>NW_005871051.1:535864-564169 GCF_000147115.1 Myotis lucifugus | reverse complement strand
ATGCAGGCTCATCAGTCTAGAAGTCATCACACGTCATCACTTGGTAACCTTAAGGTCAGCTCACCATCATGTGGCCATCACAAGGTCATCATAATGTAACCCTTAGGATGCAGCTCACGCCCACGTGGTCATCACATGTCATCACATGTAACCTTAAGGATGCAAGCTCACTATCACGTGGTCCATCACATGTAACCTTAGGGTCAGCTCCTATCACATGGTCATCACATGTCATCACGTGTAACCTTAGGGTCAGCTCACTATCACATGGTCATCACATGTAACCACATGTAACCTTAGGACGCAGCTCACCATCATGTGGTCATCACATGTAACCACATGTAACCTTAGGATGCAGCTCACTATCACGTGGTCATCACATGTAACCACATGTAACCTTAGGACACAGCTCACCATCACAAGGTCATCACATGTACCCACATGTAACCTCAGGATGCAGCTCACTATCACATGGTCATCACATGTACTCACGGCCCCTTCAAGGCCCGTTGATGTGCTTCAGCTAGAACGCTGAGGCCTCCCACTCCATTTCCTGCCGAGTCTTAAAGTTAATACGTAACATCCACCCTGCGTGGCCCTTGTTACCTTTCCCCATGCATTCCCAGTGAACCAAACTGGCGCTGATGTCTTGTCTCTAACGCTACGCTTTATGCAACGCACACGCTCTGTTTATGGCTCCGTTTATTCGCATCGGGCGATACAGGGCACCCAGGAGGGAAACGTCACATCGCAGTCCACTGCCGGACACGGCGGGGACTTTCAGGGCGGTTCACTGGAGTTCCAGAAGAATGAGGGAGAAATGCGTTCCAACGTGAGAAACATGGCCGCAAATACCAAGTAGCTGATATCACCAGCACTGAGCCACATCCGGCCCACCGCCTTCACCGGTGACGGAGCGGCACGGTCCCCCAGGCGAACGGGGCCACGGCTCTGCCTAGGCTCTCCTCCAATTCCAGCCCCGAGGACGGCCAAGGCCGCCTGTCGAGAAAGGCAGGCAGCCAGGCCTCCTGTGGACCCCCCTCCTCAAAATTCACCAACAGGACGCCCTTCGCTCCCTCCAGCTTAATGGAGCGTCATGTTGACAACATGCACTTAATTAGGGACAACTCTTGCACTTAACTCCTCAGCGAGTCCGCCCGAGTCTGCCTGGGTCAGGAAGGGCTGGGATATGAAGGGAATGCAGGCTCGGCCCTTCTTTCCTGAGATCTCAGGAAAGGGGGAGGCAGACAGACAGACGGACAGGGCACCAGCAAGTTAGCACAAAGCTGAGGATCATGGGGGAAAGGCTGCAGAACCAATGGGGACCCGGGAAAGCCAGGCCTGGAGGAGCATTAGCAGGACAAAGGCTTTTAGGTGGAAACCAAGGTGGACTTCAGAGCAGCTGCAAGTTGCTAGAAGGCAACTCGGGGGATCAAGGCCGGAAGAAGGGCCCTGAGTGAGGGACAGAGAGTGCGGAGATGAAGGGCTGAGCGGAAAGAGAAGCGGAGGTGAGGGGGCCACGGAGGGCTGTGGGCAGGCAGGCAGGAGGGCGTGGCAGGCAGAGCTAAAACAGCAGCCGTGACCATCCAGCACAGCCCCCAAGCCCTTCCCATGGAATCGTTTAAAAATCACAGCAAAACCACTATGAATAAACCGTGACTGATCCCTTTACAGATGACGAACTTGAGGCCAAACGTGAGGCCACACTGCTTGGGACCAGCAGAGCCAGCACCGGCCCTGCTCTCGGCCCGGGCGGGCCCCTCTGCATGCGGGTGGCACCGGGCCACGGGTGCCCGCGGAGAGCGCTGGAGGCAGGAGAAGCCCGGACACAGGGAGGGTTTACCTTCGGACAGGACCCCGTGGCCTGGCCATCCAGCCCTGGGGCTTTCCTTCAAAGGAGAGTGAGTGGAGCCGTTGATACCGACAATTCACTGGGCCCCTTCGATGTGCCCGGAGCAGATTTCGTCCTTCAACAGCCCTGGGAAGGCCGTGTTCGCCTCCTTGGAGAAAATGCCTCGACGGAGGCCGAGAGGGACCCGGTGCCCATTCTCCCCGCCGGGCGGCCACTCCCTGAGCGCAGTGACACGGTACCTACCACGCTGGCGCCCGGCACCGCCTCCAGGCAGTCATCCGGCTGAACTTGGGCTGATCCCTGTGCAAGTGGGAAACAGACCACACCCGTGAGCTGCGATGATGCAGTGAACGTGCTTTAAAGGGGTACAGCCCTGAAGACAGGTCCGCAATTGTCCGTGTTGTGATCAGTTACTCGGCCCCTCGGCTCCCCTCCCAGGTGCACGCTCCTCGGGGCCACAGGCCACTTTCATCCAGAGCTGGAGACGTGAGGCATCGCCAGGACCAAGCCACGAATGGACGAATGCGTGGGTTCCCTCCACGTGCTGCCGAAGCCCCTGCGTGGTGTGGAGTGAGCTCCACCAGGAGCGGTAAACAGGAAAGCCCATCCTGTGACCGTCACAGGGAACGAAGCCCCACCCACTGTCCAATTGGCCCCTCCCCTCCACTCCTTCACCTCGCACAATGTCACAATGGGCGCTCGGGAGGAAGGCAGACAGCACGGGGGCGATGCCAGTGAACTTCCCAGCCATGCACTCGCCCACCTCCACATGGGCTGGTTAACTCAGGCCTTTTCCCGTGCTCCTGGGACTATTGCTAGATCCCAAAGGAATAACCACATGACTGTGTATGCGTGCACGCATGCCCCCTAACTCCCTCCCCCCACCCGACACACACACACACACACACACACACACACACACACACACGTCACCAGGACCCTGCCATGGGCTGACTTGAAGTCAAAACACCTAACTTGAGCTCTTACTTCTTCTTGTCTGTCACAGACAGAAATACTTAACTGTTGTCCCCAAAACTGGGCACAATTCATCAAGCGGAGAGTATGTTAGAATCTAAGAGAGAGGCTCAAAGGGATTACTCTTCTTCCAGGACTCGAGAGAGCCCTGATTTCAAACTGCCAGGAAATCTCACCAAATTAAAATGCCCAGCACAGGGGAGACGGGGCTGGCCGGCAGGCACACCCTCTCAAGCACAGGGTAATGCCATCCGACCCGTCTGTGCGAACACTGGCCTTGACGTCACTGCTTGAAGAAACGACCCGAGGGCCCTGGCTGGTGTGGCTCAGTGGACAGAATGCTGGCCCGTGGACTGAAGGGTCCCCGGGTCGATTCCGGTCAAGGGCACATACCCGGTTGCAGGTCCCCCAGCCCTGGTCAGGGTGCGTGTAGGAGGCAACCGATTGATGTGTCTCTCTTACCTAGATGTTTCTCTCTGTCCCTCCCTCCCTTCCACTCGCTCTAAAAATCAATGGAAAAATATCCTCAGGTGAGGATTAACGAAGAAAAGGAAGGAAGGAAGGAAGGAAGGAAGGAAGGAAGGAAGGAAGGAAGGAAGGAAGGAAGGAACCCAAGGGTGGGCCCTGAAGACACAGGCTCTGTCCCCATCCTGTTCCTTCTCTCTGGCCGCATCGGCCCGGCCCAGCACCATGCCAACACGTAACCACACGCTGAACCCACACGCCCGCCTCCCGCCCGCCCTGCAATTGAGGAGCCTAAATAAACTTTACAGACATTTTTACTTCAAAACAGTTGGGACCCATATGCTTCCCATTATTCTGGAACACATCAGCATTGTTATCCACCACACACACAAATGAGCGGTGTATTATCACACGGTGACGATGGCGTAAGGGGCACGCAGGGTCCTAGCTCGCCACGTCGGAGCAGGGTTTACCCGCGTCTTCTGTCCCTCGCTGAGCGCCAAGGACAGAGACAGGCAGGCCGACCTGGGACGTGCTCCTTCCAGCTCAGCTCAGGGCGGCTCCCCGGGAGCCACAGGTGCCCAACCCACGGTCCCTGCCAACAGCGACCTGTCGCTCTGAGGTCGGAGCGGTGCGGTGTAGGCTGCCCGGGCGGAGGGGGGTGGCCTGTTCCAAACCATCCAGCTGCTGCCCATGCTCCTCCGCCCTCTTGCTTCTGTCCGGAATGTTCATCTCACGGTGGCTCTGCCTTCCAGGGGCTCAGGGCAATGGCAGGGCTGCCCCTCCCCAAGCCCCGCGCTCGCCGCCCGGCCATGTCCTTCCTAAGTTCATCTCACTGACTGCAAAGCACGATGCTCCACCACACAGCGCACCAGGTACAGCGCCCACTCCCACAACACAGCACACCAGGTACAGCGCCCGTTCCCGGAGCCCGGCCCGGCTGCTCGGTCCCTGGCCCTCCCCGACGCACTCCCGCAGCGCTGGCCTTCCGCAGCGCTGGCCTCCTGGGGGCCTGCCGTTGGTCACCTCCGCCAGCCGGAGAGGCGGGCAGAACACACGTGTCCCGGGCACCCCTCCTGGACTTAGGTAACCGCCTGTAGCTTTCTGCTTCACGCTTTTCCTTCGAGAGCGTATCCCCTCTCCCTCCGCCTTGCACCCTAGAGCACGCCTCTCACATCACACCCGGGATCGCTGCCTTGGAATTCAACCCTCTTCTCTCATCCACGACTGACACCTACAGATCTCCACCACGTCTTTCCTTCCCAGCCCGGGGGCAGCCCTAAAATCCGGGGGTTTCCAAAGCTAAGTAACAAAACAAAAAAAGTGTTGTGTGTTTTTTAAACTTTCTAACCATCCAAGTGTTCCACCGATTTCTAACTTCATATTGAACCCGGTCGAGGGCTGAAGTGGCCCAGAAGGAGGACATGGAAGAGAAGGAAAAGGAGAAATTACGAGTGGCATGTTTTGCATGGTAACCTTGAGGGGTTTTGTTTGCTTGCTTTCTTATTTGTTTTTAAGGAAAAGCAGATGTTGACCTTCCTTGTAAAATATTATTGTAGTTCTATCTTTTTTAATTTAATTTTTTTATTGTCTAAAGTTTTACATATGTCTCCTTTTTCCCCAATTGACCCCCCCCCCCAGGCATTCCCACCCCAGGCAAACCCCCACCGCCCCAGTGTCTGTGTCCATTGGTTGTAGCTATCTCTTTATCATTGTCTCATATTCAAAATGCAAAAAAACGTTCACCCACTTGAGAAATGTCACCTTGATAAATTAGTGTTATGCCTCCCACCAAACATTCCTTCACCCTATCACATCTTAAAGGAAAACTTCAAAAAAAAATCGTTACAGTTATTTATTACAGATAACTGTAACTTTTTATCCTGGAAAGGTTTATTGCATTCATGTCCTATGCCAATATAAATATGGTAAAATTAATATCTTTACAACTACACAGTTATCTCCTCAGGGCCACAACATTGTGAGCATTCCTAACAGCCCAAGCCCTGGAACAAGGGAAGATAAAAAGCAGGAGTGAGTCGCCCTTCAAAATATATTGCAATGGTTAAAATGTACACGATGAAGTAAAAAGGAAAGAATATGAAAACAAACATATAGAACAGAACTGGGGAAAGGGAGGTGGTGAACAGACCTAAACGGCAAGGTTTCTATATTTTACATACTAAAAGATGGTAAAATTCTAAAAAAAAAAAAAAAAAAATCAAATAATTCAAAAGAAGGCTGGAAAAAGAGGAACAGACACAGAGGAGACAAACAGAAAATAAACTATTAAACGGCAGACCTAAATCCAACCACATCGATAATTACATTAAATGCTGATGGACAAAATACTCCAATTATAGGGCAGAGAATGGTGAATGGATACAAAAGTGAAACCCAATTAAATGCTGCCTGCAGGAGTCACTCTTAAAATAGAAAGACATGAACAGGCTGAAAGGAAATAAGGCAGAAAAGGATATTCCAGACGAAAACAACTGGTCAAAAAAACATGCATTGTGCTTTTCTCTTGATGCATCTAAAGTCCCTCGTTGCCATGTCAACATAAGGACGCCATGCCGTGTCATGGCATCACTTATAGCAGAGTGCAGGTGAGGCTTAACTATCTTCACAATGAGCTGCACCCCTTCTTCCAAGAATATTTTATCCACACCAAATTTCCTAAGTTCATAGACGTTCTGTTATCCCAAACCTAAGTAGCTACATTGGTTTCTTTTGGCCACATAATTGAAAAGGTTTCTATTGCCTGTAAAACAGAAATCATCTCGTCTGAGATTAATCATTTTAAGGTGACATCTGTGTTTTGATGACAATAGTAAAACATCAAATAAAGCTCAAAAGCCGGGTTTTAAAATAGTGCACGTCAGAAAGACACAAAGGCTTAAAATTAGATTGGTTTACTAAAAACGGACTCCACGGTATTTCTGCGAAATTTCACGGACTGTCTGAATCAACCTCAGTGTATACACCGGGTCTCTTATGACATGACTCAAAGATATTTTTTAATCTTGACCGTCAAATATAACCACTGAGAGGACAAAAACCCCACCTCTGGGTGGTTCACATACAATGGCTCACGGGCGTTACACTGTTGTAAGGAACCACAGGAATCCTGTGTGACTAGCCAAGAACTTCTTGTACTTACAGTATCGGAACTGACACACGAAGCTCTTGATTTTCAAAAAGCCACGTGCTCGCTGTGGATGATAATCCACAACAAACAGCCACGAGCTCTGAAGGGGTCGTCTTCTTTCAAGACTTTAGGAATTTCATTTAGAGCTCACCCACATTCCCAAATCCTCCCAACCCGTGGGCCTGGTCATTATCAAAACCCTAATGGAGTTCCTCCATCAGCCCCACCCGGGGCCCTCGGGCTGAGAGTCACCTAACAGTCAACACCCTGGCCTGGAGCCTGATAGGGAGACTGACAGGGAGACGGGCTGGGCTTTTCAAAGGTGGGCTGCAAAAGCCAGGTACTGGAGACAGGCCTCAGGAAACAGATAAGGGGCTCCAGAGGCTGCCGTGCGCCAGGAAGGAAAAGACGGGGCTGGAGATAGGATCGTAAGGAGGAAACATCTGCCTCCCGGGCCTGGAAGCGGCTCCCTGGATGCAGGGCACTGCCTCTGGCTGCGAACTTCCAAGTCGGTGCCCTGAGCGTGGAGCCGCAGGGGAGCCCTCGGGGGCAGCAGCATCCTGCTCAGGCCTGGCGTGCAGGCAAACGCCCGGAGGCGGATTCACTCTGTCTGTGCTGCTGCAGGGTCTGACCTCACAGGTGCATGGAGGGTGGATGGCTCTGCTGCCTGGAATTCCTCTCCTGCTCATGAACACGGAGCAGCAGGTGGAGGCTGGAGGAGAGCATCCACCAGGCGGGGCGCCCAGGAGTCAGAGGCCTGTGCTCGCCCTGGGTTTTGAGGATGAGGAGTAAGAGAATCTCTCCTCTGGAAGCTTAAAATCTAACAGGAAAGATCCTGAGTTCCCCCCAGTGAAGGGAGAGTGAGGAGGTAGTGAACCCACCAGCAACCCCCAAGGACACCCAGGAAAGGGAAGCATGGCTGTTCCTCAGAGGGGGGCCGGTCAGGGAGGCTGCAGCTTCCGACCGAGGCCCCGGCCAGGAGGAGGCCGAGGACACAAAGGCCAGAAGGAAATGGTGTTATTTCCCCGTCCCCGTCCAGGAAGGAGCAAAACACACCTGATCTGGGGGAAAGGGCAGAGAGACAATCAGGCTCTTAATGCAAATTCCATGAGCCCGTGAAGTATTTTTAGCGTCTCTGTTCACAAAAGAAACACCAACAATCGCCTTTTATTACCCGACTCAGAAACAATCCCACAGCATCACAGTCCACAAGAATAACCCTTTCTGCTCACAGTAACTACAATCAAAAGCAAATTCCCACCACGACTGCTTATTCTGGGGGGGCAACCTAGCTATTTCAATTAATTTCATAGTCAGTTTTCATGTCAGTCTAGAGCAGTGGTTCTCAACCTCCTGGCCCTTTAAATACAGCTCCTCATGTTGTGGTGACCCCCAACCATAAAATTATTTTCGTTGCTACTTCCTAACTGTAATGTTGCTGCTGTGATGAATCGTCATGTAAATATCTGATATGCAGGATGGTCTTAGGCGACCCCTGTGAAAGGGTCGTTGGACCGCCAAAGGGGTCGCGACCCACAGCTTGAGAACCGCTGGTCTAGAGAAATAATTGACTAACTAGGAAATGAGCTTTTTCTCCTCATTTCTGGCCTGAGCGCCCGTCAATGGGAAAGCAGTTGACTGTGGCCGAGCAACTTTCACAAGCCGCCTGGACACAGCGTCAAAATCTGGCGTGTCAACACCATGACTCCGTTCCTAACCCTCTCCTCACTGCAGCCAGGTTTAGCCTTTGCTGTGATGTGCTCCCGGGATAAAGTGCTTTCCCCACATCTGAAAAACTCAAAGCAAGTTTGCATCACCCCTGCTCTCCAAACCACGCTTCTCGGAGTGCCCGGGTTCTAAGGAGACTGCGAGCTCCTGCTCGGCACCAGGGAAGTGTCAGGGGCACGTCCGCGGGGTTCCCGGCATTCAGGGCCTGAAGGACTTGATCCCAACATGGCCCAGAGCCCCCTCCCCGCCCCCGCCACACTCCAGGGTTTAAGAAGCACCCATTCAGATAAAGTTTGCAAATTCAGGACATAGACAACATGCAGAAACCTGGCCTCTGGATTTCCAAACAGAAAACAAATGTCTTCATTTTACAAAGAAACTCTGTGACCGAAAGGAGGAGACCAGAGGACCGCACTTAAGACCATCGAGTAGAAGCCGCCCACGAGCACGGGCAGGCTCAGGCCTGGGTGACGGACAGCACCCCGTGGGGTCCAGAAAGGACGGCCACCCCTTATCTGCCCGTCTTCCAGAAGGTTCTCCCTCCTCCTCCCTCCCTGACCCCAGCCCTGATCCCCACCCCGGGGAAAGGGCTTCAACAGAAGATAAGGAAGCTCAGGATGCCAGCGGGTCTGTCTGCACAGAATCTGGTGACTATTTTTATGTTTCTTTTTTTAAATCCGAAAACGTCTGCCTTTAAAAATGGCTTCAAAGTGGCCACATAAGCACGGGTAAACCAAAAATACCCTCCGCGGGCCGCAGGCTGGCTGCCCGAATGCTCCGCCTGCAATGCGGGCGGTCACTCCCTCCGCACAAGCTGGCGGCTCCACAGCTCCACCAGGAGCTGCCCAGACCCGGGGGTGAGGGGTGCAGGGGGGGGGGGGGTTGTATGGGGACTGACAGCAACGCCCTGAGCTACTGCTGCCGCTAGATTGAATGTGGGCACAGAAAGTGCCCGGACACTAACGAAGGGGTGGGAACAGCTCTCAGACTGTCCGTCGCACAGAAAGCACAGATCCAGAGGAACCCAGATACGGAGCATTAAACATCTGCTTTCAAGTGTGCTAAGCCACATCCACGTCGGCAAATGGACCGTGTGGACACTGTCACATACACAGATCACATACATGTTTGAGAGAAACTTTCTGATCAGTGAGCAGGCAGCCAGCACGTATCACCCACCACATGCCTGCAGGGGAAGTCATCTGACAAAGCCTGGATCCTTAAGGACCAAACTCTGAGCAGCTGAGAAGAAAGTCCCGGAAGCCAGCACCACCCTCCTGGAGGGGCAGGGAGGCCAGGAGACCTTGGGGGGGGGGGGGGGAGAAACGCCCCAAGGCTCTCTGCACGCACAGACTGGGCCCTGGAGAGCCAAGTGCCAAGAGACAAGCTTCTATCTTCAACCAAAATCTTGAACTTAACAACTTCCTTTATGTAAATCCAAACTGGTTTCTGGTTACACCGCGAGGTCAACATCCGGCCAGCTACACACACAGATGCAACCCCTACAGCTGTGTGCGACAGGCCGCAGACCAGCCAGGCCCCCCAGGGCTGTCCATCACCCCTGGCTCCCTCCCTGCCCAGGCCCCCACTGTCCCCTGCACACACCTTCTTCTAAAAAGCCCTCAACAACTCCCCTTGTCCCAGGAGCCCCTTGCCCATAGGCCTGTAAAACCTGCGCTTCGATTTCTCAAAGACTTCGCCTCCAGGTGCTCCCCCTGGAGAGCGGGAACATGACTCGCCTCCTCCGAGCCTGACTCAGGATCTGCACGGAGTAAGTGTGTGGCACGGACCCTGACACCGTCATCTACCGTTCACACAAGAAAGTGAAAAAATACGGCGTTTTCAAAGTCTACGTTCACTTACCAACTATTTCTAAACAACCAAGTACAGGGGAAATCCAAACAGATGCCATGCAAACATGCGTATGTACGTGCACACGCGTGTGTTTATGAAGACAGAGCTGGACGGATTTAAAATCCTCCGAGGAGGAAGTTAAGAGGAAGTGGGAATCGATCCCACACTCTCCGGCTGAAAGCCCTCCCTGGGTTACTTCTCAGGACGCAGCCCCCTCCCTCCTGCTGGTCTCAGACCCTATGTGAAGACGAAGGCAGACCATCGCCTGGACTCTCACTCTCCCGCGTCAGGAAGGCCGCCGGCACGCGGTCACCCTGCACGAGGACCCGAGGCCCTGGCAGCTCCCAGTGTGAGAAGTCAGAGGGACAGCAGTCCCTTCCAGCGGCCGGGGCCGCAGCCTGCTGAGAACGGGGCTGCCTCCGCCGTCCAGGGCTCCCCGACTCCCACGCCTCCTGGGGGTCCCCAACACCATCCCTTCCGCCCTCCCACGGGAGACCCCTCCCTGGAAGGAGGCGCCGTGTCACTGGTGTCCTGCCCCAAAGAGAGCCCTGCAACGTGGAGGTGGACACTCAGGGCTTCTGTCCGAGGAATGAACCAACTCGTCAGGGACTCCTCGTTCCGTCGCTGTCCCTGCAACTGGTTAGGAGGCTGCGGGAAGAACTGCAGGAGCGACCTGCTCCTCTCCCGCGTGTCTCTCCGGCCCCTGAGACCTGAATCCAATCAGCACGGGGCGCCCTAGCATGAAGCCCATGGCCCTGGGCGGAGCACTCCCCAGGCAACAGCAGGCTTGGCGACAGGAGAAAAGGCACAGACGCTGGGAACAAGGCCACGTTCCCCAGTTGGCTTCAGAACTGTGAGCACTTATGGCAGGAAAACTTCTCTGCAATTTGTTTAAACAATCCTTCAAATATGGAATCCCAATTCCTCAAAATATCCTATGGCTCCTGAACATACTGCTTTAGGTTTTAAAGAAAGAACACACACACACACACATACACACACACACACACACACACACACACACACACACACGACTATTCTCTGCAAATATGTGCACTTTCAATACCTACTGATGGAGGAAATACCCATTTCTGCAAGAACGTCCCCAAGCCCAAAGACTAGGATCACCCCTACACTCTCCACAGCTGCCACGTCACCATCACCAACTGGTTCCGGTCTGGAGAGCCTTCTGTTTGTGATGACTGACGGCCCACATCCCCTCAGACTGGAGGGAGCCAGCTATTGAAGTCAGTCGTGGTTTGCTTCCTCAATTTTCATAAAATGGTGACAGCCCAACCCATTACTCAGTGGGTTTCAAAACTAACGCTCTGTCTTTTAGTGACAACAGAGTATGTGTGCTCTGTGCTCTTTCCGGAGAACAAAACCTCAAATGGTCTGCAGATCACCTTGAACTTGTGAGAAAACAGAAAATAAAGGTACATCCGAAACGGTCGCAGAGCATCACCTGAAGGAGACAGTGCGGCTACTGCTCCTTGGACTCCCGCGTCCCATCAAACCCCATGAGTCAGGCACGTGTCCCCGTGGTTCTCAGCCTCGGAGGCACATCAGACTCACCTGGGGAGCGGACGCCTCATCCTCCCCTCTCCATACTCTACAGATTATGATCAAATTCTGTGGTGGTTCTGCCCAGCCGGTGTGGCCCAGTGGTTGAGCGTCAACCCAGGAACCAAGAGGTCACCGGTTCAATTCCCAGTCAGGGCACATGCCCAGGTTGCAGGCTCGAGCCCCAAGAGGGGGCAATGGATGATGTTGTTCTCTCTCATCGACGTTTCTATCTATCCCTCTCCCTTTCTCTAAAAATCAATAAGGACTTATTTTTTTTTAAATCTGTGGTGGTTCTACTGAGCAGCCCAGGATGACTTATACGTCTTACAGACTTGCTTTTCCTGAACGGTGCTGTGTGCTCTGCTCCCACTTAGTGAAGCGGCATACGAAGCAGCTACCTCGATGTACTGCTCTATTTTCTGCAGGGAGATTTGGGGAAGCATTGCTCATGTTGACATCCTTCACGTCCCAAGTCCCGCAAGAGAAATCTCTCCTGAGCCTCACTGGTGAGGAAAACGGGGCTTCCCTTGGGCAACGAAAGTGCCTCGGTCTTACGTGCAAGCCCAGGGCTGTCGCTTCGGTTTCACCTACAAGGAAATGAAAACTCCCAGGTCCATGACCACAGAGGACATCCTGGTATTAACTTTCGCTGGGCTCTGCCTTCCCAAGAGCTATTCGTTTGATAATGCTGGCGGTAGAACAGTGACCTGCCTCCAGTCCATGGTCAATGTGAGGAGATAGAATAATTAGCCCCTCGTCATCTTCCTCACACACTTATGAGCTACCGGAGACGAAATAATGCGATTGATGTGACTAAAATCCATGCAGACCTGCACAGCTCTTCTTTGTTTTGCTTTGGCTTTTAGGGGGAGAGGAGCAGAGAAATGACAGGTGGGTAGGTAGAGGGACAGAAATCTACCAGCTCCCATCTTAACTGCATCCATATTTGGAAAAAGAATTTAAAGTTGTCCTTAAACACAACTTAAAGGCCCCAGTGTCGGGGAAACTGATTTTTATTATTTATTCACCACCCACCTGGGAAGAGTCGAATCCAACAAATTAACATTGCACTGACTTAAGTTTCAAAGCTGGTTGGAACCAGTTTACCATAATTCCCAATAGATGACTGTGTGAATTAATATAGATGAGATCAGCATCTAATTTTCTAAAACTCTCAATAATTATACTGGTTCCAAAAAAATAAATAACATGGGAATTGGACCAAAAGCATATCTATTGCCATAAACTATCAAAGCATTTAGACACACCTTCAAAAATTCGTATTAACTATTTCTATAAACAACAGCAATGAAACACTTCTAAAAGCCCTTTTTCATAATAAACCAATCAGCCACTAGTCTCTGTGCTGAACAGCCGTGTGAACGAAAAGGAGTAACAGCAGAAACACGGAAAATGAACCCACGATTTTTCTTCTGTAGTTTAACATGCATTCCACTGAGATGAAGATGGAAATGCGGAAATGCACTGTGATCACAGTCATTACAAGAAAAAGACATATCTGAGAAGAGCTTTAAGAGGACCTATTTTCTTTCTAAATTAAACTACTGAACTCATGTTTACATTCAGGCAGAAGCTTGCTTTAACCCATGAGTTCACTTATCCAACAGCTAGGAACCCCAATGGAAATGAACAAATGATCCTCGTAAATAAAATCATTAGGGCGCCATGCAACCAACGAGCTAAATCCCCTTCCTTCTCCCCTTCCTGGGCACAGGGGAGGCGGTATTTCCCAGCTTCCTTTGCAGTTAGGTGTGGGTGGACCCATGTGACTGCACACTGGCCAACGAATAAGGACTGACCTTGCTCTCTCTTCACCTGCCACAGCCAGTGTTCCAGTCCTTACAGCTACAAGTTCAAGTTCGCAGGCAGCTGGGTGTGAGTCACAAATTGGAGGAGAGCCATCTGACCCGACCCCCTCCGGGTGTCGGCGAGAAACAAACCCTCCCTGTGTCTTACCTTGGGATGGGAAGGCTTGCTGCCCAGGCATCACCCACCTCATTCTGACTAACACATCCCTATAGTCCTCCCTCACTAGATCTCGGGCATCCTCAGACGATCACCTTGAGTTCCATTTCCAACCAGTGGAACAGTGGTTCTCAACCTTCCTAATGCCGCGACCCTTTAATACAGTTCCTCGTGTTGTGGTGACCCCCAACCATAAAATTATTTTCGTGGCTACTTCATAACTGTCATTTTGCTGCTGTGATGAATCGTAGTGTAAATATCTGATATGCTATATGTGTTTTCCGATGGTCGCGACCCACAGGTTGAGAACCGCTGCAGTGGAAACTGTTAGCAACCAGCACAGACAAGCGGAAGGCTGAGTATTTCTCGGGTTCGAGACGTACCAACGCTAGGACTCCGGAGGAGGTGCAGGGATCCCGGGCATGTCCCAGAGGAGCCACTGGAGGATGCATATAAATACTAGGACTTCTGTTTATGTCCTTACTTATCATTTTTTAAAGTTCTCGTTCTTGGGTATGTTTTATAAGGTACACAACACATAAGGATGATATTACTTGAATGTAACTATACGTAGATGAGCAAACATACTAGATGGATTTTAATACCTCTAATGTGGAGGCAACAAAATAAGTATTGCAGTCCCTGCTCAAAAAAATGCCTACTCTTGCAGAAGTCCAATACTTAAATAGGGAACAATAAAATGTATAAGGTTGAACACAATAAAGTGCCTATAGCCCGGCTGGTGTGGCTCAGAGTTTAAGCGCTGACCTATGAACCAGGAGCTTACGAGTTCGATTCCCAGTCAGGGCACATGCCCGGGTTGCAGGCTCAATCCCCAGTAGGGTGCGTGCAGGAAGCAGCCAATCAATGATTCTCTCTCATTATTGATGTTTCCATCTCTCTCTCCTCCCTTCCTCTCTGAAATCAATAAAAAAAATATATTTTTTTAAATAATCTGGATATTTAAAATATATATATAATTGTGACATCAAGTATGCTAGGGAAAATGTATGCTAGGGCCACCAAGTGGCCTTTTGGAAAGGTTTGGATGCAGGTGTATCCCGGATGCATCTAGAAAGACAAGCATATTAAATATGTGGAGGAGAATGGAGTGAGTATAATGAAATATGAGGCCGGCTGCCCAGAAAAGGGAAGTGAAAGAGGCAGTGGAATCAGCCAGAGGCGGCCAGTGAGGCCCAGCTCACAACTCACTGATCACCAGCTACACATTTTTTCAAACTCAACCTCTTGGTTTTCACAGCCAACATTTTCCCTTAGGACTGACTTTAACTTTGTAAGTTCTAGTCAAGTTCAATGCCAGATATATGCAAACAACCAAGAAAAGGTGAAGTCCCTAAATGTGAAAACAAGACAAAGATGTTCAAGTTTTGAGATTCATTTATAAAGCTTCTTTATGAAATATGGCACTCACACACACAGGCATGGCGGGTACTGTGACAATGAACAGTATGTTGCATTATGAAAAGGAAGCCAATGTTCAAAGCATTGTACACCCTCTCTATTCGTTTCAGGAACAATGCCCACGGACACCTGTACACAGTTCCACCTCCCTCCTTCCTGCCACCCACGGTCCAGGTAATGAGTAACCAGACAGCACTGACTCACCGCTGCCTGTGAGCCGGAGCAGCTACCGGTGTTCATCTTATAAGTTACGTCTTTATACTGCAGTCACATTCTTCTTTACTGCATTTCTCTGACCGGGGGGAGGTTTCTGCGTTTTAAATGTCCTTGTTTATATCCATAATGCTATTCACAGGAGCAAATTATGTCTAAGCCTCTGCTATCAATAATGACCAAGGCAATTGTAACTATAGGTAGAAGCAGCAGCAACACTGTAGGGGGGTGTGTGAGGTATCTGAGTGTCAGAATATGTCTTCTGAAAGCAATCAAAGCAATGCTTAAAAACCAGCGATTCCTAAAGAAAGATCCAAGAGACCTTAGCAACCCCTCCTCGTGAAAATATAGAAGCTGAAAGGAGAAATGGACCCGTCTGGTAGCCATTTAAGGTCTTCAGTAGGCAACCTAAGAAATATGCCTGCATCTGTTCCCAGAGATGAAGGGCTCTGGCCTGGCCTGCGTGGCTCAGCGGTTGAGCGCTGACCTATGAACCAGGAGGTCACGGTTCAATTTCTGGTCAGGGCACATGCCTGGGTTGCAGGCTTGGTCCCCAGTAGGGGGCGTGCAGGAGGCAGCCGATCCATGATTCTCTCTCATCATTGATGTTTCTCTCTCCCTCTCCCTCTCCCTCTCCCTCTCTGAAATCAATAATATATGTATTTTTAAATTTTTTTTTTAAGTTAAAGGTCTCTGGTACAAACCAGCAAAATCTTCCCTCCATCCAGATGCTTTCTAATGTTTTGCTTTCGAGGTGAACTGAAGAAAAAAGATTAGTATAAAATATACGTGTATATTCTAACTGTCTGTCTATTGCTAAGTTTTTGTGAGATTGGGCTAACCTATCTAATGCTTAGGATCCTCCTAGTATAATTGACGGTATTCTCTTTAGACCTCCCGCTGGCCACCCGTGCATCTAGACATTGAGCACTCGCAGCCCAAAGTCAGGGCTTCAGGTCCAACAGGAGGAGCATCCCCTGTATAAAATCAGTACATTGTGGCTCGAACGCTCCTCCACCTGAGGAACGTGATTCGTCACCAATAGCAACTGGAGGTTTACAATTGTAAGTCATTTCCACGTTCCGTCATTCGCCACTCACTCGTTAACACATCGCACGGATACACCTACACATGTAGGCACGGTTAACAAATCGGAAAATGTTTCCCAGCTGGGGACCGAAAATGCAAGATGGGCAATTTTTCCAGACACATAAGCTTATGAATTTAAGTAGAAAGTTCTCCATAGCCTTCAAACGCCCTTTCCCCTCCCTAAAGCCCTGGTCCACTCGGTCTTCTATACGGAGCTAGTTATTACCTACAGAGACCACCTGTTTCTAGGATCCCTTCTACACATCTCAACACGGGCGGCACTTTTAGAATCCCTGAACCCACCAATGTTCTGTGCTTCCTTCCACCTTATTTCCTGTCATTGCAAATATGCTATTTTTAAATTTTTTAAATTGATTTCAGAGAGAGAGAGAGAAACATTAATGATGAGAGAGAATCACAAATCAGCTGCCCTCTGCACACGCCCTACTGGGGATGGAACCCGAAACCCGGGCATGTGCCCTGACTGAGAATCGAACAGGTGAGCTCCTGGTTCATAGGTCGATGCTCAACCACTGAGGCATACCAGCCCAGCTATGCTATTATATTTAAATGACCTGTTTATGTAGCCACTCCCCTCTCCTCCCAACTGGCCTAATGATTCTTTTTTTTTTTAATATATATCTTATTGATTTTTTTACAGAGAGGAAGGGAGAGGGATAGAGAGTTAGAAACATCGATCAGTTGCCTCCTGCACACCCCCTAGGTACATGCCCTTGACTGGAATCGAACCTGGGACCCTTGAGTCTGCAGGCCGACGCTCTATCCACTGAGCCAAACCGGTTAGGGCTGGCCTAATGATTCTTGAAGACAAAGACCATATGTATCTTCTGCACAGTTTCTGACTAATAGCAGGCCCCCGCGTTCATTCATTCACTCGCACAACAGACACCTCTGGAGTGGCTGACAGGCGTGAGGCCCTGTCCTAGCGGCTGTGGCTACATGGGCATGTGAACCGAACACAGCCCCGCCCTCATGGAGGTGACACTGGTCCAGGAGACAAAGGGTGAGGACACAACAAATTGAACATCCAGTAAGATGCCAGGTGATGAGTCAGGAACAAAAGTACGAAGGAAAGGAAAGGAGGCTGAGGGGGCGGTGAGTGACTGGAGGGGTCTGTGACTGTAGGCGGTGGAATCTGACAGCTCAGGTGTTCCTCACTGAAGTGGGAGAGCGAGTCAGCCCAGGACCGGGGAAGAGAGATGCAGGCAGTCTGCGAGCCAGAAGCAGCAAGGAGACCGGTGTGGCTGGAACCAAGGGGTGGAAAGAGCAAGTGCAGGCGGTGGCCAGTGCTCACATCCAAGGGAGCCCTGCAGGCCACACGAGCCCCTCCAAGAAAAACAATCCAATGGATGCCTTTGAGAAAGATGGCTTCAGCCAGCAGCCATCACACGGAGGGAGGAGAGCTGATGAGGGGAGGGGAGAAGGTGTGGGGGAGGAGACCACAGTAGAGCAGAAGCAGGGAGACCCATGAGGAGGCTGCCGCAATAATCTAAGCAAAAGAGGAGGGTGCTGGGCAAGCCCGGTGGCAGTGGAGGCGGTGAGACTGGGATTCATAAAGGCACAGCCAACAAGACCCAGTGGTGGATGGCACGTAGGATGGGAGAGAAAAGGAAGAAAAGGGTTGTGGCATGGACAAGCCAAAGGATGGTGCGGCCACTGACCGAGATGAGAAAGAGGAGAGGGAGGAAGGCAACAGAAGTCTGGTTTGGCCCGGCCAGCGTGGCTCAGTGGTTAAGCATCGACCTATGAACCAGGAGGTCACGGTTCGATTCCCGGGTTGTGGGCTCGATCCCCAGTAGGGGATGTGCAGGAGACAGCCCATCAATGGTTCTCTCTCATCATGGATGTTTCTATCTCTCTCTCCCTCTCCCTTCCTCTCTGAAATCAATAAAATATATATATACACACACACACATACATATGTATGTACATATATGTTTTAAAAGAAGCATACGAAAGTTCAAGATGCTGCTTGGACGCCCAAGGACATGCGTTAGAGGTGAATGTCCCAATACACCAAGGGTGCAGGTTCGACCTCGGGGCAGGACACGTACAAGCAGCAACCAGTGAATACATAGATGGAACTACAAATCGACGTATGTCTCTCTTTCTCTCTCCCTTTCCCTCCCTTCCTCTCTTGCTCTAAAAATCAATCAAAAAACAAAGAGGCCACCCCACCCCATCCAACCTGCACGCGCCCTCTCTGCCCAGGGCTTCCGTGTGGTTGCAAGTGCAGTTCTCTGTCAGCAATGAAGTAACAGACCAATTCTCCTGGGGGCTGAGCCCAGTGCCACTCCTCTGGGTGAGATGGATCCCTTCCAGGCTGCTGTTGCAGAACGGCTCAGAGCTTGCCAAAGACCTGTCACATTTCTGGCAGGATGCAAACTCTTTTACTGAGAATCAAACTCTTCCCTTTAAGATGATGCACCATCGAAACAATCATGCGTGCTGAGAGGGACGTGTGCTTGCCCTTACGAGCTGAGGGCGAGGAGACGTCTCAGGCACAGAACCACCTGCCATCGATAAATGTACTCTGATGTCACAATGACGCTCATGATAAAAACATCATGGTGGCATAGACCCACCTTTGACTTTAATTTTCAAAGCTTCGTAATCTGAAAGAGAATAAACTGAGGTCTCTTCCTGCCACGAGTATATTTTCTGCAAGAAACTGTGCTGAAAAGAGCCCCAACAAAGCAAGAGACCGAGAATAATAACAGTTTGAGTGTCAAAGGCAGTAAATTTAGTGCATGGGGCTTTATAAAAGCGAGGATATATGAGGCCCAGAACATCTCTCACCAGAAACCCAGCCTAAGGAAGCCTGCAATTGAACAGCTGCCCCACCTCCTCCTCCCCCCTCACTCCTTAAGAAAGCGCTTTCATACCCAGCTATACAAGCAACCCCTGAGAATTCAGGATCTAGCTGTTATATCAGTTCTCAAAATAAACAAAATTTTATTCACTGAACGCCAACTCTGCTGTAGAAAAAATTCTCATAACACCAAAGGGACAACCATGGACCCTCCTCCTCAGCTCCCACACCCAACCACAGCACCTGTACAATCTGAGATGTAACTATTTCTTCTCTGTGACCTTTCTCTGGTCTTCCTTTATGGAGTAGAATGACATCAGGACTCACAAGGTCTCAAACACACAAACATCGTCCCATGGCCAGCAGCGTGTGGTCCTGCAAAATCACTTTGGCACTAAATCAGGGGCCAGAGGCTCCCTGGAGACAGAGCGCTGGTGTCTGGACAACCAACGTGGGCGCTGTCCAAATCCTCCCGTTAATGGCTTTCCCTTTTAGGAAAGAGTAGCCAGAATGTCTTCAGAGCCTGAAGCCATTTTTCTCAGTTCTTACAATTCGTTAGAGGGTGTTTCATTTTCTAAAATGGAGACCGCCGGCTTCCAATTGTGCTTGCGGCTTCCAATTGTGCTTGCGATGCCGCGGCATCCAGCCTGATGCAAGGACACACTCCTGCCCACTCCTGGCTGGACCCCCAGGAGGGCTGCTGGCAGGGCCGCCACTCCTCCTTCCAGTGGCAAGTTCCCTCCGCCAGACGCTTTGCATAATCAGACGGTAGGTGCTCTACATCATGAATAAATAAATTGAACCTGAACGCTCAATGAGAAAGAGTGCCATAACATAACATTTTAGCTCACTTTATTATAAAAACTAGAGGCCCGATGCACGAAATTCGTGCAAGAATAGGCCTTCCTTCCCCCGGCTGCCGGCTTCCCTCTGGCACCCGGGACCCGGGCTTCCCTCGCAGCCCCAGCTTCATCCAGAAGGTTGTCCGAAAGGACGTCCGGTCTAATTAGCATATTACGCTATTATTATTTTAGATGAGAATGCATTCTCCTCATACTGCACTAAGTTTTGAATAAACTCTGCAAATATCCCACCAGAAGAGTCTGATCCCATTGACTTGTCAAAGGTAATACCAGCCATATGCAATGGGAAACTCGTTAACATGTCTTTCGTTCTGTAGTGATCGAGCTCATAAAAGCACTGAGAGCCACGGAGATGCACAGGATCAAGTCTCTGATCTACAGAAGCTTCCTCCTCATGAAAGAGAGGACACTGGACCCAATAGACCGCACAGTGAGAAAGGTGGTGGGTACGGTACGATCGCGTGAGTGGTTCTGATGACTCGGAGGCAGGAAAAGGCGCATGTGGGTTAGGCGAGGGCTGACCTGGCCGTGGAGACAGACCCAGGAGGCTGGCAGGCCGTTGACGGTAGAGACGGGCAGGTGGTGGGCCAGGTCATGGGCCTCAAAAGGAGGCTCCGTGAAGGAGCTGGGTGGTGTGTGGGGTGGAGAGGAGAGCCGAGGTGGACTGTGGAGGCCTGGACACGAGGCCCAGCAACCTGGAGCTCACTCAAATGGTACGAGGGAGCCCATGACGGTTCCGGGGACGGGAAGGAACAGGATCTGATTTCAGGAAGACCCATCTGCTGGTGATAAACTGCAGCTAGTGCTGCCGGGTGCAAAGGCAATCGCCCAACAAGAGGCCAGTGCATTTAGTAACTAAAATACCCAAAGTGCTTGTCATCATGTTGTCCTCACGGAGCCAAGGAAGGTTAAATAGTGCGATTGCTTTCCTCGTCTCCCGCCTAACATTCTCTCCTATACTAGTAGACGGTTCTTCGTGGATGCAGTTACTGAGTTGTCTGAATGCACCCAGTCCTCCTGAGATATATAAATGAGTTTCTTATGTGCAAAGAATTTGAAAATCTCACTGGACAGACACTCATTACAATTAGAAAGGCGAACAGCGTCAGACAGGCCACCCCGAGGGGCCCTCATTTCTCTGGGCGTGCCACCCAATGACACCAGACAATCCTAGCGTCTAAGTATCTATCGGATGTTTCTCCCTCACAAAAATCCTACGAGTTAATAATTATTTTCCCATCGAACAGAGCAAATTACTTAATTTCTGAGTTGGAGTTTGTTCCCAGTGATTTGCTCAAGATTACAGAGCTCGTAAATGGAAAAGCCGGGACTCAACCCAAGTCCTGTTCAGTATATTTTGAACCCTCACTTCTTTCCAGATGCTAAGACTATTATGCGGGCACGGCAGGTGAAGCTGACGTCCATCAGATAATCCCATGAAGAAATGTTCAATTATGCCTGACTGGTGTGGCTCGGTGGTTGAGTGTCGACCTATGAACCAGGAGGTCACAGTTCGATTCCTGCTCGAGCACATGCCCGGGTTGCAGGCTTGATTCCCAGAGGGGGGTGCAGGAGGCAGCCGATCAATGATTCTCTCTCATTGTTGATGTTTCTATCTCTCTCTCCCTCTCTCTGAAATCAAAGCATATTTAAAAGGGGGGGAAAAAAAAGAACTTTCAAAAAAAAAGGAAGAAATGTTAAATTTTAATTGTAACAAGAGCCACAGATGCGACCTTGGACATGACCTTGGCTGGGATGGGGTGAGGGGCAGTTCTTCCCTGAGGAGGTCTGATGCAATCTGCGATCTGAAGGGGGAATACCTGAGCTGCCTTGAGGAGAAGGGAGGGCGAAGGCATTCCAGGCAGCAGGCACAGAACAGCAGGGACGGTGCGACAGGAGTGTGGCTGGGGGAGGCTGGGACGTGAGCCTAGCAAACTCAGACTCATCAGGTAAAACGACCCTCTGTGCCCCTGCACAGAGCTTCACGGGCCACAGTAAAGTTCCGTCTTTATCCCAAACACACCGAGAGCTTGTTGCACTGCTGGCTGGGGTGTTTTCCTTGGGGTGAGGGCTGAGCCATGCAGCCTCTGAGAGGAACCTTCCAGGGATGGGGATAAAGACGAATATTCCAGGGCATGCACTTCCATGTTCTAGAAGAGACATCTACTGTCTATCTAAACACCCCCAAAGTGGGGATTTAAGCTGCAGATAAAACGGCACTGCAGTCCTGGAGGTAAACTGAGGCACGGCTAAGGTTACCTTGGAGGGCGGGGCACAGGAACACAGGCAACCTGAGGCAGTGGGGTGAGTGCACGGGAAGAGGCCCGGGCATGAAAGTGGGGGGACCAGCTCCCAGCCGAGAGGCACGGCAGGTGGCCCTTTTCACGCCCCGGCTCCCACCCACGAGCTGTGTGGCTCCAGATACATCGCTCGTCTTCCTGGGACAATTTCCCAATTTGCTGTAAGACCTACCCTACGGTGTTACTTCGAGAATAACATGAACTATGATACCTAGTGCTGGACCTACACATAGAACATCCTCAGTAAGTGTAATCCGCCACCATTATTATTGTAAAAGGTCAACATACGTGACATGCAGTGAAGGAAGGGAAACCGTGTGTCGGTATACATCTAGGACATGTTCTCACACGTGTATGCACATACGAATCTCCGGGAAAGCGTGTGAAAAATCTAGATTCCTGGCTTGGTAGCGGGAAGGCTGAGGAAGCTGCGTTTTTCCTCGGCCCCTGGGGATTCTGACACGGCTGATCCAAGCTTCTGACTTTGAGAAATTTCAAGGCCTAGAACTTAAAATAAATATGCAGGCATCGAATGAAGGATTTCACTGCAGGGGCTCAACCACGGGGATAACTTTATGAAACAAATTTCAGGTTTTACTGTTGTTAAAGCAGAATGAACGGCGATCACTAGCAGAGCCTACTTCTAGGAGTGAACTGAACAACCAGAATCCGCGTGGCTGGTAGAAGACATAGCGGTTGGGTTGTAATAACCACCTTCATACATTATTTAAAGCCGGCGTTCCAAGTGGCCCGGAAATGTCGCTGCACGCTGCCCTGGGAGGAGAAACTACATCAACACCTGGACAGCGGTTTACATGTTCTTTCACTATTATTAGATTTTGTTTTCTAGCAAAATGTATAGGGCCCACCTTCGATCAGACAGAGAAAAATTATTCTGTGCTAAGACACAACTAAACCTCTGAAGGTCTTTTCACTTCTCAGTGCGGGGTTCCTCAGCCTTGGCTCTATGTAACAATTGTAGGTTATTATTTGCAGGAACTATTTACACGAACACATGACCTTCAAAAGAGAAAATCAAACAAGTGGCTAAGTTCAGGGGAGGTGAAATCGCGGGCCTAAGGCACTCATATCCTGTGAAGAGTGCCCGTGAAGAGTATAATCTGAAGGTATTATGTATGCCTTCTGCTCAAGGCACCATGACACAACCCAATCCTGGGCTCTGGCTTCCTCCAAGAGTAGGAAACGCCGCTCGGGCTTTTCATAATAATAAACAATGCACATTCCTGTCCTATTTGCAAAAATCAGCAGCAGCAGCTGCTACTCACACAGAATTGTTAACAGAAAACATTTTACATACGGAGCCCAAACATTTCAGAACTTGGAGAGTCTGGCGCCAAATGAAGTGCTCGGCCTCTTTAAATTTAAAATAAGGCCTGACAATTCACTTCTACATTCCTTCATCCAATTAAAAAAAAAAAAAAGACTAAAGCATTTTCCTGGGACTTGGAGGGAACAGCTGGACACATCTGTCAGCTACACATCTTTGGAGCAAAAGGAAAGCAATGCGTGAACGCCATACTCACATGTGAGGGCTCAGCTCATAGAAGTTTCTGTTCCTGTAATCTTCCACTTTCTCCGGCGAATAGATGGGCAGTGACCGGTACGGGTTAACGGAGATGACCACACTCCCAATGTATGTCTGTGAAAGGAAGCGGACATACGCCCATCAGTACGTACACAGCGTGTATTTTAACCTCTGAAATTTTATCCTTTAAAAAAAACACACTAGTTCTACTTGACCTTCCATTTTCTATTTTTCAAGAATATGTTACATTTCTGTAGAGAGAGAGTCAATAATGCGTATTCATTCTGCTGATACACGGAAAGCGTGGATTTATACATGGAAAATACTTTTCAAAATCTCTAGATTAATTCAGGATCCTGGCTCAGAGCCCTCCGAAGCCCTTGCCAAAAATTAAGTCACCGACCGCTGTGAAGTGTGGGCAAGGGCTGTGCATTCCCCGGTTCCAGTTAGAACTGGTGTTTCCCTCTCTCCTCTCTGGGCTCGTGTTTCTGTCTTTAGTAAGCAGGTCTCTCTCCCGCCACCCCCTACCCCCCACCCACAGCCATTCCTACCAACAGGGCCTGGCTTGGCACTGCCCTTACCCAAGCCTGTCCGTCTCTGCAATGGGCTCAGGCCAGTTATCCCTCGGGCAGCAAACAGTTTTATCTGATACCTAACGTGCTGCAACACCAGAATTTGCTTTCCGAAGGACAGTACATTTAATGTCCAATTTAAATTCAGCCCGGCCGGCGTGGCTCAGTGGTTGAGCGTCGGCCTATGAACCAGGAGGTCACGGTTCGATTCCCAGTCAGGGAAGAGGCCCAGGTTGTGGGCTTGATCCCCAGTAGGCGGCGTGCAGGAGGCAGCCGATCAATGATTCTCTCTCATCATTGATGTTTCTCTCTCTCCCTCTTCCTTCCACTCTGAAATCAATAAAAATATATTAATTTTTTTTTAAAAAAAAAGAATAGACAAGACTGCTGCTGTGAAAAAAAACTCCCAGTTCCCATGCAAGGTTTTGCATTTATTTCTGGCATTCTGTCACAGGGACCCAATCAATCTGGCCTGACCAGAAATGACTCAAAAAAAAAAAAAAAAAAAGACTCCAACTTTCCTAATTTATTCTATTTAGATGAGACTGTTTCAAGGTTTCTTCACTCTCCAACCGACCTGGGCAAGCAGAAGGGAGACACTAGAAACTGGGTGAGTGACTGAGCGGCTTCTAACTGATTCACTGCCCTGAGTGACACTGGTAGACAGGGAAACAATGGTCAGCCATTCCTTTAATATCTGCTGCTTGAGAGGTCAGCCTTCCTTAGTAGAAAAAGGACACGGATTTACCTTTTCAGGTAGTTTCTGTAAGAAGGCTAAAAAGGGCTAATTCAAATGTAACCCTGATATTTTGGGGGCTAGCAACTGGAACTCACGCCAGCAAGCTCAGTGTGCATGCTTGATGACCTATAATTAAGGTCACTGCCTCCTTCCCAGAAACTGGTCTTGCAAGGCGTGTCACTGCCTTGGGGGGGGGGGGGGGGGGGAAGGGTCGTTATCGAACACCTGGGGGCCTTCCAGTAAGCCCACCAAAGGGGGCGGAACCCTGTCTGCAAGACAAAGACCCCAGACTATAAAAAGCGAAGACACTATGTTAATAAATGGGTTCCTCCCTCCTCTAGGAAGCGTGCTGGGTATGTCCTTGCTCTTCTGTAACACTTGAATACAGGAATCAACATATATGTTTGCTGTTAGCAGAGCAAACAGTTTGGAGGTTGCCCCTGAACACCGAACGCCAGCCTGGCTAACTGCCCGGTCGGAACCTGCCGGGCTGGCTCTCCTGCGGGGACAACCGCGGCTCAGCCCAGCGCCAGAGGCCACACTGCGAGGTGCGCGTCCCCTTCGCTGCCGGTGACTTCTATGCACACGGATTGCGTGCTGCCCCAGCCACTGCCCCGTCCCCTAGAACAGGCTGGCCCGCTCACGAGGCCCCGTAAATATTTGTTCACCGAGTGACTGGCTCGCACCGGACGCCTCCATCCCTCACAAAGCAGAGGGTACAGACCACGGATGCCCTACAATCATTCTTCTGCTGAAACACGGTACCGAGCACACGGACTCTGGTGCCCGATGTTATTCAACCGGCCTGCTGTGCTGCCCCTGAGCAAGGGCCTTAACCGATACGCTCTCGCCTCGGGTCTGGGGTCCTGCTGGGAACGTCTGTTTGCAAAGGACGCTGGGACAGACCTACCCACCCAGCAGGCACGCCCCCGGGGACCGGGCTGCAGGCTTCCCTTCAAGAGGCGGGCAGGTTCCTTTCCCCACCCCTCCCACCTGCACTGGTCTACGCAGCTCAGTGTGACCAAAGGGACGTTAGAAGAGAAGACAAAAGCAGAGGCTTGAAAAGTGTTTGTGCAGCAGGATGCCCTCCGTTGTTATGACTGTAGCTGGGAGCCACGATGGGAACGAGATTGCGCGACCCTGTTGGCGATGTGCTGTCGAAAGCCGAGGCGCCCTGGACTGCAGGGCCTGACAACCCTCAGACACAGGAGGCCCAGGCTGTTCTAAGCACCGCACACCCCCCACCCCACCCCCACCCCCGGCCCCAGGCAGAGGCCTGCAGCCACAGGCGTGATCCCGGGTGATCTCAGAGCCTCAGCTGCTACCCCAATGAACTGGGCGCAAATGAATGGTTGTTGTTTTAAGCCATTAATTTCTGGAGGGTGGTTTGTCACACGGCAACAGTAACCGATACACCAGCACAGCTCCACGAGTAGACAAAGGGCCCAGGCAGCACAAACGTTCTCAGTCGAAATACGCAAACAGTGAAAGAACCTGGGCCATCTCTACAGGCCACTGTGTCCTCTGATCCTGAGCTCCCTGTAGGCCTGTCCTCCGCGCTGACACCTGCCCTTGCTCTGTGTGCGTTTCCTCCTTCAAGGTCCTGTGGACGAAAGGGGCCACATGCTGACCTGACAGCTCAGGGGCGGCCTGCATGGCGGTCTTGCAGACTCGGAGACCTAAAGTCACCACAAAGGATGGTCTGAAATTAAACCTTAACTAAAAGCAGTTCTGGTGGGCAGTTACGTTCTAAGCCGATATCTTCACTGATAAGGTCAACCTTTACCGTAACTGAGCCTATCTGTGTTTTTGCATCTATGATAACCTACCCTTGACATGTCTGGGTAACTTGTGATTTCCCTGTATCTGGAGCCCCTGGGGCACGGCCAGGTGTGCTGGGCCCAGGACAGATGCTGCAGATTCTTTCATTTATCATGTTAATTGTTCCTGCACCCACCTAAGTATGTGTCCATCATTTTACTTTTTATCCTATCACAGAGGTTTCCCCGCTTCGCTTAATCCCACCTCCTTAAATCTGTCACCAATGAATTTCATGTATAAATACGGATGTAACCCTGCCATTCTCCGGAGCACTATCTCAATTCGTTGAGGTTCTGCTTCCCGGCATATGTCGACAGTTTGGCTCAAATAAACTCACAAAAATTCTTTACAGGTTTCAATGGTTTTTTACGTTAACGGTCCTATGGGCTTTAGTCAAAGATGTCAATGTCCCCACATTCCTGCCAGGAGGAGAACCTGAGTGTTTACAGTCCCGCCCTCCTCTCTCTAGGCCTGGAGAGGCCGCCTGGTAGCAGCTGACAGATGTCAGCAGGTAAGTAACTGCAGCGCCGGTGGAACCTCCTGTGCAGGGATCGAACAATAGGGACCCGACAGCTCATTTCTACATCAATTCACATTTAGACTTACACATGATAGGGCTCGAGTTTTAAACAAGCCACTGTATAGCACTTACAGTTGGTATTTTTTTATTATATCATGTCTCATAAGTATGGTAAACTGACTCATCAAGTAGGCACCGGCACTGAAAAGTCGGAGATCCGACTCGGAGCTTCTTAAAGTCAAGTATGTGCATAGAAGGGCTGGTCATTATGTGTGTTTTATTCTGAATGTGCTGAGGGGGGAGGGGAAGTATTGTGAACCTTCACAAAAGGGAGCAGACACAATAACCCTCCACTTGCCTCTGGAGTTCCACTCGCCTATTCCACTGGAAACAAGAGGCCTGTATGTCCTACCTCTCGCACCAACGCTATCCAGAGCTCGGGTGACGCCAGTCCCAAGGAAGCCACAGACCAGGCCACCATGCGGCTGTGCTCACACCTGAACCTGGGCCCTAGGTCCCAAAGGACTCACAGAGAAGCTCTGCTAGAATCCAGAAGATGTTCTTCTTCGGCTGTTCACACCAAAAAAAGGACCCTTCCCACTAATGGCCAAAACTACTCACCAATAGGTTCTATACACCTTCCCCAACAGGGACAAGTCTGGTCTGGCTCTCATTACCTACCCTCAATGGATGGATGGATGATGGATGGATGATGGATGGATGGATGATGGATGGATGGAAGGATGGATGATGGATGGATGGATGGATGGATCCCCCCAAAAATGACGGATAGATGATGGATGAGAATGA
>NW_005871051.1:532775-535543 GCF_000147115.1 Myotis lucifugus | reverse complement strand
CTGGGCAAACACTAAAACAAGAATGTACAAACATTCCTAAGTCAAAACAATCCTCGTCTTCATACTTCAGCTATCACCAGCATTCCAGGACAGATGCCTGTGGATAAGCAAATGATACTCGAGTAGACATTCCTACTGTGATTACAGTGCAAACCCCAGTCTTCCCTGGGGCGCGCCCAGCCGGCGACCTCCCCGCCCAGACGATCCGGAACCCGGAAGAAAGGGCCCTGAGATAGCAGCCCACAGACCATGGACTTCATTCCACAAGAAAGTTCTGCCACAGCCCCACCCTCAGAGATTCCATTTCAAAGAGCTGGGGAGGGACCAGCCGCGGCCTCTTCTAAAGTCTCCCCGGACAAGCAGAGCTGAAACCGCACCTGGCGGCCCGCACCTCCAGGCCTCCGGGCCAGGCCCTCTTCTAAGGCTGGTGTCATCCCTGGCCCCTCTTCCAGCCTGCTCTCCCCTGTACGTATTCCCATGTAACTAAGTCTAAATATTTTGAAAAGAAAAGAAAACCTTCTTTAGCCCTAGCTCCTTACATGTTAGCCACACTGCTAACAGACTCTGCATACGGTATGTCACACACTAGAGACACAGCGGCCTCGGTAAATCGGGGCCGTCCTACGGCCGTGGATTTACATGCCTGGCTCTGACGCGTTATAATAAGACTTTCATCGTGAGCAACGATGTGTACTTGAGTGGATATTTACATGCACATACCGGTACATACGTATGAAATTAAAACTTCACTAAACCCTAAGTACCCTTACCACATGCGATGCCCTGATAGTCTTTGTCCAATTCTATTCATGTAAAAAATGTTTCAGCTGCTGGTCCCTAACCTACGAAATGGCTTTCATCACCCATTCATGGTGAATCTCACAGTTTAAAAAATACTGCTGCAGCGCACGTCTTGGCCTTTTTTGCAGCTGCCCTCCCTTAGCGATGCAATGAAAGCTATGACCCTTCCCTCCAGGAAAAACCCCACAGACAATACGCACATACAAGTCTGCACACAGCTGACATATCAGGTTAAGAGCTCCCACCGTAAGGGACAAAGCAATGGCCAGTGAGGGCAGAAAGAAAAGAGACAGAGGGAAAGAGAAAGCGAAGCAAATAGAGAAAGAAAAGGAGTAAGAGGTGACCAAAGTAATTCTAGAAGTACAAAAATGAAGAGCTGTTAGAGTAAGAGCCAGCAGCTCAGCCCAGCGTAACCACCACCGGCCAAAACCAGAGCGATGACAAGGCTGCGTGCAATGCATTCTGGAACGCTATCTAACCAAAAAGAAACGTCTGCCTGGTCGGCGTGGCTCAGTGGCTGAGCGTCAACCTCTGAACCAGGAGGTCACGGTTCGATTCCAGGTCAGGGTACATGCCCGGGTTGCAGGTTCGATCCCCAGTGTGGGTGTGCAGGCGGCAGCCGATCAATCTCATCATTGATGTTGCTCTCTCTCCCTCTCCCTTCCTCTCTGAAATCAATAAAAATATATATACTTAAAAAAAAAAAGAAACTTTTTTCAAGCTAAACAGTGGAGCACAGTGGGCAGAGGGGGGAAATGGGGACATCTGTGATAGTGTCAACAATAAAAATAAAGTCAGTAAAAAGTAAGTGAAGCACAATTTGATGGTTATGAGCCACGATTACTTGAAGGGTATGTGCGGTCCTCCGTGATGCCAGAGAAACGCACCGTTAGCCCACACACGTCAGGGGTTCCGCGTCCTTCCCCTCCGGTCCTGCCTGGGGCAACATGCAGGTCTGTAGAAGCACTAGCACTCCCCACAGGAAACTGAAATAAAAGTGTGCCTAAACCACAAGGTGAGGTAAGGAAATCCTACAGTGGCTCGTCTTCACCACGATGGCTTCTTCGGCACCTCTTTTTAAATGTCGAATTCCTCCGATATCTTTTAAAGCCCCCGCTTTCCGAGGCTCTCACCAGCATCCCATCTGCCTACCTCCCGGCTTCCTCTGTTTCCTCGGGATCCATTTCAGTGACTTGTTTACAGCCTCCGCGTGGTTCCCTGGACCCGCATCCCCGCGCCCGTTAAAATGCCGGCGGGCACTGTCCACTGAGGTACCTTCACTCACCTCTTCCTACGTGCCCCGAAACAGGTGTGAACCCTCCATCTCGGTGTCCCTCACAGTGCAGCACAAATAAGTTGGGTGCTAGGACCCCATCATCTAACCAAAGTGGAACCAGGACAAGGCGCCAGCGACCTGTGCTCTTCTTGTAGCGCCCACGGTCCACGCTGCTGGTGGCCGGGCGGCTTGGCAGACGTGGCCGCGGACAGTGCCCGGCCCAGGAGGCTGGTAGAAGAGGGCGCTTCGGTGGGCTCGGCCTCCCACCTGACTGGGGAGAGCTGAAATCCTCACACTCCCAGGAACAAACAGAAGGGGCGGGGTGGGGGTGGGGTGGGGGATAGGGTCTTCTCATGGCAGGGGGCAATCTTCATCTCAACAGAAAAGACTGCGTTTTCAATGTGGATCCCAGCGCCAGAACTGCGCCTACATCGTGAAGAAATGCAGGACACGTATCGCACACACCCTTTAACTTCAGAGAGGTACTCCAGGGGCGTGGCAATGCGACAGGCAAGACCTACCGGAATATCTGACGTCAGGCTAACTGTTTCATCTAAAACGGAACCAGGGGAACAGTCAAGGCTGTGCAGCAGTCCTCCAGGTCCCGGCCTCCAAGCCGCACAGCTTCAACTGGCCACGGCCACAGTGCAGGCCAGGCGGCAGACTCAGGTCACACACCCCCCCCCCCCCC
>NW_005871051.1:530931-531903 GCF_000147115.1 Myotis lucifugus | reverse complement strand
AGCGACAGCAACGTTTTCCGGTTTGGTGTGAACCTGCGCCCATTTCTCATCTCCTCCGAGCCCGCCTCCTCATCCGGACAAGGAGGGTGGGACTGGCTCCTCCCGCGTCCAGGAAATGAGATTGTGCGACGGCGCTGACCACGGCTCCCGCACACCCACAGCAGTCCATCAGCGTGACCTGCTGTCATTATCAAGACTCACCGTTCGGCTCTATTGGAACCTACTGGCCACTGGAATAGCCAAACCAGGACTCCAAAGCCTGTCCTATGTTCACGTCGCAGCTAAACTCGCCGCGGAGTCCTGTGATGCCAGCCAGCATCCTACAAAGCGGTCTTCATATGCAGGGAATGGCTGGGTTACATCTTAATAAAACTTCCGTTCAGTGCCTAGAACACTGTCAACGTAAGGAACATTCAAACCTGCAGAGAATTCTTACGAGTTTATTTGAGCCAAACTGACGACAATTGCCAGGAAACAAAACCTCAACAGACTGAGGCAATGCTCCAGAAATGGCAGTTTTGCATCTTTTTTTATGCATTACAATCAAAAAAGGAGGCGTAAGTGGGTTGCATGAAATCCACTGGTGACGGATTAGGGAGAAGGAAGAAAGCTAAGTGGAGGTGGCGGGGGAGAGGGGGACTTTGGGATTGGATGAAAAAATGACAGGCACATACTTCTGTTACACAGGTGGGTGCAGGACAGCTGACAGTCAGCAATGAACATAACAGCACTGAGGGGTTTGTGGTCCCTGGCGGCGGCGTTTGGATGGGTCCAGCAAAGGGAAGTCGTTACGGCAAAGGTGTGTTTGTCAGGTAGGTCATCCTAGATGCCAACAGACAGGCTGAGTTAAGGGGAAGACTGACCTTTTAGGGAAAAATCCTGCCTCAGGACATGACGACCCACCATGAGCTGCTTTGAGTTTGAAATGTTTAATTTCAGACCCTCCTGGTGGTCCCTGTAGGATCTGAGTTT
>NW_005871051.1:527841-530239 GCF_000147115.1 Myotis lucifugus | reverse complement strand
AGGCATTAGGGAGTTTTAAAACCCTGCCCAAGGCCCCGCACTCGGTGGCAGGGGCAGCACCACCGACAGGACATTGGAAGAGGGAAGCGTGACTTGGTCAGGCTCCTTCGCTGCTCAGCACGGAGATGTCTCGGGTCACACCCCAACACTGACCGCTTCACGGTCGCGATGAACCCACCCAGGAACCCCAGCCACCGGCCACGGAGCTTCCAGACCCTCACCCTGGGGACCAGGCAGCGCGTGGACCAGGCAGCACCGGCTGGGGAAGGCGTCCCTCGAGGTCCGGCATCACATGCGCCCCCCCTGCTCCCCGGGGCCTGCTCCCAGCTGGTCCTCTCACAGCCGGAGTCCCGTCTCTGCCGCACTGGTCCGGCGTGGCCCCTGCAGCCACGGCTGCCCGCATCAGCTCTCCGATCTCTCTTTTCCCTTCGGTATTTCTGATTCTCGGTTTGAGGACACAATGGAGCCCTGGGTGCTTTGCTGGGCTCTGTCAGTCTCTGCTGTGCCATCCACCACTGGCCGTGGGTCAGGAGCCACACCTGGGCAGGGCAGGCAACCGCGGCTGCCAAGGAGCCCACAGCCGTCAGTCTAGTCCCAGGCAGGTCTCTGCCAGCGTGTGGTACCCTTTGTCCCCGGCTGCCGGTCACCGCAGACCACGAATTAAAGAACTATATACGAGTTCCGTGCCACGCTGAAATACCAGCTAAAAATACAGCCCGGGCAGCCTTCATTTAGAGCCGGACAACACGACACCGCCCTATCTGCACCGAGATCACCTCTGTGAGGAGACAATGCGCGCCGTTCTCCGGACCCAAGAAAACGCTCTCACTAAGGCACAGAGGGGCCCGTGTTACCGGTGCCGCTGGCCAGGCGTCTTGGAAAGAACACTGTGTGGCCAAGAGAAGGTGGTAATGCAGCAGAAATGAAACCTGGACAATGAACCCAAAGAAGGAAGGGGCAGGGGAACACGAGAGGAGGGAGAGAGGGGCGGGGAGGGTCGGGAAGGGGAGGGAGACTCTAGTTACTAGAAGCCCTGTGTCTGACACCTGGAAGAGAAGTCACTGAGTTTCCAAGTTTTGGACCTACCACGTGCTTCACCCCTACTAGGTGCCAAGCACCGGGCTAAGCTGCTGAGCCCACGATCCCTACTCTACGGAGGAAACATCATGAACCCGCAGTTGTTTCCAACGGTCACCGTGGCTGTGAGTGGCCAAGACTGAACCTCAGGTCTACCTGCCAGAGGCCACGCCTTTCCCAATACGCCACACAGCATCGCGCACTCCACCCCTCCAACCTCCTCCCTCCACCCCTGCAAACCCCCTCCACTCCTCCACACAAGTGTGAGGAACATAACGGCCCGTCTTTAGAAAGTAGGGTCGCCCTGCCTTGACCTGCCCTACAGATGTGACCGCAGAAACAGCTGCAGGTGCAGAAAAGACAACAAAACTGGCCACACATTCCCTGTGCTGACCTGCTCCCCCCGCCCACCTCATTCATAGAGAACCACGCGCCGTTCTCAACCACCTCCATCCTCTCAATCACCTCCATCCAGATAACAGGATGAAAAACCACCTCCTGACACCTTCCCCGCCTTCCAGAGGGAGCTTCATGCTCACGGCGTTACTGCTTCTGACGAGGGAGCGCGGGACTCGGGAACGGAAGGCACTTGCTCCGCGTCACCAGGCTCATGTCACTGGGCTGCTGAATGCCAGCTCAGCGCGGGGCAGGGGCACCGAGGGCCACTTCAGTCCTCCGCCTGGGGTTGAGACCGCCCTATTCCCAACCCCACGTTCTTCAATAACAACTCAATTATTCTGAACAGCACTGTGCAGGTTCAGCATGCTGCCCTATGACCCTGGCCGGGGCGGCTCAGTGGTTGAGTGCTGTCCATGCACTGAAGATTCCTGGTCAGGGCACCTACCCAGGTTTCGGGTTCGATTCTGGGTTGGGGTGCTTGCAGGAGGCAACCGATTGACAGTTCTCTCTCACATCGATGTATGTCTGTCTGATCTCTCTCTCTTTTCTCTCTCCCTCTCTCTCTAAATCAATAAAAGCATATTTTTTAAAAAAAGAATGCTTTCCTACTGGCAGTATCATTCATTTGCTGCCATAGCAACCACATAAAGTCAGCAGGACTATTAAGAGCATGAACTCCGGGGCCAGACTCCCTGGGTGTGAATTCCAGCTCCCTCCCCTACTTGCTCCTCAGCCTTTCTGAGCCGGTTTCCTCGTATGTAAAATGAAGGTAATTTATTTTTTTTTTTTAATAATAATTTTTATTTCTTAAAGTATTACAAATAGTATTACATATGTCTCCTTTTTTCCCCCCCTTGACATTCCCCCGATCCCTACCCCCCGCCCCCCCCCGCCCCGTGTCTTGTGTCCATTGGTTAATCTT
>NW_005871051.1:522170-526851 GCF_000147115.1 Myotis lucifugus | reverse complement strand
TGTGCTAGGAATTAGACACAACATTCCTCTGCGGCCTCGTCTTTCACCAGCTTTATCTGGCCTGCTAATGCCGTCTCCACCAAACACCGAGGGTACACGCCTACACGCACACACACAGACACACACACGCACGCATGCACACACACACACGTGTTCTCCGTGCTTAACGCTCTACTTTTCCATGAGCCGAGCAGACTCGTGCACCGTGGAGTCTAGGCCTTTCCTTGCACGGGGTCAGGGGGTGGGAGGTGGCATCACAGGTGGCTGTCTGCCCCCAGTGTGGCTGGGTCTGGGCTCTCGGGGACAGGCCATTCCTCCAGATAGAGGAGCACCTCCCCTACCTCCAGCTCCACAACAGAAAAGCTTTAATGTGAAAGTTTAACTTTTTAAATGTTTTTATTGATTTCAGAGAGGAAGGGAGAGGGAGAGAGAGACAGACACATCAATGATGAGAGAATCATTGATAGGCTGCCTCCTGCACACCCCACACTGGGGATTGAGCTCAAAACCCGGGCAGGTGCCCTGACCGGGAATCCAACTGTGACCTCCTGGTTCATAGGTCAACGCTCAATCACTGAGCCACGCCGGCCGGGCTGAAAGCTTAATTTTTCCTCAAACCTACATAATAATCTGGAAGATTACCCTCTATTAAACTACGCTTGCTTCTAGAAATGGGACTGGGGTAGCGAGGTAAGAAAATCACATGTTTATGTTAGGTATGCCTGTATTACCTGAATTTTCTTTCCCAAAGCATTTGTTACTTTTGTAATTAAAAAAAAAAAATTACACTTTTTAAAGGAAATTTCAAAAAGAAAAAGAAAAAAAAAGGAGACCGTCCAGGCAGCAGGAACAGCACTAGCGTGGATGTGTTTATTCCAGCCGCTGCCAAAGGGGGCTCCAGGTCCTGCCAGCCACCCGGGAGCCCAGGGAAGGGCCCAGTCTCCCCGAAACCCCTCCTGCTGGACACCTCCCCACAGCCTGGACACACCCCAGCAGAGGGCCAGCTACGTCGTGCCCCGACCCCGACCCACAGGGACCGTGAGGTGACGAATGCATGTTACTGTCGGCCGTGTGTACGCTTGGGGCAACTCATCACGCAGCGCGAGGAAACTGGTAGGCCATCTATACAACTCCCAGGGACATATGTTATACCCATAAGTGGGAATCTCCTGTGTTTGTATAAAAAGTGGTTTAGGAACCTCAGATAAATATACAAGTGTTAACTAGTATTATTTTTCAGTTCCTTTGCAAAATTTTAAACCAAATATATAGCACTTACATTTAAGTATCTTTCATAAAAATATCTAATCCCCTCCTTAGGGGGATCCTAAGTCTAATACTTCTAAAAATTAAGACCCTTTTGACCAGACTTTCAAAGAGGTCCTCTTACACCCCCAAGCCGTTTAAGATCCTAAAACCGGACTAATTCAGACGCTTATATCTGGATGGTCCCCAAACCTGACCATTCGGATAGAAAACAAACGAAAGCTACTTGTCGGCACCGAAAATACTTCCTCGTCAGAGAACAGACACCCAGGTCCTTTTTGCAAAGTGGCCGTGGGCTTATTCCTGCCCAAATTGCAGCCTTGCAGTTCCTGAGCCCAACCACAGCCCTGGCCGGTGCCCCTAAAAATGGCACCGTGTCTGGCTGGGTCACCTCCATGACAAGTGCACGGAAACCCTGCCACCCTCCCATCCGGCGGGGTGGGGCAGGGGTGGGGGGGGGGGCGGAAGAACGTGTGACACAGGACAGAGACGAGGCAGAAAGCAGCCGGGCTCGGGATGTCTCAGCCAGCATTTCCCAGGAGGCCACTGGACTGCAGGCGGCGCTAAGCCAAGGGTTCTGACCCCGCGGGTCTCCCCCCCAGGCCAACATCCCTCTGTGAGTCTCACCTGATCTCCTCCATCTGCAACTGCAAAGACCATTTAGAGACTCTGCCTGGACCAACTCAAGGCTTTTCAACAAGTGCGTGAGCCCACCTCTGCGCAAAAACAGTGAGCGTTCCCGGAGCACACACCTGAGGATCTTTCACAAAAGGACCTTCTAGGCCAACTCTATGGGAATCCTAACTCACCACTAACTCCTAAAAAATTAAGATAATTTTCACTGGATTTTCAAAGCAGTCCTCTTACAACTACAATTAAATTAAGATCCTAAAACTTTAGACGAATTCAGACTTCTTTACCTAGATGATCCCCAACCTGACAATTCAGAGAGAAAGCAAACTAGCCCAGCCAGTGTGGCTCAGGGGTTGAGCCGTCTGGGCCCAGGGCCCTCTGCTCACTGGGCCCCCATCAACCACGGCTCTGAAACCAGGACTGTGCAGTGTGTCTGCACCCATTTCTAGAGAATAAAACAAAGCCATGAGACTACAAAGGGGATTTTTTTTTTTTTAAAAGTGAAGTGTCAGACAGTTAAACACTGCGGGTCGTGTTAACTTGGCCTTTGGCGTCAGGATAAACAATTTTACAGCCGCCATGAACGAAAGCAAGAGCCAGAAACAGGTTCCCGAGGCTGCTCTACATGACCTGTGAGGCTGCAGAGGGCCGATCCTCAAATCTACTGGACAGACTTTCTTTATTTACAAAAACAATACATGCTTGACGTCACCAGCCCTATAGCACAGAAGTCTCAAAGAGTAACCATTCCCTGTCCCCACATCCCATCCCACTCCGGCACCCAAAGTCAGCATCCTCATAGCACACAGATAAACAAACACGTGCACACGCCCATAAACCCCCCAATGACAAAAAGCAGGATCATACTACGGACATGACGCTGTAACCGGAAATATTTTTTTGGCTTAAAATAAAACAGAGAATGCCCAGCCCTCCAATAGGATGGGGGTCACAGTTACAAGATGAAGCCACACATCTCAAGGAAGCGATGGCCCTAAAGTATCCTAGAAAGATGCGCTGAAACGAGTATCCGAAAGCAGGAAGCAATTTTCTGCTTTTTACACCAGAAAGGGCGTTCCTAAAACAGTTCGAAAATAAAATTACGCAGGGCTGAACCCAGACATTTCGTCTGCGAAAGACTCACGTGAGCACTTGGCATTTTGTTAGAAAGGGGACTGTTTCATTGTTCATAGGCACAACAAACCGGGTACCTGAATGCGTGTAACGTTCTACCCTCCGCCCCATTTTCAGTTCATCCGAAAGTGCACGGGGCTTCTTGGGCCAAAAGGAAAAGCGATCGGCCCCGTAGCTACGGTCGCATTGAGTCCTGCTATCTCCATCGCAGAGACCGAGGCTTCCAGCCTGCCTTTTGTGTGCTATCAGACCGTGCTTTCAATTAACGCTGCAGAACCCGAGGTTTTCCCACCCGCAGCCAGCCCAACTGCTCTACCTCCAGGGAAGGTGACACCAGGCCTCGCTGCCAAACCAGACAATACCTCTTCCCGCGGGGCAGCAGTGTTTTATGCCTCTTCCATTCGAATCCGCACTTTACATAACGGCTCTGAACGGAGGTCCGAGGTCCGACCCAGTGATCAAATTAATGCCCCCAAAGCAGTCTCCACACATCTCATGTTACTGTCCACCTCCCCCTGCCCCAACCGTATAAACCCACAACGATGAAAAGCTCAATTCCCAGAGGATGACGATCATTTCATTAAGAAACGATCCAAAGTTATCCTTGAAACAGGATGGGCTACCTGGAAAGGAAAGCTGTGTGCGACAGAAAATCACATGGCTTTGCATATATAATTTTTAAAAATATATCAGTTCCAAAAGGTCATAACCCATCCTACTTGTATCCATTATGACCTCTCTCTCCTTTTATTTACTTACTAGAGGCCTGGTGCACAAAATTCGTGCATGGGGGAGGGGAGGGTCCCTCAGCCCGGCCTGCACCCTCTCCAATCCAAGACCCCTCGGGGGATGTCTGACTGTCGGGATTGGGCCAAAACTGGCAGTTGGACATCCTTCTCACAATCCAGGACCGCTGGCTCCTAACTGCTCACCTGCCTGCCTGCCTGATCGCCCCTAACTGCTCTCCCCTGCTGGCCTGATTGACCCTAACCGCCTCTGCCTGCTGGCCTGATCGCTCCTAACTGCTCTCCCCTGCAGGCTTTTATTAGTATAGATATTTCCTTCTACTGTCTGTTCCCATATTAATAGAAAAATATGCAGCATGTCCCAATAATCCCATTCATTTCTCGACACAGATGCACTGTAAAAAGGGGAAGAACTCAGAAGCGCGGCCGAGTCTGTTAAAACTACACACTCCCATCCGATCCATCCTGCTTCCTCCTCAGCCGCTGGGACAGGGAGCCACACCCCTTCCTTGGTTTCGCTAACACTGCACCTTGACCTGAATGGATGCAAATTTCCGGGCTTTACACACACTCCTGAAAAACTGCATGTAAGTGTCTTTTTTACTCATATTTTAAATATATTAAAGGAACTTGATAGTTAAAGTAATCTTGTGAAATCCTTTATAAAGAATTTTTACAACTTAAAATTTCTCCTACTAGCCCTAATCGGTTTGGCTCAGTAGATAGAGTGCCGGCCTGCAGACTGAAAGGTTCCAGGTTCGATTCCGGTCAAGGGCATGTACCTTGGTTACGGGCACATACCCAGCTTGCGGTGTGCAGGAGGCAGCTGATCAATGTTTCTCTCTCATTGATGTGTCTAACTCTCTATCCCTCTCCTTCCTCTCTGAAAAAAATCAATAAAA
>NW_005871051.1:520253-522070 GCF_000147115.1 Myotis lucifugus | reverse complement strand
GGTGCCCTGTCACATATAGAAATTTTTTGATATTTGCAACCATGGTAAAACAAAGACTTATATTTCTGATATTCATTTTATATATTTAAATGCCATTTAACAAAGAAAAAAATCAACCAAAAAAAAATGAGTTGTGTCATAGGTTCGCCATCACTGGGATAGAGCATCGCCTGCGGGACTGAAAGGTCCCAGGATCAATTCCGGTCAAGGGCATGTACCTTGGTTGCGGGCACATCCCCAGTTTGGGGTGTGCAGGAGGCAGCTGATCAATGTTTCTCTCTCACTGATGTTTCTAACTCTCTATCCCTCTCCCTTCCTCTCTGAAAAAAAATCAATAAAATATATATTTTTAAAAATTTTCTCCTCCTAGTGTATATATTTAGATGCTTTCACTTTTGTCGAGGAACACTATAATTTTGGATAGCAGGACAAGACTATGCCCAAACCTCTAAGAACCAAACACATATTTCAATCTGGTCATTTGCTCCTGCCTCTACTAACTACAAATGTCAAGACGATTCATATCCTTTAAAAATATGTATTTTTTTTTATTAATTTTAGAGAGAGAGAAAGGGAGAGGGAGATAGAAACATTGATGACAGAAAACACTGATCAGCTGCCTCCTGCATGCCCCGCACTGGAGACCGAGCCCAAGACCCGGGCATGTGCCCTGACCGGGAATCGAACCGTGACCTCCTGGTTCATAGGTCGATGATCAACCACTGAGCCACACCAGCCAGGCCACAAGATTCCTATCTTTTTTGACAGTTCACTCCCTGCATTCTAATGAGTAGCTTCTCAAAGGATAGACTGCTAGTCCTATAAAGGCATCCAAGAAGATGCCTATGGATTTCCCAACTCCTCCTGCATCCATTCCTCAGGAGGCAGAAGTTCGGTATTCTCCGCTTGCTGTAGATGCCCCCAACGTCTAGCACAACACCAGCACCCCGTCGGCACCCTGCAGCCACCCCGTGTAAACAGACTCTAATCAGTGTTACTTGTGTGCCAATGGAGCAAACACAGAACTCTGGCCGAGGGTATAAACAAATACCTCTGGACTCTGACAAACAGAAAACAGAGAGAAAGAGAGAGAAGAGTTTGAGGAAGAAGAGCCAGCTCTCTGCCACAAAACACCAAGTCGAAACCGCACACGGGGCTGGGCGGGCCGACTCACATAGATTTCGTTGTGGTCAAAGCGCTTCTTGAGGTTGTTGATGAAGGTCTCCTCGGTGAGAGGCTCCAAGAGCACCATGTCGCCAACGCCGATCATGTTGTCCAGCAGGGACGTCTTCACCTCCATCTTGGCCATGGCTCCCAGCTGCAGGGAAGACGAGAACGGGGTCAACGTAAGCGAGTGCATCCTCTCAGATGTGTGCTGAGCGCCGTGGAGAAGTGAAGGGCAGGCAGTGCCCAGTGGCCTTCCCTGTCTCACCAACGTCAGACCCTCCCCTCCCGACAACCTGTGAGCGGCCCCTCAGGTGGCCACAGCCCCCGTCACACCACTGGAGCCCCACTTGCCAACCTGCTCCCACACATGAGCCTCCCTCCCTCCCAGCCCCTCGTCCCGGGCAGGGTCCATCGCCAGAGAGAGCCACTAGGAAGCCAAGGTCCCCGCTTTCTTCTTGAGACCACCCTCGCGCCCCAACCAGAAACTGCAAAACCCTAAAAAGAGCCCAAGCCATCCCTTCCCACCAACCCTTGCACACCAGAGGTCAGACTTAAACCTACGTGAACCTGCCTCCCCCAAGGTGGCATCCCCCAGGTCTCCATGGCGACATCCAGAAGGCCTTTCCCCAGGAAACAAGGCTTGAGAAACG
>NW_005871051.1:497662-520153 GCF_000147115.1 Myotis lucifugus | reverse complement strand
GTAAACCCCGTTTTCCCCTTAAATAAACTTTCTTTCCCCCCCCCTTTTAAGGAGGGTTTTTTTTTTTTTCCCCCCTTTATAAAATTAAGAGGTTTTTCAAAAAAAAAAAAAAAATTTTGTGTTGGTTCTGGGAGGGGCCCGTGGCTTAAACCCCCTTTTCCCCCCCCCCCCCTGGGGGGGGGGGGGGGGGGGGGGGGGGGGTCCGCGTTCCACCAGGCATCAACACTGACTCATAAAGGAAAGCACACCACCGCCTGTGAACCTGAGGTCGCCTGTATCACACAGCCTGCCAAGGATGACCTCGATACTCTTAATTCTCACTCCAACGGACACACAACTAAAATAGCAAAATAAGAGTAGCATGCAAGGAGTGCCTGTGTATAATTCATGTGCCCGATTCCGAGGAGGAAGTACATCTGATTCTTTCCATTATGGAGTCGCCCAGGCATATCAGACCTTAGAAAGGTTGGTCTACTTCCTTAAAACTTAGCAATTCAAATAAATGCCCCCCTGTTCCAGTCGGGAGCATCTAGTAGGTCTCTGAGAGGCGACGGAACCTGCATTTAGTTGGGCCAGGAGGACTGGGAATTCTGTAATTCCTTATTATTAATCACTAGTGATTTATAGGAATCCACAACCATGTATTTTATTTCTGATCCTATTAAGACATTTTTAAGTGTGTACCAAAAAGCCGAAATAGAGAGACCAAGAAGCAGCAGAGGCTGTCCCATAAACAGAAAGGAGCCAATGAGGGAGTGTTTAATATTCAAAAGAAGAAAAATAGAGTTAACTCTCTTGTTAATATGGGGGGAGGGGGGGTGTTTTTTAGTTTCACGTCAATACACCTGGAATAAACAGCCCCAGATCGCGCTAAAACCCAACAAGAGCAGCACTAAGAATGGTTCCTGCACTTTGAACTAGGCCAGACTCTCGTTCAAAACTAAGAAGATGGGGGTGCGGCCCTGGCCACTCTCCGGAGATGCAGGGAAGCCGGGGAGAGAGCTGGGCCCAGGCCAAGGCCCTGGAAAGACATGTACAGGAATAGGAACGTGAGTGGCCAACCTTTGTCGCAATGAATTAACATTTAAATCAAATTTCAAGTTCTCAGACTCTAGCTGCGATTCATTACATATACGTTGGCGGATGGGAGAAGAAGGCTTAGGACTAAGGGGGGTGTCAACCTGAGATGGGTTTCAAAAAGAAGCACCTCAAACCAGCAATTTAAACGAAGCACAGGCCGCACGGGAGCCCGCTGCCCCGCGGACTCTGTACACACAGTCTGTTCCCGGGAACAGCTGCCGAAAGACAAGTTCCCCGCAGGTGACCAGAGTCACGCGGCCAACCTTCCTCTGTCCTTAACCCGCTTCCCCATCTTTTGAAAGGCCTCATGCAAGTCTGAATGGTTCTAATGGCTACACTTCTCTCCCAACTTTGAAATCCCAAAGTGGGAAGAGGGCAAAACCCGAGGCTGAGGCCCAGGCAATGGGTAAAAGGCGGAAACTCCGGAAACACGACGGTCGCAAACCCAAATACAAAACAGTAAACCAACTGAAAGGCGGCACCAACGTCCACTGAGTCATTCAAGCACCGTGCTGTGTGCTGTGTTCGCCTTTTCAGCATCTGGGCGGAGGGAACAGTGACCCGCCCTCATCCTCCCTGACATGGGTGCTGAGAAACCATGCACAGGTCCCACCCAGCTTCCTACAAAGGGACTGACCACTAGCTCCAGCCTTGGTCTGCTCCCAATGGTGTAAAGACACCATTTAAAAAACTGAAAGCATCATTTCCAGAATTCCTCAAAGTCCAAAAGAATGCAGCATAAACATCATGGACCGCCTTAAAACGGCCATCTGTGAGCTAACATTTAAATATAAGTGGTCCGCCCCAGTCACCAACCTGAAACCACAAGTCACCTACCACGCTAAAGTCCTCCGTGCTCGGGAATGGCAAGACCAGCATGTGCCGACCCAACAGTCCCACACAAGAGCTGCCAAACGCGACGCACATCCATGTGAAGTGCAAGGTCATTCTACTATTTGATATCAAAACTCAAGGCCGCAGTGACTCAGTGGTTGAGCACTGACCTATGAACCAGGAGGTCATGGTTTAATTTCCGGTCAGGGCACATGCCTGGGTTTCGGGCTAGATCCCTAGTAGGGGGTGTGCAGGAGGCAGCCAATCAATGTTTCTCTCTCATTGATGTTTCTCTTTCTCCCTCTCCCTTCCTCTCTGAAATCAATAAAAATATATTTTTTTAAAAAACAACAGCAACGCTGAAAAAGCGATTCCAAAGTAATCATTCAGGCTAAGCTGAAATAGAGCATCTGCTGGTCTCCCACGTCATTCAAAGCTCTCGGGGTACCACATATGCAAACAAATGTGTATTTTTTTAAGTTGAAACAGTTTTACTGTAGAATCTGAAAGAACATTCACACATCAGACCTGGGGCTGCAATGATGAGCAGGGTCAATATGAAGTCACGAACATGATTTTAAACTCGAAGGAACTTTGCAAGCAAAGCCCTCGGAGCCACGACTTACTGAACGCAGTGCCTGCCGCTTTGGGAACTGTGACTGAGGCCGTTTACACGGCTCGGCGAGGCCATCAGCTCTAGACGTCAGAGACAGGCTCTCAGGGAGACCTCTCCGCACACCAACCGTTGTCCCCCCGACTCCATCTCCACCCCTTCACCTCCTGGTGCGTGGCCACGTGTGCAGGGCGGCCCCTTCTCTCCAGAGCCAGCCCCTTGGTGTCAAGGGTCGCACCTTATTCATCTTTATTTCCCCAAAGCTGAGGTGCACACCTCTCGCACAGGGTAGGCGTTCAGAGAAGCACCAAGGGGAATAAGCACGCAGATTTCGGACGGACAGGTGAGCCCTTCAACAACGCACGTCCTCACAGCCGCCCTGGGCGGCCGGGCCTGTCACAGCCGACAATGACCCCGCACCTTCCAGCCACTTGGATCCATTCCTCTGAACACATAACATTATCAACAAAGGGCAGGAAACGGAACTGAGCTATTTGGCTCCCAAAGATGAGATCACCGAGGCTTTTAAGAATAACATGAGAAACGCATTTGAGTAAGAAAACGGGGCCAATGTGGCAAGATTTCATGAACAAAAACAATAAACCTGAGCAAATCCTGATGGCAAAACACAAGGCGGACAGCGGCCAAGGCTATAGGATGCGGGTCGGTACCTAATGTAATGAGCTCAGTGCCCGAGGAAAGCTGGGATTTCCTTCCTCGCTCGGTGACAATAGCACACATCTCACCTTGGGGAGCAGTTAGATTAAATTTCCGTTCAGTTCGGCTCACCCTCCGTGGACAGCGAGTCCGGCTGCTCTCCGCGACGGCGTTAAGTGCTGGGCACAGGACAGGAACCATCGTGGTACTTCCCCAGCCCGTGCCAACCCCCAGCAGCTCCCAGTCCAGTGAGACGGCCAAGAAAAGAAGCAACTTTTGAAATTTCAAGTGACTTTTCTAGTGATGAAAAAAAAAAAATCCATGTTGAGCAAAAAAAGAACATAAGCCAAACTCAATACACTCATGCTTTAGTCTAAAACATCCTTTGAGTTCATTAGAATCCTTATGGAACCTGATTTTGATTAACCAATGAATTGGCCATCGTTTCTGGTGTTATGATTTTGACGTATCTATTTCTGCCTCGAGGTAGGAATGGACAATAGATCCACTGAAGCTGTGAAACGGTGGCGCTACACCAACAATAAACATCCCACACTTTCAATCAGCCAAACTGCACGGCCACCTGCCCCTTTATTCTTCACTCCGCCCCCAAATTAGCAACCATTTTATCAACAGCCTGCCCGCAAGGCTGTCTACCATCTGAACACACCCTCTACCATCCACACCCAAATACAAAACAAACAAAAATAACCCTCCCGCTCCCCCTAAATTCCACACGTCACAACTAACCCAGGTCCTCATCCTTGGCCTTGCCCTGTCTCCTCCTTCCTTCCCCCACAGCCAACCTTTTTCATTGACTCTGCCACCTTCATCACTCCGGCTCCACCCCCCAGTGTGACTGCCCTACCCAGCCTTCCCCTCTCAGCGGGAAGCCAGAGCCTGGGGAGTGGCTCTCTGCCCTCTGGCCACCCCAGCCCCCACAGCCAGCCCACTCCTTCCCCATCCATGAACCGATCGGCCCTTTCTAAACCACGGTGCCTTTCTGAATCACAGTCAGGCTGGGTGCGCCCTGCTCTGAGTCCTTCCATACCTCTCCAGGGTCCTTAGGACAACGGTCACACGCCTTAGCAGACCCTTGAGGGGAAAACAGAGAAATAAAGAATTGCCTATGACGCAGCAGTTCACTTCAGGGTATGAAAGCAGAGACTCAAACAGACCCCTGTACACCTTATTCAAAGCAGCGGTAACTAGAGTCAAAAGGTGGAAGCCGCCCTGATCGGTTTGGCTCAGTGGATAGAGCGTCAGCCTGCGGACTGCAGGGTCCCGGGTTCAATTCCGGTCAAGGGCATGTACCTTGGTTGCGGGCACATCCCCAGGAGGGAGTGTGCAGGAGGCAGCTGATCGATGTTTCTAACTCTCTATCTCTCTCCCTTCCTCTCTGTAAAAAATCAAAATACATATAAAAAAAAAATAAAGGTGGAAGCCACTGAGGAGCCCACCGATGGATGCATGGATGCACAGATGGGATGTACACGCACAGAGGAACAGCAGTCAGCCTTACAAAGGAAGGAAATTCCGACACAGGCTACATACAACACGGGTGAAACTTGAGGACAACATGCCAACTGAAATAAGCCAGTCCCGCAAGGGCAAATACCACACCACCCCTTCTGAGGTGCTGGGGTGATCCAATTCACAGAGGCAGAGGGGAGAATGGGGTTCCCAGGGCCTGGAGGAGGGGGAACAGGGAGCTGTTTAATGGGCGCAGGGCTTCACGCTGGGAAGATGGCGAGTTCAGGAGATCGATGCTGGGACGGTTGCGCAATAACGTGAAAGTCCTCGATGCCACGGACGCGCCCACTTACAAAGGGTAAATGATGAATCTGATGCTATGCACACTCACCACAATGAAAAGTCCTTATAACGATCACTTAGTTCAGCCACAACCTGGCTCCAGCCTTCCTGTTGTCCCCTCGCCCTGGGAAGGCAAACCTCGCAGGACACACACCGATGCCAAGGCCTCCCGTGGCTCCTTCACGGGACACGGCTCCCGGGGCTGTGGGTGCACCGCCCACACACCAGCTCATAGGACAGCCTCCAGCCAGACGCTGTGCGCGCTGGGCCAGGGCGTCCGCACGATGAGGGGACAGGGTGCATCCCTCCAGGAGAGGAAGCCAGCCCGGGAGAGGGTGACTCGAAAGTGACCACAGCCCTCGTGGGACGACGGAAAAGCTGCCTCAGGTCCTGCGGGGGGTTCTGGTTGGGGGCCCTCAAGTGGCTCAGCTGAGCTTCTTGTCTTAAACAAACAACCGCAGCCCATGAACCAGGAGGTCACTGGTTCAATTCCCAGTCAGGGCACATGCCCAGGTTTCAGGCTCGATCCCCAGTAGGGGGGCATGCAGGAGGCAGCTGAGCAATGATTCTCTCTCATCATTGATGCTTCTCTCTCTCTCCCTCTTCCTTCCTCTCTCTCTAAAAATCAATAAAAACATATATTTTATTATGTTAAAATACCCCGGGCTTAAGCCAGTGAGGAGACACGCCTTTGGGCAGCATGCTCTGAGCGAGCCAGCACACATCCAGGGAAACTCAGGCGGCTCGTCTCCTCGCGCACTCACCGAGGCCCGAGTTCCCTCGTGCGAAGGGCCCGTTGCCTGCAGCGTGGCTGGCCCCCCGGGCCCTGGTGTGGAGAGCAAGGGCACGATGCACACAGAGACGCGGGCCATTCTTCCTTCCAGGGCGGTTCCATCATCTCCACCCTCCCCTGCAGGTCACAGCTGGCTGGGAATGACACCGGGAATGACAGCCTGGGATGGCACACCGGGAACACAAAAGATCAGGAAGGACTCAGGTTAGAAGCCAAAGGCGAGACACTTCCTCAGCCTTTATCAGCGAAAGGGCGAGCGGAATGAAAACTGCATCCTTTAGGACAACTGACTCAAGCAGCATGGTTTCCAAGAGAGACGGCTGGGGGCCATGCAGACCACAGGGGTGCTTCACAGGGCTCCCCGGGGTGCACACTTGGACCCCGAATGCATCTGTGCAAGGCTCAGGTGACGCTGATTTTCAGTCCCCTCAGCACAGGCCCTCGGAGAAACGCACCCACTTCACGAAGGGTAGTCATCTGTTTCCCCTCCTTCACTCCGCGGGGAGCGCTGCCCCACACGGAGGGTCCCCCTTTCCCTAAAGCCTTTTGTGAAGAGCACAGAACTTAATGGACCGCTGTTAGCATGGCTTTTGTTAGAATCTTGGATTAGGAGGGAAAATCAACCCAGCTACTGGGCCATTTCCATAAAGTAAATTGCTGCCTTGTGTTCAAGCTGTGGCTAATACACAGGACGTACAATGACCAGGCGGTGACACGGTGACAGGATGAAGTAGCCCTGAACTGGGAGTGAAAACCAAACAGCTGACAGCCGATGGAAGCCCCCAAGTCATAGAGCAGACCCCAACCTTACAAAGCTCTGTGACTAGGAAGGCAATTCATTCAGCGTCCTAGTTACACCCCCGCAGCCCTTAGGCAGGGCGTGGGGGGAGGGGGGGAGCAGCAGCCACAGTGGCAGCATCCAGGTTCAGGTTCGCATCTGTCTGCTGTGGGACAGCTGGTCAGCAGGAGCGGGGCTCCCCTCGAGCCCCACACAGGCCGGGATTAAGGGTTTGAAAGGCAGCATCTAGAACTTCACAATTCACAGCAATTGGTTTAAAAGAAGCGGTTCTTTCCAAGTGTGGAAAAGGCGCTGCACCCTGTCCTTTCTGGTGTCTGAGCCGAACGTCTGAGGGTCCCAGGCAAAACCTTCCTTTAGCAGAGAGACAAGGCCCAGGCGTCGCACATCTGGCTCCTGTCGCACATCTGGCTCCTGGACGAGCAGGGCCGGGCAAGGAGGAAGCTTTCCGGCGGGGCTGGCGGTGGTCTGCACACTTACTCCCTTACGCGCACCCTCCCACCTACCCCCCCACCCCACCCCCTGCCCCGAGTCGCCCGACTCTTCCCGGCACCCCGGTTTCTCAAGGAGAAGCCACTGGGAAAGGGAACTCCCTAGACGTGTGGGAGCAAGGGTTTCCCAGAGAATTCATTCCCTCTGACCCACCCGACGGGGCACAAAGGCTCCGATCAGACCCAGACTCAGATCCAAGAGATTCTGATCTCAAATCTCGGAGGGCAACGCCCACTCCGTCCTCAGGGTTACTGCGCGGCCCCTGCCTCTGAAGGTTTTCTCTGATGCGGGCTCCCCGCCCAACGCCATCTCCGCTCCTGATGCTGAAGGGCGCCCGGCCCGTGCTGCCTCCCGGCAGGTGTGTCCTCGTTTGCAGCAGGCACTCCACGGGGTGCACTCCACGAGGCGCAGCCCCTGAGGAGGGTGAGCCGACAGCACTCCCTCCGTGGTCAATGCCCCAGGACACTCTGCAGTCACCGCAGGAACAACTGCCCACGCGGGGCAGCTGCAGAGCATGACACCCCCCTGAGACCTGGTGGGGAAGCCCCAGCCCTTCCCCCACACACACAACCAGCAACCAAAACCCGAGCAGGCCTGGATTTCGGGGACTCCGGCCGTGCTCTCTGCTCACACTGGAAGCTAGTCACTGAGCTCAGGTCTGAGAAGCCCGCGAGAAACTCCATAAACCACTGTTCCAGCCAGAACAGAACAGACGCGGCGTCGCTGGGCCCCGGGAGGCGCACGAGCGACCGCGGACTCCTCACTCGGCTCCTCCAGGCAGAGCTTAAACTCCCACCAAGTCGAACGCGTTCAGGTTGGCAAACCCAGGACCCTGGCACCCCCAGATGAAGGCAGAACTGCCCCAATGTCACGGGCGGACCCTCCGGCTCGGCCTGGCCCTGGGCGGTGCGCAGACGTCCACTACGACCCGTGACCATGACCCCACGTCCAGGGCCAGGGGAAACCAGCTTCCTGGAAGTGAACTGGCTTGTGGTCAGAGGGTCCCAACCTCGTCCTTGTGCTGATCTCCTCACCGAGGGAGTCCTCCGACCCCTGCCCCTTCCCCTGCTCACACCCGCGGCCTTACCCTGGTCAGACCATCCGACCACTCCCCGTTGCCCTCAGAATGAAAGCTACAGTGACTGGCATCTGGCAGCCACCCACACGGGGTTGCTTGCACCCGTGGGTTTTGGGGGGCCTCTCAATTGGTGTTTGAAGACAACTGGCCGAACTAAGATGCTCACACACCACAGCACAACTAGCTTCTCTTAAAAGCGGAGTCATTCCGGCTCTTCAGTGACAATGGAGGGGAAGGTGCCGAGTGCAGCGCGCTCTTGCTGTTCGGGCTCAGGAAGCATTCTGCCCCAGACCACCGGGCTACGCCCACCCACAGCGGCTCCAGAGCCAGTCCCAGAGGGCCAAGCGGCAGACCCGGCTCTGCAGCCAGCTCACCTGGGACCCCGGGGAACACGGCCGATTCTGAGCCTCGGTTTCCCCACAGAGAGGGTGAATACGTCATCACCTAAGATCCTGTCCCAGCGCCCATCATTAGTGACTCAACAACCAAAAGAAAAAGACTCACCTCTGGACAGGTGAGTTCCTACCTCCTGGGTCTGGTTAGCAAAGCCGTTCAAAACCAAAAATGCGAGTCCACGAGTATCTTTCGCCATGACATTTACTCAGAGGTAAAAGAAATGTTAAAGTATTTAGGGCCTAACCACACACAGCACAGAAAGACACGCACAGGAGGGCCGCGTAAAGGCACGGAGGCGCGTGAGTTTACAGCCACGTGGCCCGCTGCGGGCGGCAGCTGAATTTTAATCGATTCATCTGGTTATGAAAGCACCAGGGATCCGAAGGTACAAATAAAGAACCCGGTGCCATAAGAGAAGAGGAAAACGTGTGTCTTCACAAACGCCTCTGTCCCGTGTTTAAGAAATAATAATCAGAAGCACCGTCAAGCAGTTACCCACCAGGCTGAGGCCACGACTCGGGGTAACCAGGGAGGGTGTTTATGGGAGTTCCTGAATGTTTGCAGGTTGAGAAATGTTCACACAAAAACAGCGAAGAGGTTCCAAAACAGACACGGATCATGTAAACTGAGAGGGCAAAACTGCATTGTCATTTACAAAGAATTTTAAAAGAAAATAGCTTAAAGGCAGTGGGCTATTTCACCTACGCTGATTAAAATCAATAATTATATTAGAATTTGGAAGTATTTTCTGCGCCAACTGTTTTCCAGTTTCTCTGATGTTGGGAGCATTCCTGAGTTTGGAATCAAATGCACTGTTGTACATCTCTCACACATCTCTAACTACATTCTAAAGTATCTGAATAACAGGTCTGCTAATGTCCAAAAGTTCTATAGGATACAGCAATATTGCATACACTTATTATAAGGGTACATACAAACGCCCCACACACACACACACATACACACATTTCTCCTTTGAATATAGTATACAACCTGTACAGCTATACAAAAATGAATTTTAAAGATAATCAGTTTGATTTTATATAGAACCGTACAACCATTTTTCCCAGGGAAGTTTGGTGAGCAATGAAATACTCAATATGAACTACACTGTCATGCCTGATTAAGGAAACTTCATTTCCCTCTACAAGCAGTTTATCAAAACCAAAAAGGTATTCAAAATACCCCATTATCACACTGTAAATCATCAAATTAAAAGGCATCAAAACGTAAAACTTACCATCCACCTTTACTCATGTCTCTCAAGAGGTAGGTAGGCAGGTGGAGAGGGATATATAGAAACTTTGGAGATTTTTTTTAATGACATAATTATAAGGCCCCTCGTTCAGAAATTAAAACCGCTTACCAACGTTTCTCCTCCATTGTGCTTCCCCACGGATTCAACTAGCACATGAGCGCCCGGTTCGTATGAAAGGGAGAGACAAACATTCGCTGTGACAGGGAGAACGCACTCAGTACAACAAATATTTTGCTCACAGATAAGAAGGGAAAGGAGGTCACTGTCCTGTGGCTGGAAGGACGGGCCCAGCCGCCACCCAGGGCTGTCCTGTAGGATTAACCTCAGGCACCTCTTCTGCTCACAGCCTCCTGCTCGGACCTGAGAGCCCGGAATCCACAGGCCCCAGAAAAGGAACCAGAGACACAGCCACTGCCTCCCGAGCACTAGCCACCTGCCCAGGCGAAGAAACTACTTTAGAGCAACATAACCACGGAAACAAGCGCTCACACAGGGCAGATGTCCCCTCCAACCGAGGGATGGAGACCGATGTCCACTGTGAGAGGGGACTGTTATGTGACACAGGAGGGTCCGACCGGGGTGGCCAAACGGGTGGAACTCGTCCTTGACGCTCTGAGGATGGGGAGAATGTGGTGAAGCAGAAAAGAACTGTAAGAGAAGGTGACGAACTCTATTCAGGAGGCAGTGACCGGGCAGAGTGGCCGCAGAGAGCTGGCGGAGGGCCCTGTTGGGCTTGGGGCTGGGAGAAAGGGTGAGCGAGGCAGGGCAGCGTGCAGGCTAAGGCGCCTCCAGGTGTGCGGGGAGGGGGGAGGGCGCTCTCACAGCCTGGCTCCAGGTCCATGCTGCGTCATGACCAATGTCCGAGCCTCAAAGGGCAACCGGTGTGACTGAGGTTGTAGGCGGTCCCGGGGAAAATGAAGTTGAGGACAGACACTATCAATATGGGAGTCACCCCCCCAAAAAAAAAAATCTGTGCAGGGGTAGGGACAACAAAAAATGTCAAGGAGTTTTCATCGGGCATCGTCTGGATTCGTGGCGGGGGAGCAGGGGCAGAGAGGGGGGCTGCTCCAGGTGGGTGTGCGCGCTGCGCTCAGGCGGGCCAGCCGGGGGCCCTGGGACGGACCTCACCTGGAGCTCCTAGGCCTGCGCGTGCCCTGCAGGCTGCCTCGTTTGTCCGAAATGCATAAGAGGCACCACGCAAGCCAGCAGCAGGGGATCCTGCTGGGGCAGAGTTTCGTAGCTCAGGAGTCAGAACCGGGCAGAAGTAACAGAAATGAAACAAGACAAGTAACGGACGCACCCCGCACCCGTCCTAAGCGTGGGGAGCCGGCTGGAGGGCAGGCACGGAGAGCGAGGAGGTGGGAGCCTGCAGAGGCTCCTCACCCAAATGCAGAAGGTCGGCCGTTGGGCTAGTTGCTTCCCAAAAAGCCAAAGTTGGAGGTCTTAAAAAATGATACACCTGCACATGTTATTTCACATTAAACCCTACACACCTGCACTTATTGGCCAAGCTCTTGCTGGGGTGCCTGGGCCTTTTCTTTCGGTGTACGTCCCCGGACGGCAGTACCCCGCGGTCTTTCTCTTATAAACCACCCTCGTGGCAGCCTCCTCCAGAGCCAATTCATTTTTATTTATTTTTTGTTAATCCTCACCCGAGGTACTTTCCATTGATTTTTAGAGTGAGGGAAGGGAAGGAGAGAGACAGAGAGAGAAACATGGATATGAGGAAAACACATCAATTGGTTGCCTCCTGCAGTGTCCCTACCAGGCAGGGGGTCGAGCCTGCAACCGAGGGACACGCCCTTCTGTCCACGGCCAACGTTCTAACCACTGAGCCAAACCGGCCAGGGCTAGGTCCAATTTCTTTAAAGAAGGTGAGACTATAAAGACACCTGGGGTGCACTGTGACTCCCGCTCAGGATTCCACAGCCCCGAGCGCTGAATCCAGACAGGGCCACCCAGGCCTCCCAGCAGCCTCTCCCCGGCCCCGGGGATCAGCGTGTCCGGAGGGCGCTGTCCCCCGCAGGGAGCAGACCCCGCTGACCTGTGACAAGCACAGTGTGCGGTGGACACCGCTCTGAGCCACTGCGATGCTCAGGCGCACGCGGTCACAGCTTGGCCCCCCACCCTGAACGGCTGGCGGTCCTCGCGGAAATCGCTTTTTATCCTACGATTCCCCCAAGCCAGCCTCCCCTGACTCAGCTACCAGCACTTTCGGAAACTTTCCAGGTCCTTTCCAAAACATCCAAATGAACTGTCACAGAGACAACTATGCTTGCCTCTATTTAAATCGTGATATTAAATACAGTCAGTGCAACCACCAGAGACGGGTTTGGGATCCACACAGCTGAGTCTGGATGAGCATCGATCCCCACCTCAGGGGCGCCCCGGGCAGCGCTCGCTGGGCACCGAGGGTGTGAGTGCTGGGCATCGGCTGATCCATGGGACTCCGTGGGACTCGGGAAAGAAGGCCAAGGAAGCCAGCAGACGAGACGCCGTGAGAATGACCGGCACTAACGTATCGCCAAGCTACAAACCCGGGGGGTTTTCAAAACCATATCCGAAAACCGTACTGACTCTGTCCTGAACGGACAGTCGAAAGGGCTCCAGCCATTTTAAAAAGCACAAAAGTAACACTTCAAACCCACAGCCAGACAGAGTCAAGAGTACAAGGCCACATATTCCCATAACCTGCCTCTTAAAGATAGAAAGAGCAAACACACACGCTACCATTAAAAACTAAATTTGAGTTTCATACTTTAAAATGACACACTTTAAAACTGTCGACGGACGCGAATGTTCCTCTCAAGGTCGCCCAGCGAAGTCTGGTGCTTCTATTTTAGGAGGCCAAACAGTGACCATCCATAATTTGTATACGTTTAGAAATCAGACAGTCAGCATCTTCAATAAAAACGTAAACTTTTAGGTAGAAATCATTTTTTTTGGAGTGAAAATAAAAGTAATTCCATGGAGTTGAAATAGCAACTCTGTAACTTTTACCTGTAGTTTTTTTTTCCTTCAAGAAAAACTATTTTTCCAGGGGATTGTCAAGGGCAGGGGGAAAAAAAAGGACACATATGTAATACCCTTTGTAATACTTCAAGCAATAAAAAAAAAGAAAAGAAAAACTATTTTAAATATAACGATGTTAAATGCAATAAACATTAATATTTCAAGAAAATGATTTCAAATATAATAATATTACATGCAATAAACATTAATATTTCAAGAAAATAGATTTTAAATGTAGTAATATTACAGGTAGAAATCATTCTGATGTACCTCAACAGCCTATTGGGAGAAACGCCACGTAAACACATATACACCAGAGACCTCAAAACAACCAACCACAGTTTAAATAACACATACTCACAAGTCAACCTGACCCCTTCACCAACACCAACACGCAGCTTCAAACAGGGCAGCCTTCGCCTCTACACAGCTTTCACCAAAAACAGACACAAAAACATCTGAGCAGAAAGGCAGAACACCTCCCCCACTAAAGCAATCCGCCCCCACTCTCCTGGGAGAGCTACCCGCTCCGTCTCACTCTAACCAAGGTCTGCCCTTGGGAAGAAAAACAAGAACCCAAAACCAAACTCTTGAGAGAGAAAAACATGGCTTTGTGAAATGAGGTAAACTCACATATAAATTTTACTGAACCTTGGCCTATCAGTGATGGCGAACCTCTTGAGCTCGGCGTGTCAGCATTTTGAAAAACCCTAACTCTGGTGCCCTGTCACATAGAGAAATTTTTTGATCTTTGCAACCATAGTAAAACAAAGATTTATATTTTTGATATTTATTTTATATATTTAAATGCCATTTAACAAAGAAAAATCAACCAAAAAAATGAGTTCGCGTGTCACCTCTGACACGCGTGTCATAGGTTCGCCATCACTGGCCTAAATCATTGTCCTCACTATTCCTTTTTTTAACCATGAGGACAGGATTACAAAATGGTTTAGTCTTATCATCCCATAAAGTTCCTTACAGAGTTGACCTCACACAACTGTTATGCCTGAGAGAACGGATTCTTGGGGACGGGAGACGGAGTTGGCGTTGAGAAGGCGATGAAGACGGTGTGATTCCTTCCAAGAAGAGGAGAGAGCCCGCGACACCAACGAACTGGACGCCAAGGAAGCAGGAGGTGAGGGGGGCAGAAGGGCACTGGTCACCAAGGCCACGGACAGGAGCATGACCAGTTGGAGCAGGAGGAACAGTCACTCAACAGTGTGGGGGGTGAGGGAGCCCGGGGCAGGGAGAGAGGCAGGTTGGGCACTGGGCTTCGCATCCATCTCGTAGGGGCTGAACTGTGTCCCCCCAAATTCTATGTCCCCCCAAATTCTGTGTCCCCCCAAAATTCGCATATTGAAACCCTACTCCCCAGGACCTCAGGATGTGACTGTGTGTGGAGATGGGCCCATTGAAGAGGCAATGAAGTTAAAATGAGGCCGTTAGGACGGACCCTCATCCAATACGACCCTCTGAGGACACAGCAAGGCGGCCTGCAACCCAGGAAGAGGCCTCAGAGGAAAACAAACCCGCGGACGCCTTGATCGTGGACTTCAGCCTCCAGAGTCAACCTGTGGGTCAGGCTTCAGGCTTCAGCCTTCCCTAACATCTCTCAGACAAGCAGCAGCCGGTGCCAACGTGCCCCATCCCTATCAAGAAGGGGCCCAGGACCGGGCACCGGCACCAGCCTATCTTGCTTCACACTTGGCCTCACCTGGGCACTTCCAAGCTCAATACAGAAAGCAGCCGTCCGCAGATTGCTCAGCAGCTCCCGCCAGGTGGCCCCAAGGGCGTCAAGGGAAAGCTGGAAAGTTCACTGAACTTTTAAAAAAGTAATTGAAATCAATGGGACTTTGAGGAAATGTGTCAGGTTTGGCAAAGTTTTCTTTGTAAAAACGTATTTTGGTAATTTTCCAGAATTCTGTTCTTCTGGTTTGGAAAAGTTTAAAACTCTGACATAACAAAATGGTACCGACACAGGTAACCCTAAGGAAAACAAGGAAAGAGGAAAACTTTAACTTCAGCACTCTCTCCATCTTTCACGTCCCCGTCCCCGCCCCGCCCCCGCCCCCCACCCCCCAGCCCTCCAAGATTCCCAGTGCTCTTAGTGAGCGAGGGAAGTTAGTGAGTTAATTTGTTCTTTCTTTCTTTCACTGGTTCTAGGTGTGACTAAATAAGAGGCAATTTAATTTAGATGTTTTTTGAGGGCGAAAGGTTACATGTATTTTTACAATTAAAAATAAGAAGTAGGCGATGCTTCTGAAATCCAAAGTGATGATGATGATAGAAATGCTATTAGCACCGTGACGTCATGCCAAAAGAGGATCGACTCTGAGGTAACGGGTACCAAGCTTGGATTTACAGGGGTTTGGGGAGAGAGTGAAATATTTCGAGAAAGAAAACTGAGCAAGAGGTCAAAAGACTTGGTTGGGTTCAGGTTCCCATTTCTATCCCCAGCTAGCTGTCTGAGCCTGAGCAGGTCTCCAATGCAAGGAAGAGGTTACAGCAGCGACCTTTAAGGCCGCTTCAACTTGAATACTCTACCACCCCAAAATCAAAACACCCATGGATAGCCCTAACCGGTCTGGCTCAGCGGATAGAGCGTCAGCCTGCAGACTGAAGGGTCCCAGGTTCGATTCCAGCCAAGGGCACATGCCTGGGTTGCGGGCTCGATCCCCAGTAGGGGGTGTGCAGGAGGCAGCCGATCAATGATTCTCATCATTGATGTTTCTATCTCTCTTTCCTTCTCCCTTCCTCTCTGAATCAATAAAGAAATATATTTTTTAAAAAAAAGAATTTGAAAACATGAATTTAAATACATGGGTGAGAGGTCCTTAAGGGATCATGTAATTATGGATTTTTGAGAGACATCCCTGAAACTTATAAAGCTGTCAAGTCTGCCGCGGCCCCCTTCCCCAGGGTCACGGAATACGCAGTATTCTGCTCCCGCAGAGAGCAGGTTCCTGAACCGGACCCCGTGCGGCAGCTCACACGTTGCTATGAATGCCTCTCCTCACCAAGTGGGAACCTCTTCCTCCTGGCTCACCAGAGGGGGCAGGTGGAAACTGCTCTACTTATTCCAAGATTGCTAGAGACCCACACAGGAACTCGTCATGCAAACTGGCAGGAGCCCAGTGCTCGTAAAAATTAAGCTTCTCCCAAACGCATTTAGGCTGGACTATCTTCTGACGTGAATAAAGCAGTGACAATCCTTTGAAAGCACTTCCAAGGGGGAAATGACCCGCGCAGAACCCAGCACCTCTGCGAGCTCAAGATCGTGAGCAGGGCTTCGGGGTCTAATAGTCAGTAATTTAAAAGGAAGCCGCACGGAGGGAGGAGAGGGAAGGCGAACTCAAAAAGGGAAGCAGGGCCGGCAGGAATGTTACCAGTGTGGCTGTTTTTAGAGTTTCTTCCTGGATAAAGGGTGTGGAAAATCGCTCTCATGAAACCGGTGAAAATGAGCGGGCACAGGAGCGCGCACGCACTCCAAGGCCCATAACCAACTTCTTTTCCGCTGCCCTTTCGACTCATTTCCCCAAAACCTCTTGAAGGGTCCGGAGCGCTTGTGTTTTTTTTTTTAATAAAGTTTAAGACCCTGGAATGCACAGTTTTGAATTTTCATGTAAACACACCGAAACAAGGGCAATTTCAAAGCATCCGGAGTCCCCGCGCGGGGGGGGGGGGGGAGCCCCGGGGAGGCAGGGACCAGGCCTCCTCCCGGCCTCCCAGCTGCCCAGGAGCCAGGCGCCTGGCACGTAGAAGCTCCGGATTCTTGTTTGATAAGAGAAGGGAGATGATCAGTCTCACTCCTCTCTAGACCTCACCTTCTAACTCCTATCCTGAAAGAGTGTAAGTCCATCCCCACTCTCCTCTCCTCGCACAAACCCCCCTCCTTCAGCCCCGCCCTACAGCGCTTCTCATGCCATTTCACCCACAGACACCAGGCCCTCAGCTCCCCTTGGAGACGAGATCAGACAACTCCCCCCCCCCACCTGAGAACTCCCCCCTAAAGAGAAAGATGCGCCCAGGAGAGGGAGCCAGGAAGACCAGGCAGGGCTGGCTCGGCTCTCGCCCTCTCTCCCTCACGTGGGGAAGGGGGGTGGTGCAGGATGGGGAGCCAAGCACACGCCCCAGAAAAGAAGGAGAAACTCAGAAGCTTCCGATCGTCCCTCCCAGCTCTGCTCTAGCCGCTGGCACCCACAGGCCCAGCTCTGGGTGGCACAGGAAGCCGGCCAGGCGGGAGGGAGACTGTCAGGGGGAGCTCTCCGACTCCTTAAAAGTGGCCTGAAGCCTCACAGAGCACCACCCAGTTGTGCTGTTCTGGAAAGACCGTCTTGGGCTCGACCTCTACCCACCAACCTCTACCCACCATGGAGGTTTCCGCATTCCCCCATCTGCAGGCATCCCCGCGGGAGGACAGTGCCGAGATGAGGTGGCAGGAGCATGGAGAGTAGCCAGGATGAGGACACACGTGCCCACATCTGATCGACAGGAGCACAGTTGTCCTATACAAGATGAGCCACTCATTCTCTGGTCACTGGGCAGTTCTTGCCCACAATGCGGATGAGCCTGAAGTCCAAGCACAGCCTCTGTGGGTTGACGGACGGCCGTGCTGAGCACGGGCTGAGGACGGGGTGCCGGCAGGTGGAGGGAAGCGGCAGGAGGACACCGAGGACCTGCACCCGCCAGGGTCACCCCGTTATTCAACACCTTCTCCCACGGAAGGTGCCTCGTACACCCCACGGCCCTGAAAGGACCCGCCACTCTCTCCGGGGGCAACGAGCAACAGGATGGTGCTCCCTGAAACCCCAAGCAACCCATCCTTAAGGGAGGCAGCGTCAGACTGCTCCCTGCCACAGCCTCGCGGTCGGAGAAAATGAAAGGAAGGACGCGGACGAGTGGGCATTGTGCTCAGCTTCCTCCCACCCTCTCGCTCTTGTGTGTTCAGCCTCTGTCTCGGCAGCCAGCACGTGTGGGCGTGGCCTTGGCCACCACAGCTGCCACAGCTGTTCTCTTCACTTCACCACCATCTACTCTCCGGGCCACTGATCTGGCCGGCTCCAGCCTTTGAGGCTCAACAAATTTCCTTCATTGCTTTTTTTTTTTTTAATTGACTTCAGAGAGGAAGGGAGAGGGAGAGAGAGAAACATCAACGATGAGAAAGAATCATTGATCGGCTGCCTCCTGCACGCCCCTCACCAGGGATCCAGCCCGCAACCAGGGCATGTGCCCTGACTGGGAAATGAAACCTTACCTCCTGGTTCACAGGTCGACGCTCAACCACTGAGCCACGCCGGCTGTGCTTCTTTGTTGCTTTTTAATGCATCACTGTGTGCTGAGTAAAATGGGAATGGATGGGGAAGGTACTGACCACTGACAAGAACCTACAAGAGGCTCTGAGAGTGCGATGCTAGTGAGCATCCCTCCTCCTTCGTAGCCGGGAGCTGGGAAGGTGCTCCCTGTAAGAACTCAGACCTGACGTCCGCATCCCCTCCTGTCAATATCCCATGGAGGGGACTTTTCCTGGGATGAGGAGACAAGTTCCCGCACCTACACCACATCCTCGAAGACCCCAAACTGTGTCCTAGCCTGAAATAACTAAACAAGTGAAGGTAGGCCTTCCGGTCTTCAAAGTCTTATCTCGGAAACAAAAAGCCAGTATCGACGTTTCCCTTTGCCCAGCAGCATTCTGAGAAACCCACACACCAGTGGTGATGCTCGGGCTATAAGCCACTCCGCTCCTGCACTTGATGGTCACTCTTGGGTCAATGTCAGGCATCTTTGTCCAGCACCACCCTCCATTCCACTCAAGGACAGAGAGCCCAGCTGGCGTGGCTCAATGGTTGAGCATCGACCTATGAACCCAAGGTCACAGTTCGATTCCCGGCCAGGGCACGTACCCAGGTTGTGGGCTCCATCGCCAGTAGGGGGCGCGTGGTGGAGCCAGTCAATGATTCTCTCTCATCATTGATGTTTCTCTCTCCCTCTCTGAAATCAATAAAAAATATATATATATTTTTTTTTTTTTTTTTTAAAAAGGGCCCTGGCCGACTTGGCTGAGTGGATAGAGCGTCAGCCTGCAGACTGAAGGGTCCCGGGTTCGATTCCGGCCAAGGGCACATGCCTGGGTTGTGGGCTTGATCCCCAGTAGGGGGGCGTGCAGGAGGCAGCCAATCAATGATTCTCTCTCATCATTGATGTTTCCATCTCTCTCTCCTCCCTTCCTCTCTGAAATCAATAAAGAAATATATTACAAAAATAAATCAATAAAAATAAATGAAATAAAAGAAAAGAAAGGACGGACGGATACCACCTCCGTTCCCTTTCCAGGTTGATGCCTACGCTCACCCGCTTCCCCTGTAGGGAAAAGATGAACGCAGAAATTCTGTGGAATGTGTGTTCCCACGAGGCCCAGAAAGTCGATGATCTCAGAGGATATTCTAAAGAAAGACCCTTGACACTTCCCGAAGAAAGAATGTCTTCTGTGCGAGGCCAGGGCCAGGACACAAAGCATGTGCTGGGAAAAATCTACGGCTGCTGCGGCCGCGTATGTTTCCAATTCTGATGGCCCATTTCCTCTTTATAATCACATTCCTCCCCGCCTTCCCCTTCTGAAAGGGACCCTGGCACTGGTCTCAGGAAAGAAGCAGAGTGCGGCTCTGACACAGGCCGGGAGAGGAGAAGGCTGTGATGCCAACAGCACAGAACGCTCGGATCCTCCATTGGGCCGGCTCCATTCCACCGCTTTTAAATGTTTCCAAAAGTGAACTTAAATGTTGGCACGCCTAACTTTTTAAACATAAAGCTTCATTCACATACAGCGTATTCACGCGGGCCATCACCCAGCACAAAGCCTTTTAGCGATACAGTTTGAGGAGCTGGGATGCCATTGGACTGGCCTTCTGACCACCTCACGGTGGTTCTGGAGGAATCGATGATGGCGATATATGTGAATGTGATTCACAACCTGCAAAGGGCTGCTAATCAAACGGTTGCTATTCCCGTTACTGAGAGATCTCATACCCTACAGTGTATACTTCAAAGAGAAAGGGCCCGGCCAATGTGGCTCAGTGGTTGAGCATTCACCCATGAACCAAGAGGTCACGGCTCGATTCCCCGGCAGGGCACATGCCCTGGTTGCCAGCTGCATCCCCAGTAGGGGGCGTGCAGGAGGCAGCCGATCCATGATTCACTCTCATCATGGATGTTGCTCTCTCTCTCTCCCTCTCTGAAGTCCATAAGAATATATTTTTAAAAAAAGAGAGAAAGGATCTTGGCATCAGAGAAGGGAATTCAAATCTCCCCTCCACCGCTTACTACCTACACAATTAAGAGGCCGGTGACCAACCTCCACCCTAGGCTTCCCGCTAGCGAGCAGGGAGGATTCAGGGGGTCGTGCATGTAAAACCCGCTACACACAGTGGACCCTTCCTCAAGGGTAGCGACAGCTATGGTCAGGCCCTTTAATTACCATCCACGTGCCCGGCCATTGAAAACAGGAGAATGGACGCAGGAGAGGAGAATCTCACCCACCAGGAGGACTAATGCCAAGCACGTGGATCCTATAATCTGAGGATCCCTTCTTAAACCACCCCCACCACACCCCCACTCCTTCCCCTTCCCCAAGGACGTCAGAAGCTCCTAGCTGCTTTGCATAACAGCAGCAACCAGCGAGTGAGTGAGAGTCCGTCTCTAACACCAGGCTTGGCCAGCGATGATTCCATGATTTGTCCCAACCTGTGAAGGGGATGCGGCCCACACGGGGGCATCCATCAGACACCTGTGGCCAGAGACCAACCATTTCAATATATTTTTCTTGATTTCAGAGGGGAAGGGAGAGAGAGAGAGAGAGATGGAAACATCAATGATGAGAGAGAATCACGGATCAGCTGCCTCCTGCACACGCCACACTGGGGATCAAGCCTACAACCCGGGCATGTGCCCTGACCGGGAATGGAACCGTGACCTCCTGGTTCATAGGTTGACGCTCAACCACTGAGCCACACCGGCCGGGCCAGAGACCAACCATTTAAGAGGATCCCCGGCCGCGTCTCCAGTAGCAGTCACGGTCTCATGCTTTGCATTGTGTTCATGCATGTGCCAGGCAGTACTTGGGAGGAATCTAACGAGGCTCTATTTTACACAACAATTCACAACAGGAACGAAAAATCCAAAACGGCCAGAGAACAGTAAGCGAGGAGCCTCCCTCGGCTCCCTGCCCGGGGCAGCGTTTCGCCAGCTTGCCGGCTGGACGGCGTCCCGCTTCCACGTCACAGCGCAGTGGCTCCTGAGGACAAGTCTCCCTGCTTTGCCTCCTGAAGATCTGACCACATCCCCCAGAAAGAGCCGGCCCTGGGCCGCGGCTTGCACAGCCCTTTTCCATTACCACTTAGCGGCAAGGAAAACATGTTTTCCCCTAAAGTAAGCTTCTCACTTGCCTCCTAAGCTCAGGAGGCTTTCAAACTCGGTTCACCCTAAGATGAATGGCCCGCGGGGTGGTTTCAGGTGGGCCCGCAGGCTTGTCAAGGAGGTTGCTCTCGGCCACTTGCCAGGTCTGCCTGCAGCCTGCCTACCTACCGACTGACCAGACCGACCGGAACTGTGTCCTAAGTCACCCACAGTCAGTCTCACCGCCAGTCCCACTTGGGGACCCTTCCCTCCCTGTCCCACAGGCACAAACCATGAATGCCTGGGAACGTCAGCCTCCTCCCCAAACAGTGCCGCTGGGAACACCCCATTCAAACAACTCTCACCATTCAACCCCCACCCCCCACACACACAGCTCCCTCCCGGGTCAGCCCATCCTCTTGGGTTTCTGGATTCCCATCCAGGAAAGAGTCCCTTAACAAATGCCCAACAGGTTGCATTTAGTTCCCCCTCCCCTAAGAAAAATCCCCGTTCACCAAAATGGGAAGCCTTCCCTTGCTCCTTCCAGATGACCCGCCATGGGGGAGCCGGACCGTGGGGGAGCCGGACCGTGGGGGAGCCGGGGCCGTGGGGGAGGAGGGCGCAAAGCCGGGCTCCTGCCTCAAAACCCACACATGGGCTGTGTGGTGTGTTTTCTGGGAAAGACTGTAAAAGGGTTTTCAATTCAGCGTTACATAATCCGATTCATTTCTTTAGCAATGGCTCATTTTCTGGTGGTTTCCCGCCCCCTCCCCCCAGACATTCCTGGGAAATTGTTGTGTTTTACTATTACAAATTATTTTATGTCCGAATCGATTCTCTAAAATGTGCCTCCTACCCATTCGGCCAATGTCCACGAGCTGCACACACAGACACCCAGGCACGCACATACACACAGATACCCCGATTCGTAGGGGGTAAAAACAAATAAAACCCCCCAAAAAAGTGGTCTTCCCCTGTAACGAACAAGATCTGATTTCAGGAAAGTAACCTTGGGGAGCGCCCAGAACTCGGGGAAGCTCACCACTTGTTGCAGCCACGAGCGCTCCCCCGCAGCCTGAACAAAGCATTGCAAACGCGCTCCGGAACCCGGCAGGGCCCCGCGGGCGGCATGTGGTGTGTTTGCAATTAGCTCTCCACCCCGGACCCCGCGTCACCCCCTTCCCAGCCCTCTCCCGGCCCAGCACCCCGCCGGGTATCTTTGTCCGAAATCGTGGGGGGTGGAAGGAAGAGGGGCGTCAGGCTTGAATTTGATGGG
>NW_005871051.1:485744-497012 GCF_000147115.1 Myotis lucifugus | reverse complement strand
CCTCCGCGGGGCCGGGCCAAGGGACGGGGGGCGGGGCCTTGCAGCAGGATTTCCCCCCTCAGGGCGCCCACAGGACCCGAGCGGCGCCTCCCGGGCCGCTTAACCTCCGGGCTTCCGGCGCGGGCGCACAGCGCCCCCCGGCGAGCGCCAGGGGCAGCTCGGCACCCGGGGCGAGCCCAGATGGGACTGGAATGGGAGAGAGAGGGGGGCGGCCTCCGTTCCCCCCAAAGGAAGGCGCGGTCCTTGGACCCATTTTACGCGCGGACTGACTAGTGTCACCGTGGGCGCGGGGAGCGGGCGGGTTGGCAGCTAGAAGCCAGCCGGGGGCAAAGGCCTGCAAAGACTGGGAGTGTGCTCAGTCCTTCCTCCTCTTCCAGATAAAAAAGTTTGAATGCCCAAGAACATCAGAAAATATTCACTTAACCAATAAAGAGGGGGAAGTATTGATGGCCAAGTGTGCTTTTGCCCGTAAGGTTTTTCATATCGATTAACCCGCTTCATCTCGCATGATGCTACGTAGACACTGGCCAATTCTGTTACAGAAAATAAAAGATGGTTGAAAAGTTCAAACACCCATGTATACCTGAATCCCGTGTGTCAGCTGGCGCTGGGTCACGGTCCATGGCAGGGCAGTGACCTGCATGTTACTTACACAAGTGGGAGCCCTCACTCCAGCCGGCCTCTTGCCTCTTTGCAGAATTTACTCATTTTTATTATTTAATTATTTATTAAATCCTTATTGTTGAAAGTATTACATAGGTCCCCTTGCCCCCCCCCTTGACCCCTTCTAGCCATTCCCCCCACCCCAGGCCCTCACCCCCCTGTGGTCTGTGCCCGTGCGTTATGCATCTATGCACACAAGGTCTTCAGCTATCTCTTCCCGCCCACCCTCCCCGCCTTATTAAAACATTTGTGCTGAAATATTGAATTCAGGTGACATCATTGAAATTGACGTCCTCATGTTTGCCACTTCATGCAGACTAGCCAAAGTGTTATTGGACTTATTTTTCATTAAGCTTGTTCAGATTCCTGTACATTATTGAAACTACATTTATTTATTTATTTATTCCTTTTATATGATCCAACATGACAGAACATAGATAGACTCGACGAGAAATTAATAGCATCATCACCTCTTTGTGGGATTCAGAACAAGCTGCCTGACCCAGGTCCCGGTTTCCTCATCCCCAGGAGGGAGGGTGCTGGCCCGAACTGACTCACCGGGTGAGCTGAGGATTACCTGGCTAAGGTGTGAAGAGCCATGGGGGCTCAGCAATCATTACTCATGGTTCTGGCTACTTTGTCCTATAGTGAAATAGTGTGCCATAAACGGGGCCAGGTTTAAGTGGACTGACCTATATCTGGAAGCTGCCGCTAAAATGAGGTGAACCAAGGATCAGACCATATATGGAAACTCCGTTCCCACCGGCAGAAGGACACGGGCCCTGGGGTTTGTCAAATGCCACCGTCGAGTTCGGAAAGGTGGCAGTCCCCCCAGACGGCATCTGCTTGGAACGATCCCATCATCGATGGCACCAACAGCTATCAGTCCAGATCTGCAGAAGGCAGGACCATGGGCTCAGCAAGACATACTGATAGCCAGGCTCTAGTTTCTTTTTCTGCTTTCGTCTTCACAGAATCCTGGGCGGTAAGTTACGCTCGTTGTTTACAGACCAGGAAAGCCAAGAACAGACAGGTCCTCCAGCTAATCCGTGGCTATGGCGGCTCGAAGACATGTCCACCCAGCTGTTAACACTCCTCCCATGAAGGAGTGGCGTCTAATGCCTTCCCTTGAATATGGGCTGGACTTCGTGACCTGATTCTAACAAATACAATGGAGCCAAAGCGATGCTACATGACTTGATTCTAGGTTGTAAAAGGAAGTATAGCTTTTTAAATATATATATATATATTTTATTGATTTCGGAGAGGAAGAGAGAGGGAGAGAGAGATTGAAACATCATTGGTGAGATGGAATCATTGATCGGCTGCCTCCTGCACGCCCCCTACTGGGGATCGAGACCGCAGCCAAGGCACGGGCCCTGACGGGGAATGGTGATCTCCTAGTTCAGGGGTGGGCAACCTTTTTGTGAGTGCGTGCCAAAACCAGCAAAATCTCTGACTCAAAATTCTTCTGCGTGCCAACCCTAATTTTTTGAGAACATGTTACGCCTACTTGATATCTCTTAAGGTGTACGTATGTGAAGAACCTTGAAGAAATAATAAAATTCATTTGAGCGACAAAAACACAGTATATGATGATGAAAGATACATTTGTTTTTTAATGTATACATGTTATGTAAAATTATTTATTTACCTAAGATGCACCTACACTGAATTTATCTAAAAAATAAAAAAGTCGATATTAAGAAAAAAATTGTAAATGGAAGATTATAAGAGAGGGATTATAAGAGAGGGTGCCAGCAAAAGTTACTGGCTTGCCATGTTTGGCACGCGTGCCAGGGGTTGCCCACCCCTGTCCTAGTTCATAGGTTGATGATGTTCAACCAGTGAGTCTCACCAGCCAGGTCTCATGTTCTCAGCCTCAGTTATTGTACATCATCTTAAATGTGTGAAGGGTCTTCTCGTTCTAAAAAAAATCTGTGTTTTTGCCTTTTCCCCCCTCTCCTTTGCTACCTACAAACAATTTTCATCCACTTTACATATCCTTTGAGGCCAAACTCAGTTCTCACCTCTTCCTGACCATCTTCTTGAATTGGATTCTGCTTTTGTTACTATGGTAACATCTTGATGCCACATCCTTGCGGTATCCTATTAATTTGCTCCAGTTTGTGAAATCTTTCCGGTCGTTTTCTTATAAATGTTGGCCTCTGCAACTAGATGATAGGTCTCTAGATCAAAGGAATAATTCGGTTTGAAAACACCAGGGGCATGAAAATAAGAATGCTTTACAGAGCTGACTGTGTTCTGGAAAGTGTTCTGACTGCTCTGTGTGTTCATTTATGTAACCCTCACAACAGCCCAATGCGACAGGTTATTATTACTATAGTACCCCACTTTACACATGATGAAACTAAGGCAGAGAAAAATTAAGTGACTTGCTTAAGGTTGCACAATGACAACATGAGAGCCAGGATGTGAATCTAGTCAGTCTGGCTTCAGGCCCAGCCTCTGACCTCAGAGATACATGTACTACTTCCTCTCACACCGGTGAGCTTTTCATCTGTGAGCCCTTTTTTTCTTTTGTCTTTGAAAACAGGTACAGTCATCCTCGGTGACCCTTCAGACACCAAAATCCTCAGATACTCAAGTTCCTCATAAAAAATGGCGTCGTATTTGCATGTAACCTACACACATCCTCCGTCTATTTTAAATCATCTCTAGATTACTTATAATACCCAATACCTAGTGGAAATGCTATGTAAATAGTTGTTGTACTGTGTTGTGTAGGGGAGAATGACAAGAAAAGAAAGTCCGTACATGTTCGGTGCAGACACAACCACCATAGGCCTGGCTGTAAGTAAATGTCAGCAACAACGTCGCCTTCTTTTCCAAATATTTTCAGTCCGAGGTTGGCTGAATCCCAGGATGAAGAACGTGCGATACGCAGGGCCATCTGTGTTGTCTGATTTCTTTAGTATACATCCCCTCGTTCAGAACCGTGCTCCAAATGTAGTAAGCACTGAATGCGTATTTCTTAAATAGTTTCACGCAAAAGAAAATCTTTCTCATGTACTTAAAGAGTACCTTAGAAATAAATGGTTAATGCTTAAAATGTTATTGGAAATTCAAATTAGGTATTATAAAAAATATTTCAATGGCATTTTCAGCCTCTAGGACTCAGCAACAAAATCACAATTCTTACTTCAAGTATTTAAAAATGGGTAGGTAGGAAGTAGCTAGAAGAGTGGAGCTTGGAAGTTCTCATCACAAGAGAAAAATATAAGATGTTATTACTCAGCGCTGGCCAGGTAGCTCAGTGGGTGGAGCATTGTCCTGAGGCACTAAGGTTGTGGGTTCAATCTCCATCAGGGCACATACGAGAACCAACCAGTGAATGCATAAATGGGTGAAACAACAAGTCAATGTTTCTCTCTCTCCCTTCCCCTAAAATCAATCAATAAATAAAATTTTAAATGTAACTGCCCGGCTGGTGTGGCTCAGTGGTTGAGTGTGAAATTATGAATCAGGAGGTCACGCTTCCATTTCCGGTCAGAGCACATGCCTGGTTTGCAGGCCCAATCCCCAGTGGGGAGCATACAGAAGGCAGCTGATCCATGATTCTCATCATAGATGTTTCTCTCTCTCTCTCTGCCACTCCCTTCCTCTCTGAAATCAATGAAAATATATTTATTAAAAATTAAATAAATGGCCCTAGCTGGTTTGGCTCAACAGATAGAGCATTGGCCTGTGGACTAAAGGGTCCCAGGCTCAATTCTGGTCAAAGGCACATGTCAGGGTTGTGGGCTCAATCCCCAGTATGGGGCGTGCAGGAGGCAGCCAATTGATGATTCTCTCTCATCATTGATGTTTCTATCTCTCTCTCCTCTCTCTCTTCCTCTCTGAAATCAATAAAAATATATTTTTTAAAAATTAAATAAATGTTGTAACTAGTATGATGACTAGACTTATTGTGGTGTTTACTTCACCATATATACAAATATCAAATCATTACATTGTACACCTAAAACTAATGAATGTCAATTATCCATCAATTAAAAAATAAAATGAATTTTATTAATACAGTAGATAAATGAAAACAAAAATATTAGAGGATAAAAAGACTGATAGGATTTCTCCCAGGCTGGAAAAATCACTAAATCTTTTGGAAGATAAAAAGAGAGGAATTGGAAGAGTTCCCTGATAGGGTTTTTCATTGGTACCAGACTCTATGAAAATAAAAAACAACTATTCTTTATAAAAACATAACCATGAAATTGAGCGCTGAAATCAGGCAGTGAAACTCAAGTGTAATTTTTTCTTCACGAAATGCTTTTGTCTACAGCTCAGAACACTGATCCCTCAAATAAATAACAGACCCATTGGAAAGAAATTCAAATTGCCTACATTGGTTCCCTGCCCGACTGGTGTGCCTCAGTGGTTGTGTGTCATTTTGAATGTCAAGCGTTCCCTTGACATTTTATAATTTAGCATTTTGTCATTTCAACTAGTAAAATAATTGTCTTTTTTATTTCCTCTCAAGCTGTAGCAAGTTAGTACCGCTATGGCCAAAGCTTGCTGCTCAATAAGAAATCAATCTAAAAAAACGACTAAGCATTTTTTCAGTCTTTTTTATAAAGCATTTTCATTTTTCTAATGATAACTGGACTTGTCATCTCGTTGCCAAGGAGACCCGCAAGGACCGTGAGGAAAAGCAAATATGGCCGAGGAGGAACCACTGGCCGTCCACTCCCAATGAAGAGGCGTGTAGCCAACGTGTGAGGTGATATCCTATTTCTGCTTCAGTCCCCAAAACTCACTGCCCGTTTATTTGAGCCGGTGCACACAATCATCACAGGTGGTAGAAAATGAAAACGCCGCTGGAGAAAGAGATTTAGCTCAAAACCACTTTAACGGCCTGGCCAGTATGGCTCAGTGGTTGAGCACCTACCTATGAACCAGGAGGTCACAGTTCAATTCCTGGTCGGGGCACATGCCCGGGTTGCAGGCTCGATCCCCGGTGTGGGGCGTGCAGGAGGCAGCCGATCGATGATTCTCTCTCATCACTGATGCTTCTTTCTCTCTCTCTCCTCCCTTCCTCTTTGAAATCAATAAAAACTCTCCTCCCTTCCTCTTTGAAATCAATAAAAAATAATATACAAACAACAAACATTTTCACATATGAACAACCAAGAAACCAACACCGAACGTGGAAACATCAGGCAGGGCGTGGAGCAGGTGTGCCCGTGTGCCGGCAGGTTCTCAGCCTGCCTCTTCGGGGAAGACGAGCATCCCAGAGGACAGGACGTGTGACTCTGGACCACTGCTGTGTCCCCAGCGCCTAGCCCAGTGATGGCGAACCTTTTGAGCTCGGCGTGCCAGCATTTTGAAAAACCCTAACTTAACTCTGGTGCCGTGTCACATAGAGAAATTTATTGGTATTTGCAACCATAGTAAAACAAAGACTTCTTTTTTTGATATTTATTTTATATATTTAAATGCCATTTAACAAAGAAAAATCAACCAAAAAAATGAGTTCGCGTGTCGCCTCTGACACGCGTGTCATAGGTTCGCCATCCCTGGCCTAGACACACACCGGGCGCTCAGCCACCACTGCTGAGCCGCGAACAGCTCCCTCACTCAGTGCCGTCTTCGGTAAAGCGAGCCGCCCTCTCTCTCGGTCATTGTTTCCAGACAGATCTCAGCGCAATGCAGCAGAGCAGAGCGGGTCCTTGCTGGGGGGTCACAGTGGCAGCTCCTTCGACTCTGAAAAAGCGGAGGAACTTCAGAGACCAGCACCGAGGCACAGCTCGCCGCGCGGACAAGCAGCCCAGCTCGCACAGCACGCGTGGCCTTTCCCAGCAGACACGACACGGTGCCGCAGTGTCCGCGTGGCTAAGGGAGCAGACACAGTCTTAGACTCTCTTTCAGGGTCCTCTTGCCAGGCCCCGACCTCGCCCGCCCCAGCCCTCCTCCGCCCCTGGGTGCCTGATAAGCCTCCCGGACATGGTTCCAGGCCACGCTGTCAAATACTAAGGAAACCGGAGTCTCTTGTAAACCGCGGCCCCTCTGGACTGTGGCATCTCAAGTTGTACTGACGTTTTCTTCATACAAACAATGTTCAAGTTTTGGGGATAATAAACATGTGTTCTTTTTATAATCAGGAAAAAAATAACAAAGCTATTTTTATCTTAAACAAAACATGGAGCTGTACAGCTGCTTTGGTTGCGTTTCTGAATTGGCCCTCGTGAGAAAATAAATATTGCCGCGAACTTTTTCTAAGGCCTTTCCACCAGCCATGTCAGCGCTGGGTGATCCCCATCGAGACGTGTTAGAACGGAGCAAAGCTGAACACGCTCCTGCGAGGGCGAGAGTGTGCTGAGGACCACGGCCAGCTCAGCTCTGCAGCTTCGCGTGCAAAGTCCTGGGGTCTCTGTATTGCACACTCTTTTTTACAAATGTATATATTTTTATGGATTTCAGAGAGGAAGAAAGAAGGCGAGAGAGGTAGAAACATCAATGATGAGAGAGAATCATGGATCGGTTGCTTCCTGCACGCCCCACACTGGGGATGGAGCCCATGACCTGGGCATGTGCCCTGCCTGACTGGGAATCAAACCAAGACCTCCTGGTTCATAGGTCGACGCTCAACCACTGAGCCACACCGGCTGAGCATCTTCATTGTGCACTATTTAATGGAAGAGGACCTTCTTTCTATTTCATAAGCATTGGGTCCCCAGGACGAGGACATGTGTGGAAGGCTTTCGCAGTGGGTGGGGGTGCAGGGGGGAGTCCTCCTTCCCAGCCTGCTGGTTGGCTATGGCGGCCCCTCAAAGGAGAATTACTGCAGAGGAGACACAAGCTGCTGAGGGCAATGAATGCATCTAAGATCCTTGGGCCAACGTGACAGCCTTGCCTTCATGCAGAAGAGAGAATAAAGTCAAGGTCTTTAGGTAGAGCCGATAGAGGTGGGGGCCAGGAGCCTGTGTCTGTGAGAGCCCTCAGAACTGGGGGGCCCACTACATACCTGTGAGAACGTAGGGGATCTGCAGATCCCCAATGAGCTGCTGCCTACGCTAGTTGCTATGGCAGCACCGTAGTTCTGCCTGGTTTCCTCTCAGTAATAGCTCATCCATGACTCTCTGCTCGCAAAAGGAACCCTGGATTAAAGACGGAAACCCCCAGCCCTCGTCACTGTGCTGAGTGTCCAGGTGAAGCCCACCTTGGTCACCCCAGGGGGTGGAGCCATCAATGCCCTGAGGAGTGATGATGCTGTACCCTGGACTATCAGTAAGTTCTTAGAAAAAAAATTGTAAGTAAAATATTGTTAGAAAAAGGTCTGCTTGGTGGGTGGGAAGATGGAGCTGTGATCCTCTGGAAAGGGGGCTCTATCTGATCCGAATATTGAGGTAATAAGGCTGCATTTCTTATGTTGACTGCAAAGGGAGCCTGGGTCTTAAGAGCTCTCTCCCACCATCAAGTTTGGGAAAACTTAGTAATGGTTTCTGTCTGCTTTCTCGCCTCTTTCATACCCCCACCCTTTGCTCCTACGACGGCATTAAAACTGATCTTGCCAACATCCTGAGTGATCTGCCAGTTGTCACGTATTATTATTATTATTATTATTATTATTACTATTACTATTATTGGTGGTGGTGGTGGTGCTGGTTTTGGAGAGAGAGGAAGGGAGAGAAACATCAATTTGTTGTTCCACAACAAATAGCAACAAATGTTTAAAAGAAAGCCAATTTGGGGGTATGGGGGTTGGTGGAAGCAGAAGAGGGTATGGGGGGTTAAATGGTGATGAAAAAATAAAATAAGAACAAAAATTATAAAAAAGAAAGCCACTTTCTTATTTTTACTCAATCTTGGAACTGCCAAATCCTGTACTTCTGGTCTATGCTCTCATGCCTTAATGCTAGAGAATTCGCACTTCTGTAAAAACAGATACACTCGGCTCATCAGGAAAGTTCCCTCATGGCCTCTAGCACTACCTCAGGGCCAGGACATACGCTTCTCCTAGGCTTCCTGCCCAGGTCAATCCATAAATATGTTTCGTCAATGAGCCTTTAAACTCCGGAAGATGTATTGGGCCAATTAGCCATTGATTTCCTGCTCACAGGGCAGTGGAGGACGGCAGTGGCTCAGGACCGATGGCATTTCATCTCCTCAGTACTTGTTTCACGACTGGGCACTTCACAGAGTCAGGACCAGAAGTCCAGCGCATGACAGACCATAGCAAAGGCCAACGGGATGAGCAGCACAGTCCAGATGGCCCACAGGGATGGCAGGGCCCCCTCGGCCGCCTGTGCGGTGACTCGTTACAGGAGACTTGTTACACTGGGCCCCCCATCCATCCCCAAGCGGAAGTCTTTTGTGGCGGGTCTCTCACCGCAGGAAGCAGCGTGCGCATACACCTGGCAATAGCACCCCATAAATCTCTGTCCCCCAGCGCCGTCTCATGTCAGTGAGAGAGCTGTCTCCACACAGCAGGCGGAGGGCACTGTGTATGTGCAACACAGTTCCTATCCCCTCGCTGCAACCTTGCCACACAGGTAAGACGTGGAACTGTCTGCCTCAGGGCATGTCCACAAGAAGGAAGATCTTCCCAGAGTGTCCGGCAGGTTCTGTTTTCTGTTTTTCTAATAAGCTCAAATATTTGTTTTTTAATCCTCCCCTGAGGACATCCTTATTGATTTTATTCTTTAAATATATATATTTTTTTATTTCAGAAAGAAAGGGAGAGGGATGGCAAGGTAGAAACATCAACGATGAGAGAGACTCATGGATCGGCTGCCTCCTTCATGATCCCATCCCCCGGGGATCAAGCCCACAACCCGGGCCTGTGCCCTGACTGGGAATCGAACCGTGACCTCCTGGTTCATAGGTTGACGCTCAACCACTGAGCCACGCCGCTGGGCTATGCCTATTGATTTTAGAGAGAGGGGAAGAGAGAAACATCCATCAGTTGCCTCCCATACTCGCCCTGACCGGGAATTGAGCCCACAGCCTAGGTGTGTGCCCCGACCAGGAATGGAACCACGACCTTTCGGTGTGTAGGACACACCTTCTCTTACCAACAGAGCCACACTGGCCAGGGTAAGATTTTGTATTTTGACATTAAGTTTATCATCTAAGAGAAGGTAAGTGGAAAGAAAACAAGTTGATTATAAAACCATAGTTACTTACATAGACAGTACCCAAAAGAATATATGACCAAGCACCATGTGGCCAGGGGTGGGGGATCCTTAAACTGGAATCAGCAAGCCTGCTGAGATGTATGTCAAAGCGTGTGTGTGTGTGTGTGTGTGTGTGTACATGCACTCACACTCATGCACACACACACAGACGGGACCATGCTCACTCCCACTCGTGGCACCTACGAGTATTTCCCTGGGAAGGAGGCTGACCAGCCTGGGGGTTCTCCCGGAAGGACTTGGCCTCACAGTGTTACGCACCCCTGCTCTGTGGCAGGCATTCCCCACATTCCTTAACGAAGAAGCGCTGCTGTGGGTGAGATTCAGGATCATCTGACCACAGCGATGGTCAAAACCACTGACTGGCGCCCCCAGGCCGTGGTGCAGAGCAGGTGGGACAGGCCCACCCGAGGGGAAGGGGAAAGGCCCTCACATCTCCCAGAGCACCTGGCTGTGAAGCCCTGTGGGCAAGGCAGGGGCTCAGGAGGGGGAAGCGCAGGGGTCCCGGGGGGCTCAGAGGGAAGATGCGCCATCTGCTTCCCTCGCTCACCCGCAGGCGCAGCCCAGACTGAGCCTGGACATTGGGAACGACAGCTCTCAGCGCAAGAAACACGAAGCCCGTGGAGAATTTTATAAAAATCTTTCTGAGCCAAACAGAGACGACGCCCGGGAGCAAGATCTCCACAGGCTGAGACACAGGCTCCCAGGACACGGCCGTTTGCAGCCTCGTGCATGCACTTGGAGCTGAGGAGGGAAGCCAGGAAGATGGCGTGAAGGTGGGAGGAAGCGAGGCGGGGACCAGGTTACAGGAGAGGCCACACGCTGAGGTGCTCTCTGGAGGGGGTCACACTTGAACATAAGCATTTTTTAATTTATTGACTGGAGAGCGGGAACAGAAGGGAGAGAGAGATACATCAATTTGTTGTTCCGCTTTCTTATGCATTCACTGATTCTTGTTTGTGCCCTGACCGGGGATCGAACCCGCCACCCTGGCATATCGGGACAAAACTCTCTAACTGAGCTACCCGCCAGGGCCAGGGTGGTCACATTTAGGAGGAGGGGTCGACAAAGAGGTGTTTCAAAGTTGCCTGGATGCACAGAAGCTACGGGCAGGGCTTGCCTAAGACAACGGCAACTTTTACTAAAAAAGTTGTAGGCCTGGGGCGTGACGACCCACCATGCCCTGCCCAGTTAGGAAGCACCATCCGGTCACCCTGTTTCATAGAACCCCTTTTTGGTCCACAGTGCTGTCAGCTGTATGAGTTCCATCCAGGGAGCTGTTAGCTGGATAAGTCCCATCCACAGTGCTGTGAGCTGTATGAGTTTGGTCCTCAGTGCTGTGAGCTGTATGAGTTCGGTCCGCAGTGCTGTGAGCTGTGTGAGGCTTACGGTGCGTATACAAGCCGGAAGGAAGCCTAGGGTAAGACCGTGCACAACACATTCCCCCTCT
>NW_005871051.1:450461-485644 GCF_000147115.1 Myotis lucifugus | reverse complement strand
AGCGCTGTTTTCATATACTGTGCCTGTCCACCATACTGCATTATAATTGAGGCTCGAGGCTATTGCTGTGTGTCTGCATCACTCTACATGTCTACGTGGCTAAGTTACTTATGTCGTTCTACTTCTCTCTTCAGATCACCTAACATCTAAATTCACTGTATCACCCGTGGTCCCGAGGAGTCTTAGCTTATTCTCAACAGTCTCAGGACGACTATCCCATCAGTGCCCCCGTGTGCCGGGCTGATTGAGTCGCCTACAAGGAAGATTCCATTACTCCGGGATACATTTGACAACCTCATCAGTGCTACAATCAACCCAACTATGTACATTGATCCTGTGAGTATTCTTTATGTAAGTTACACTTTCAAGATCTCAGCCATTGCTTGAGGATTGTCTCCTCGCCCACAGCTCATAGCCTCCTCAGCTACAGTTGAGTGAACTGTTATAACAAATCACCATCCCAAGCGGTGACGGCGCAGACGCAGTCCTGGCTTCTCTCTCGAGCGGGTGCCGGTTTGAGACGGCATCGCTGTTCAGGGGGCTGCCTTCCTCCAGGAGGTGGTTTAGGGACCTCGCTCACCCCTCTAACGACTGTGCCAGTCTCTGAGGACTTGCTGTCATCTGGATCCGGCTTATGAAGACTTCCTCAGACCTGAGCTCTGAGAGGCTCCGAGGTTATAGTTTCTCAGTTGGTTTCAGATGGAAGTGTATTAGAAAAAGATAGGAGGGGCAGCAAGAGGGAGAGATGCCAAGGGCCAGGTGTGCGGACAGAGCGGTGGGGCCCCCGTGCCTGCTCAGCACAGGCCTGTCCTCCATGTGGCCACCGCTCCGGAAGGAAGCTGCTGCTGTTTGTTCTTCTTAGTGGCTTTTTTTCATATATTTTATTTTATTATTGATTTCAGAGAGGGAGAAAGAAACATCAATGATGAGAGAGAATCATTGGTTGGCTGCCTCCTGCACGCCCCCTATTGGGGATCGAGCCTGCAACCTGGGTATGTGGCCTTGACCAGAATCAAACCCAGGACCCTTCAGTCTGCAGACTGAGCCTCTATCCCCTGAGCTAAACCGGCCAGGGCTCTTCTTATAGTCTTGAGCCCTCTATTTCAGTCAGGGCTCCATTAAGAAAACGGAAACCATGGTAGGTGTTTCAAACAGAGGGAATTTAATTCAGGAACTTTTCATCCATCCATGTGATGGGAGAACCAGAACCAAGGAGTTAAGTGGGGATGGTGGAGGTGACACGAAGATTAACAACAATCAGAAGCCATTATCCTCCCTAACTCCCCCCTCCCACCCCCCGCCGCAGGCCACCCACTCCCAGGGCTGGAGAGAGAGAAGGTGGTGTTATCAGAACCTGGAAGACAGGACTATCAGAGAGGAGAGAAGGCAGCAGCACAGAGGGAGGGCTCCTGCCAGGCCCTGAGGCCACGAAGGAAAGAGAGGAGGAGGAAGTCCCTGCTCCCTCCTGCTCTCACCCACGCTCTCCCATGATGTCTCCCATGCACTCGGCCAACGGGGAAGCCGGAGAGCAGGGAGCTGGAAACGCGCCCCTGGAGAGAGAGCAGAGCAAGGCCAGACCAGCAGGCCAGCGATCAGCACATGCCTCTTCATGGAGACGGCATTGAGATGAATGGGAGGAAAGCCACATGGCTGAGGAATTCCTCGATGATAAGGCTGTTGTCATGGGAGAGGGCCTTGCCTCACCTCCCCCGTTGCTGCTGGGGTGGACTTCTTGCGATGTCCCGAGAAAAGGAATGTTCTGGACTCACACGGGAGGAGGTGAGGTGGCGGAAAGCTTTGTTTCTGTGGACTCACACCCTGGGTTTCCCAAGTCCAATTGCTTCAGTCCAGTCATAGAAGACGTGGAGCCGGGCTTCAGTGGGGCTAGAATCAGAGCCGGTGTCCAGAGCCGCCTTCCCAGGTTGGAGCCGGGTCCGGTCAGCCTCAGGCCAGCCGCCCGCAGCCCCTGCACGCGGGTCCGCGTGGCCGTGGGGTGAAGGCCAGGAACCAAGAGAGCGCCCTGAGCCACAAGAGTCCCGAGAGCCCAAGAGAGCGAATCCCTTCGTTCAGGGGTTTATGTATCCCCAAGTTTCCTTGCGCTTGCAGGGGCCACACCCATTCTGGCCAATGACTTCTGTTCCCAGGCGAGACTGACAGCAAGCACCAGTGCCCCCGACTTTACTGGGTGTGAGTCTGTCTCCCCATTGTTGGGTCCCTGGGGGCTTTGAAACTCCAGCTTCCTGGCCAAGCTGCCCAAATGACCAGCCCATGATGTCTGACATCCCCTCTGCCTCTTCCCTGTTATTAACGAGCTAATTACAGCGGGATCAAGGGTGGGGAAGGGAGGTCCGATAAGGAAAAGCAGGGAAGGAGAAGGGGTGGAAGGCGGGAAGTCAGGAGGAGATGGACAGAGGAAGAGGGAGCTCCCTCCCAGTGGGCAGGAGCCACTGCTCAGGCCGGAGGCCCCATGTCTCACCCCCGAACAGTGGGCGGTGGGACAGGCCAACCCAAGAAGCACAGAGCGGCCAGGACGGTAGAAACCAGCAGCGAACGCAAGTCCATACTGTGATGCTATTGAAGTTTGTTTAGATTTGATACATCATTGATTCATATTGATGTGAATTTAATTCTTTCCTGTCCACGTGGGATGTAGCTCTTTCAAGAGACTTGGGAAGGGATTGCAGAAAGCCAAGCCACTGCGGGTCCTCGTGTGGGGCACGGAGGCAGGGAGAGTGGAGGAGGCAAAGAAGCAGAAAAATGCATGTGGGGGGGAGGGTGTGGGAGGAGGGAGCCCCAGGGATTTCTCCCGTCATATTTGTTTATGGCTGTTTCCAATTAAGGCACTAATTTTGGATCGAGGGATAAATAAGGAAGTTCCTTGGGAAGTAGAAGACCGTTGCTACGAGCACAGCTCTGCCTGCAGTAAGTGGGGAAGGTCTGTTCACACTTACACCTGGCTTGTTTATTCGGCAGTGGTCACGTGTTTGCAAAAGGAACCCAATTTGCACGATTTTTCTTCATGTTTCCTGCTTATCTGCTCATGTAGTTAAATAACCATCACTTCCTTGATGCAAGTATTTTTTTTAAACACATATTTTTATTGCTTTCAGAGAGGAGAGGAGGGAGGGAGAGAGGAAGGGAGGAAGGGAGGGAGGGAGGAAGGGGAGAGAGAGAGAGAGAGAGAGAGAGAGAGAAGCATCAATGATGAGAGAGAATCATGGATGGGCTGCCTCCTGCACGTTCCACACGAGGGATGGAGTCCGCAACCCAGGCATGTGCCCTGACCGGGAATTGAACTGTGACCTCCTGGTTCATAGGTCAACGCTCAATCACTGAGCCACGCCAGCTGGGCAACGAGTGTCTTTTTAGAATCAGCAAGCCAGGCACCCCTGGAATCCACGCCGACTCTTTCAGGCATCATTCGGGGGCAGTGAAAGGCCCGGCACTGTGCTCCTGCAGCCTGTGGCCTCCACTTCGGGGCCAGCGTCTGCGAGGGTTGTCAGAGGAGCAAAGATGTCTTGGCCCAGCGATGTGCTCTAGGTAAGAGCTTGGCAGCAGAAGGTCCATTGGAAACAGGTAACGGTTTTGAAGAAGGCCGGTTGTTGGGGGTCAAGTGGAGCCTCCAGCGCAGGTAGCGGGAGCGCTGGCCACGCACAGCCCACCTGAGCCGTGGGCCGGAGTTGGCACAAATCCCACTTGACTGGTGCCTCGCCAGCCGTGGCTCAGCTCCACACGAACGGAAGCAGAACGCCTGCCTGAAGCTCTAAGTGTCTTATAAACCCATCCTGCCGGCATGAAGGCCTCAGCTAGGAATCGTTTTCATTTTCGCTTCTGTTCTCTGAGCCCCTGGAAGAGAACATCGCTACGGGAACATTCCCATTTAACACTCAGTCTCATCAGCGGAGTTATTAGCAGGAAGTAACGCATGGCAACCATTCCTGTCCATGCTGCCCAGTCACAGAGCCAAGGAAACGTGGATCTTATGTGGATTTCTTAAAACAGTAGCTTCGGTCCTACCTTTTCAAATGCCGAAAACATGCCATCTCTGAAACACGCCTTCTCAGCCGTCCTTGCTGTAGCTTACAGGCTACATTTCTCAAGCTCCCGAACACATGGGTCCACGCTGAGGGAGAGAGGTGTCGGCACACCGTGAGCATGAGAGACCATTCCCACTCTGAGACGTTTGTGATCATCAGCTTAATCAATAATCAATCTGAGTTATCAGCCCAGTGGTTCCTTTCTCTTTACCTCTAAAGCTCCTTAAAAAGGTAGTTATTATACCTATAACCTTCAAGTGCCTATGGTAAGCCAGGCACTTAACTTCATTTAATGCTCACAGAATCCCTAAGTGGCAGGTAAATTAATCATGCCCATTCTAGAGAAATGGAGATTGAGGTTCAGAGAGATTAAGTAATTTTCACAAGAGTCACACAAATATTAAGCCGTGGGCTGGGATTCATACTCCTGACTTCAAAGTCTATGCTCTCTCTTTTTTTTTTTTAACCCCTATCCGAGGATATTTTTTCCATTGGTTTTTAGAGTGTGGAAGGGAGGAAGAGACACAGAGAGAAACATGGACCAGCTGCCTCCTGTACGTGCCCTGACCAGAGATTGAACCGGAAACCTAGGTATGTTCCCTGACCAGGTATCAAACCCACAACCTTTTTGGTTCACGGGACGATGCTCCAACCAACTAAGCCACCAGCCAGGGCTCTGTCCTGATTTTAATCCACAGACTACAAACACCCTTCTTCCATCAGCCACCTCCCTGCTGACTGAAGTGTCTTTTTCTAGGTCAGGGGTGGGGAGCCTTTTTTCTGCCGAGGGCCATTTGGATATTTATAACATCATTCTCAGGCCATACAAAATTATCCACCTAGAAATTAGTCAGGTGGGTAGGGGCCGGGCAGAGGGGATAAAGGAACGGGGGTGGAGAGGGGGTGTGGGAGACATCTGTAATACTGTCAACAATAAATAAAATAAGTCAGCAAGGTTGGGCAGAAAGCCCAGCTGAGCCTGGCTCCGCCCAGCACCAGGCAGAGCAGAGAGAGGTGGGCAAACAGGAAGACTTGTCCACTTGGATATAAGCTCACTTATCAAACTTTTAATTTTCTGGATTTATGGTTAATAATAATAATTTACATTTATAAGGGGAAAAAAGGAGGCTGCTATATTTGGTCAAACATTTCATTAACGCACCCCTCCTGCCTCGGCGGGGCCGGACCAAGTGATTTCGAGGGCCTTCTGCGGCCCGGGGGCCGGATGTTCCCCACCCCTGCGCTAGGTGTTCCCAGTCCTGCCACAGCTACGCCACGGGGCCTGGAGCTGTACTTCAAGATGCTCCGGCAGCATGTCTCCTGTTCGCCTGGCATGGGATTGGGCGCCTGGGCTTGTCCCTCCCAGCTGTCCGCTCCCTGCTGTTACCGGCTCCCCCTGGTCCTGCCTGGAGGAGGAGGAGCGAGGGGTGGGCAGCCTCAGCGCTCTGGCCTGGCTCGCTCCATGCCCTGCACCAGGGCCCCGTCACGCCGGCGCCTAGCAAAGGTGACAGTGGTCCTCACGACAATGGGCCACTTGGGAGACAGACCCCACAGTAGCCCCCACAGTAGCCACTTGGGAGACAGACCCCACAGTAGCCGTGTGATGGCATCCAAGCATCGGCCATAGGTGTGAATCCTAAGTCAACAGCCAGACAGCTTCCATCTGAGGCCGAGTCAGTCTGGTTAGGGACGTCCACCTCCTGTCCATGCCTTCAGGCCTGGCCTGAGCAGGATGGTGGGCAAGAGACGAAACCAGACTCCAGCGCCCTCCTTCTGCGCGGAGGGAAGATCGCAATCACGAAGCAGCACCACGTTCCCTCAGGACGAAATTAATTCCACACCTTAAGCCAATCCGAGGCCTGTTCCACACGTGAACTCTTACTAGTGCATAGAAGAGAGTTTCATTAGATGGAATCATTTTTCTACTTAACGTGTTTTAGATTATTATTAAGGAAATGTTAGCCAGAATAAGGCGGAATTCCTGTCATGGATGTGCCCCCCCCCTCCTTCTAACCTATTTATATCCTCAGAGAAGAACAACAGTTGATCTCAATCTGACATAGTGGTTTCTGCTATTTCCGTGCCTCATTCTGAACGTGAACTACAAGAAAGTGTTTAAAGAATAAACAGGCCAGGCGCCGCGCCTTGGTCCTTTGAAATGGGGCGTGTTCTGCACCTTCTGTGATGTGTGTGGAGGGAAAATGATGTGACGCTCCCCAGGATCCCATTCGGTCTGTCATAGGGTGGATGTTACTATGAACGAAGAAAGTGTGTGCGGAATGTTCTGGAACATTCTTCCAGCATCTTCGCCCTCTTCCTGACGGCCCTCCCAGCTCCCTTCAGCTCTCTCTCTCTCTCTCTCTCTCTCTCTCTCTCTCTCTCCCTCCAGCGGATGCAGGCTCCTTTGGGACCCAGAAAATGGTTCCCATCCCAGCGCAGGTCTTTGTAGGACATCCAGAAAAGGGGGAGGGCAGTAAAAATATTTTCCCAAGTCAGGAGGCTTCTGAGCCAGAGGAACAAATGTGGGGCCTGGAAGGACGCCAGGCAGCTTCCTGGAAGTGAAGCAACCCCAGGCTCCTGTGGTCTTCACAGCGTCTCCCCTCCACGGAGGCAGCCTGAGCCGGCGGGTCAGGCACACAAGCGAGGCTCACTCGGGATAAAACTCTCTCGTTGGGAGCAATCTGCTTTTTAAAAGAATTTTTAATGCCTCCACTCCCCATCTTTTTTTTTAGCTTATCGCTAGTTTTATGGTTCCACGGGTGACTTCATTATTTTTATACACAGGGGCGAGAATTATCATTGTTATTATCTTCATGTATTGAAGGCCTATTTCAAACCCCTCTTAAACACGCTTCCCGCCCGGACCCTCCGTAGGGTGCTGTCACCCTCCCCGCATCGCATCCCACATCCGCATCCTGAGCAGGGGGCCTGCCTGGGCCCGGCAGCGGGGCCATCACGAATGAAGCAAGAATTTCTCTTGTTTGTTTTTCCAGAAGAGAAAGGAGCTGGTGAAATAAAGAACATGTTCTGCGAGAGAGAAAAGAAAAGCTGCGGCTGCTTTCCCTCACCTTGGGGCACCCACAGGGGAGAAGGGGATCTGGTGGTTCCCCTGAGGGCCCCACCGAAACCCCAGGAACTACAGAGTCCACAGCACCTCCTGGGCCCCGGCTTCCTCGTCTGTCAAAGAAGACAGAGCACCCAGCTCAGAGAGTGGCTTAAACACCATGGAAAGAAAGGACCAGGACACAGCCCACCACATAGTAGGTGCTCATGCAACTCAAGCTTGTATTCCACGTGGAAACGGCCTTGTAGATATTGCTTATGAGAGTTCATGATGTGCAGTTAGAATTTATTCTGAAAATCAGAATTCCTGGGGCGGGAGGGGGAGAGCGTTTGATCTGGCACTGTCCATGGCTCGGTGTGTCCCAGCAAACACGTCGGGATTGGCTACTGTGTCTGAGCTGCCCGGGGAGGCGGGCGAGGGGCTGGGGGCCAGGACTCAGCGCCTCTGCGGCGTCCACAGTCTAGGGAGGAGAGCGTGCCTCACCCGGGAGCTGCAGAGCCGCGTGGCTCGCTCTGTAATAAAAATAATCGCGCCCGGTATTGATCGACTGTGCTTTGGGGCGGGTCAGCATGTTGCAAATATTGCCCTACTTGTCTCTCACAACAATTCCATTAAGTAGGTGCAGTTATTCCCATTTATAAATGAGGACATCGTTAATTAGCTAGTCAGAGAGGTTACCTGGCTCATCCCGGGTCATACAGCTCATTCATGGCAAGGCTGGAAATTGAACTTGGGCTGCTTAAACCTAAATTCTATGTTCTTAACCACAACACTGTATTGCCTCCTTAGAGTATAATATAGAAACATAGTATATACTATCTTTATTAAAATAACGAGCATATTATTATTATTATTTTGTTTTGCTGTTGTTAATCTTCACTCGAGGATATTTTTCCCATTGATTTGTAGAGAGAGTGGAAGTGAGGGGGGGGAGAGAGAGAGAGAGAAACATTGATGTGAAAGAGACACACTGATTGGTTGCCTTCCACACGTTGGGCCATGGAATTGAACCTGAAACCCAGGTACGTGCCCTTGACTGGGAATCGAACCGGGACCCTTTGGTGTGAGGGCTGACGTTCTAACCACTGAGAAACACCAGCCAGGGCCATCATGAGTATATTGTTAAATATGGATAGTAATACTATTAGGAGCACGGAGGAACTCACTAGATAGGACTGCCCCGGAAAGGTGGGAGATACATTGAGAAGGAAATGACATTTGAGTTAGTCAACAGAGCTATTTTCACGGGTATGTCATAGATTAGAACCAAGTGTACACTCTATTTACATTCCACCCCACTCAGCTACCAAAAACCTAATTTTCAACCTTTTCTAATCTGCAATACATTTTCACATTTCTTTCACTAATTGTGCTGTATTTGTCACTGAATATATTTGGTCACTGAAACTCTCAATACCACTGTCCCCTTTTAAGGAGGAAGCAAAAGTAACACATACACACACCCTAATATATCAGGGGCTTCTTTAAATAACAAACTCCAATAGATCAGGCTACATTTCTATAATCTATAATAATAAAAGGGCTGGACGTCATTCCGGACATCCTTCCTGATGAAGCTGGGGCTGGAGGGAAGCCGGCCGGGTCCCGGGTGCCTGCGGGCGGCCGGATGAGGGAGGCCTGGGTCCCAGGTGCCGGAGGAAAGCCGGTGCCAGCAGCCGGGGGAAGGAAGGCCTACTCTTGCATGAATTTTCATGCATCGGGCCTCTAGTGTATTAATAATGGCATATACCACAATGTTAACACTGACTACTTCTCATTTTAGAGGCTCCAAATTTTTTTTTGTTTTTTTTTTAAATATATTTTATTGATTTTTTACAGAGAGGAAAGGAGAGAGATAGAGAGTTAGAAACATCGATGAGAGAGAAACATCGATCAGCTGCCTCCTGCACATCTCCTACTGGGGATGTGCCTGCAACCCAGGTACATGCCCTTGACCGGAATCGAACCTGGGACCTTTCAGTCCGCAGGCCGATGCTCTATCCACTGAGCCAAACCGGTTTCGGCGGCTCCAAGTTTATGGCTGTAATCGATCTGTTTACTTCTAAATTTGACAAGTTTTCGCAAATAAACATTGGTCACTTTTAGCAGTGTATCCTATATAATAAAAGGATGATATGCAAATTGAGCCTAACGGCAGAACGACCAGAACGACCGCTGGACCAGTCACTCTGAGGCGCACTGACCACCTCTTGGTCCCTTTCCCCAGCGGGCAGGCTCTGATCACCCGATGGTGAACGGGGAACCAGGGGTGGGTGGCGGCGGGGGGCGGGGCCGGCTGCAGGCAGCTGGGGAAGACGGCCCTGATCGCAGGCCAGGCCTAGGGACTGTACCCACGCATGAATTTTGTGCACTGGGCCTCTAATATTTAAAATAACAGGCAACAACCCTGGCCAGTTTTCCTCAGTGGTTAGAGCGCCCGCCTCCTAGCCATACTTGTAGGAAATGTTTATGGCGTGTTTCTCACCATTTCCTTGCCTCACATTGAACTTTTCCACTCAGTGCAGTCAGCCTTGAGCGGATCCCACAGAGTCACCGATGACCTCCTTGTCCCCAAATGCAAAGGACAGCTTTTCATTTCCCAGCTTCCCCGTAGCTGACATTGCCATTGACCCCTAACCCTTCCTAACGATTGTCGGGGGGGGGGGGGGGAGGGGCGGGCTGAGCCTCCTGGTTGTCCTCCCCTCTGATGCGCCTCTGTTTTCACGTCTGACTTCAGATTCCTCGTCTCTACAGCTTAGAAGATAGTGGGCTCCCCAGGGTGATGTCCCAGGACATCCTGTCCTCGCTCCACGCCCTCCTGAGAAGGTCCCGTCACAGTTTCCGTTCACATCTGTCCGCTGACAACATCGAAAACCACACAAACAACCACAATCTTCTTTTCGTTTTGTTTTGTTTTTTGAGCGCCACACATATAAGTACTTTCTTTTTTTGGGGAGCGAGAAAGGGGGAGAGAGAGAGAGAGAGAGAGAGAGAGAGAGAAAGAGAGACATTGATCAGTTGCCTCCCCCACACGCCCTGACCAGGAATTGAACCCACAATCTGGGTATGTGCCCTGACCAGGAATGGAACCACCACCTTTTGGTGCACAGGACGACACTCCAATCACCTGAGCCGCCCAGCCAGGGCCCTAACTACTTTCTTAACAGCTCCTCTTGAATATTTGTTAAGTGCCTCAAACTCAAATATCCTGAACTGAACACCTGAGCCTCCCTTCACCACTGCCGCCTGTCCAGCGTCCTCCATCTGGGAAATGGCAAGCCCATCACCCTCTTGCTTAAGCCTGGGCTCCGCCCTCTCACCAGCTAAGCCGCCCATGCCCACCTGGTGTCTCTCAGAGCATCACCTCGGGCCACGCTGGCTCAGGCTGCCGTCACCATTGGCTAAAATAATACAAAGGCCTCTGTCCTGGTCTTTCCCAAACCAGCCTTCCCTCCTCAACCCAGCTCCTCCATTCCAGACAGAACAAAGACTTTCCAGAATGCACGTCTGATCATGTCGCTTTTCTAGTAAAATCTTTCCGTGGTCCTATTGCCCAACTGGCAGCCTCTCCAGCTTCGAGCCTCTCTGCCCACTCTTGCTCCTCTCGGCCATTCTGGAATGTTCTTAGTTGTTTGAATTGAGCAAGTTCCTTCCCACTTAGGAGCCTCTGCAAATGTTCTTTCTTTTGCCTGGAATTCATACCCGCCCTCCTGTTGGCTAAGGACCTGACTTCCTCTCTATCACTTCTCCTTTGAGCCCTTCCGTGACTCCCAGACTAGACTCAGTTCATCTGGTTTACATTCCGGTTACACCTGGCCCTTTGCATATTTGCAATGGGTTGCTTGTATGTCATTATTTGTTGAATGTTCCTTCTCCTCGCTAGATTTTCGCCTTCCTGAGGGCAGCATCTGCCCGGCTATCTTTACAGCAGCAGCACCTAGAAGCGACTAGCTCACTGGAGAGGCTGAATCTCCATTTCTTCTCCTAACGCCCATCTAACATCTATCTAGTCAGTAGCCATGGCTTCACGCGAGCATTTAACACTGAAATGCAGGGTCCTCCCCTTGATGGCATGTCCTGAGCCAAGTGCAGTGCTGACTGCATTGGAGTCCCCGCCGCTGGAAGTGCACGCTGAGAATTCCATTTCACGAAGTGCTTACTCGGGCCTCGGAGCCGAGCGCTGTTCCCACAGGTGTGCAGAGTGACGTGGGCACAACCGTCCCCGTGTCCTGGGTGAGGATCCCGGACCCAGAACGGTTAGGTCACTTGACAGGGCCCGGCAGGTGGTATCTGTGGGGCTGGGATTTGAGGAGGCCTGAACTTGGATTTGAAACAGACCCGCGTCTGTCCTCGACACCACAGGGACCGTGCACCTGAGCACTTACTCCTCTCAAAGCAAACAGGCAGCGGGCCCAGTGGGGCCTCAGCTCTCAGGCCGCCGGACACCCGCTGCGGCCTCCCTCGGAGGCTGAGCGCCAGCCTTCGGATCTTGTTACCAAGGCGTTGCCAGCACCACCAGAACCGGGCCCACCGGGACCCTCATCTGGGGGCACGAGTGCCACCTGGTGGAGAGGAGTTGTGTGCTGCCTTGGATCCTTCCTCATATTTATCCTTAACAGAGCTCCCGTCCGCCTGGATTTCAGGAACTGTTGATAGGTTGCTAGGCAATGATGCACGGGAGCGCTATGCCAGGCTACACAGGGGTGAAGTCTCCTTCTGTCCTTTTTATTGCATTTATTTTACTGAGTCTACATTGAGGTTTGATTAAAAAAAAAATAGAAGAAACTTTTTTGTCATCGTCACTCAGCGCTTTTCCCCCCTTTTCCATAATAAGGAAGGCAAAATTTACGTGCAAGTAGGTTTAACTTCCCTGCCTCAGTTTCTCTATTTTTTCAATGGTGACAGTAATAGCATCTGCTTCAGAGGGTTGTGGTGAAGATAAAATGAATGAGGCTGTGTGCAGTGCCAGGCCAGTCCGCAGCACACAGCAAGCACTCACCAACGTTATGCGTCTGTGATGTGCCCTGACCCACAGCGGAGCTGGGTGCTTCCTTCTAGGGGACGAAGACAAAGATGAACATTTCACTGTCTGGCGTGCTCCCGAGGCCCTCCTCGGAAGACAAGGATGGCATCAGAGAGAAGCTTCATAGTCACAACGAGGCGTAAGATTATGGATGAGAGCTGTCCATTCATTCTGTAAGGATTTTCCCAGTCTCTGCTGTACACTGAGAAAGGCTGGGAACCAGCGGTGAGAGCCAGGAACCTGCACCCACAGGCCTTGGAGCCTAGGGACAGAATGAGCAGGTGGACGGAGCCAACAAGCCGCTGTGGTACACGCGCTGTCAGGGGGCGCGGGGACCTGCCAGCAGACACCGAATGTCTGGGCAGTTGGGAGTGGGTATCATCACAAAAGATGACAGCCTGGCCGGTGTGGGTCAGTGGTTGAGTGTCGACCTATACACCAGGAGGTCATGGTTCGATTCCCAGGCAGGGTACATGCCTGGGTTGCGGGCTCCATCCCCAGTGTGGGGCGTGCAGGAGGCAGCCGATCCATGATTCTCTCTCATTATTGATGCTTCTATCTCTCTCTCTCTCCCCCTCTCCTTTCCTCTTGGAAATCAATATATATATATATATATATATATATATATATATATATATATATATATATATATTTAAAGATGACAAATTAATCTGACAATTGCTGTATTCCATCTATATTTTCCCATGCGGTCACTTTAAAAAAACAAACAAAAAAAACACTCTTGCTGTATAGTTGTTTTCTGATCCAACAAGTCAAACCAGTTTCCAAGTCCAATTGGTCCAGCACAATGGCCTCCCGCTGGAGTAGGCCACGTCCCAGCAGGTCAGCGCAAGGACTTCTGGAGCTACTCAGACTCCCCTTCCAACCAGTGGCTGTTCCCAGCCACCCACAAATTACAAGCTAATTGCTCTGGTCTCAATAAAACTGGCTAATGCGACGTCTCATTGTAAAGTTAAAAACCCCCCATCGTGTGAACAGCCTTAAATTAACTACAGTTTGCAAACCTTGCTCAGATCGTTGGGTTTTAAGAAAGCGACGCTGAACACAATGGCAATGTTCTATGGACACGTTAGAAAAAGGTGGCGAGATGTTTGCATAAAAACAAATATGAGAAAAGCCCGGGTGTGGTGCATGAAAAAAGCAAACCCAAGGCATGATGGCCTACCAGGAAGGACTTGTTTTTGGAGTTAAAAACCAAGACCTGAGCAGTTGCTCAGTAGGACCATAAAGTGCCACAGCTTACACACGGCTCCAAGGAACACTTCACTGACTTCCCCTGAAACGTCACGCGCAGACACCCCAGGAAGGAAGGCACGGGTTTGCTTGTCCCTGTTCCCTGGCAACCACGGGGAACCAGCACAGCAAGGGTCAAAATACAAGCTATTTATGTCAATAAGGTAAACTAACAGTTTCCGATTTCTAGTATTGGAGACATCGCAGAGGGCAGATTTCGAAAGAAGCTCTTCCTTTATATCTTTTTTTTTTTTTAATGTCTTCACTGATTTTTAGAGAGAGCAGAGGTTGGTGGAAAGAGGGAAACAGACCGGCTGCCTCCTGCCCACCCCTGTGGGGGATGCGCCCACAACCCAGGCATGTGCCCTGACCGGGAATCGAACTGGTCACCTCTTGGTACATGGGATGCTGCTCAACCAACGGAGCCACACCGGCCAGGGCTTACATTTCTTTTCCTTATTTATTTGTAGAAACGATCCCTTGGTTTGAGCACACTGTCTGTGGAATAGTTGGGGTTGATCCTCTCCGCTTTCTGTTGCCCTAATGCGGGTCCTCGTCACCTGGTTCCTGGCTATGACAGTCACCTCTAAATGGCCCCCCTGCCTTCAGGTTGCTCCTGCACCCATCTTCCTTCCATGAGGGGGTCACAACTCAACATCAAGAGCTCAAAACTAAACACAGCTGAAAGAACACTGTTTATGGGTCTACATGTAAGAGATGAAATAATTCCTCAAAGAGCAAAGGGATAATGAACACAAAACATAGACTAGTGCAGTGGTTCTCAACCTCCTGGCCCTTTAAATACAGTTCCTCATGTTGTGACCCAACCAGAAAATTATTTTCGTTGCTACTTCATAACTGTAATGTTGCTACTGTGATGAATCGTCATGTAAATATCTGATATGCAGGATGGCCTTAGGCGACCCCTGTGAAAGGGTCATTCGACCACCAAAGGGCTCGCGACCCACAGGTTGAAAACCGCTGGACTAGTGGTAACCCCTTGGGGGAGGCAAGGGGATGGCACAGGGAAGAAGACCAGAGCAATGGTTCAGCATTTTAAAGAACTGGGGAAAAGAAAGAACATCGTCAGCATCCGACATCCAGAAATCCAGGTAAGCAAAGCGTAGAGTCCTCATCACCAGGGAGGGGCCGCCAGGAACCGCTCAGGAAGGGTCCCAGGCAGCGGGCACAGGAAACAAAGGGCAGATGAGACAAGCAGAACGGAGACCGAGAAGGCAGACACAAGTTCAACAGCAATAACATGAACGACGTTGCCAAAATGCTCCAATTCAAAGGCAAAATTGTCACATGACAGAAAACCAAGTCCCGGCCGATTATAGTGTCTTTATTTCTGCATCGAAGTGTAGCTGACATACAATAAATACTGTGTTAGTTTCAGGTGTTCGGCATGGCATGCATTGTATACCTGAAACTAATATAATGTTAGATGCCAATTATATCTCAATTTAAAAGTAAATCAAAATTAAGTACATTTTTTAAAAATCAGAAGACTTGGCGACAGTGGCCTTGGAGTGGGACCCTAGAGCCACTGGGCTGGCTGCCTGGCCTGACTGCGGGCATCTCCCGTTGGCCTCCATCCTCACATCCCATCACTTCCCATTTGGCTGGGGGGGATGGTGGGGGGTGGGATGTAGGATGGCAGGGGGAGGAGATGGGGCAGCAGCGCCCTCCATGTCCAGGAACAATGCCCGCGAGGTGTTGGGGATGTCTTAGCTCCTCTCTTGGCTCACCTGTGAGTGTGGACACAGAGGGGCTTCCCTGTGCTGTCCGCGGGGTCAGGTCCTCACCCCTGGGCCAGGGCCATCCCTGAAGGCCGCTGAGGGGCGCAGCCAGGCCGGCAGGGCCCACAGGAGGAGCTGATTAAAGGCTGGGAACAGGGCCACTGCAGCAAGTCGGAAGGAACTGGATTGTTTCCTGGAAAAAAAGAGGAGAGAGGGTGACTCAACCGTCCTCTCCAAGTGTCTGAGGGGCCATTACGATGGTGTGACAGCCCAGCTCTCTCCCTCCCAAACCACCCGTGATTGCCCCCGTGTTTGCCCTGTGTTTGCCCCGGGGCAGGAGGAAGGCAGCGGTTTCTTCCTAAAGGAAGAACTTGGAGGACAGAAGCCTTCATCTGCCTCAGGCCGTCGGGAGGACGAGACTTCCTGCCTAAAACACAAAAAATAAACTGGGTGGCTGCTCGAATGCTTTCCCAACTTGAATCCTCCATGTTTTCATCTATCAGGTTCCCTTTCCTTTTTGTGAGCTTCTCAGGAGAAATTTAGAAAAAGCGTCCTGAACAAGGAGACGTGGCCTCCCCCCTCTTACTAGTCCCCAATAACGGTCTCCGCAGCAGCACGGGCCCGGATGTCGCCCCAGCGGAGGGTGTGTGTGCTCTTTCTCCACAAGCAGCTGAACAGCCGGGAACGGAAGATTTCCCCCAGGTTAACCTTTTACCCAGTGGCCATGGGCATAGTTTGCTCAACCGGCTCAGCGAGAACAGCTTGGTGGCCGGATCAAGCCCAGGGCTGCTTATAAACAACGTCCCCAGGTTCCCGACTTTCAGTTGCTTCCTTTTAGTTTTAAAGACGACAGCAGGTCCTCGTGTCCCTGCCTGTGAACTCGGGTCTACACAGACGAGCTGGGGGATTTCTCAGGACGTCAAGGCCACGGGCCGGTGTCCATGGTCAGCAGAGGACAATAGCTACTCCTTGTTGCGCGGCTGGTGGGTGCCAAGTGCCTTCATGCTGATCTTCATAATGACCCGGGAGGAAGGGATCGATATCCCCACCTGACAGGTCGGAGCCCAGAGTCGGAGAGATAAGGAACTCGCCCAAGGCCACCCAGACAGCAGGTGGTGAGATCCCGCTCAGATCCAGGCCTGCTTGCCCTCAGCCCACTGCATCCCGTCCCCGCTGCTGCCCGCTCCGGCCCTGGTTCCCTTGGTGAGGATGTGCTAGCTCCAGCACCGCGCCAGGTCATCCGGTCAACCTCCTGGTACCATGACTTCATTATCTCCCTCACTAAGAGCGCTCGTTAGCTCCCCCAGCAACGAAAGCAATGGTGACAGGGACATTATTATGAAACAGCCTGCTGCCTGGCTTCAGTCCACTTCCCACCCTCTCTGTGCCATCGCCAGTTGAATTCCTTTCACCTACACCTTTAAACCTTCAGAGCTATGGCTTCTTAACTCCCACCGTAAGCACAGCCAAGACTCGCTAAGCAACCTGGGTCTCCATCACATCCCCGATGGAGCGGTCCATGGACCTTCTGCAATAGTATCACCTGGACAGCAGACCAAAATGTCAATGCCTGGAGGCCTCGCTGTGGGGAACCGTCTCCGGGTGAGTCTGCCTGTGTCACCCGCCCTCCAGTCGCTTCCACACGTGAGGGAGTCTGAGGATGCTCCGAAGCAGAGGCTCTCACCCTCGGATCACGCTGTGACCCTGGGAACTTCCTCCGGATTCGCCCTCAGAGACTGATTTGTCCGGGGGTGGCCTGGGCCTCAGACTTTGCAGAGCTCCCCAGGGGGTCTTACGTGCAGCCAGGACTGAGCACGCCTTCCTGGACCTAGAACATGGCCTCTCAAAGGTTCCCGCAGGGGAAACGCCGGGGAGTTTGTCAAGTGCAGGCACTGGGCCCACTCCCCGAGGTGCTGGTTCAGTGGGCCTGGAGGAGGAAGGGAGAACTGGCGTCTCTAACAAGTTCCCAGTGTTGTGGGCAGTTAGGCAGGAGCCGAGCAAGGACGCTGGGCAGGGACAGACACTCACAGGGCAGACAGACCCAGGTGCCTGGAAGGGGCAGAGCTGGGAAAGCGAGGACCTCGCCCCCAGGGTGACCTTCCTCCCTGAGCACATCGCTGGCCATGCGGTTCGGGCCCCGCCCTTTCCTCCCCGGAGATAACATCGAGGCCTCGGCTGCACTTCAGCTCCAGGCCCAGAAAAGCAGCAAAACCAGCCAGGTGCCCCGAGGCTGCCTCAGGACCAGCTGCCCTGACCAGTGACCCCCTGCCCTGGCGCCGACCAATCAGTGGGGACCATGCCCCTCACAGAGCACCCCTGGGAGCTGATGGATAGTCTACTGAGACCCTCCCCTGAGGGCTCCCCAAGATTCCCACCTGCAAGGGAGAGAGAGATTCGCTCAGCATGAAGGACCAGTGAGTGCTCTCCCCCAGAGGAGCAGGGACACACCATTCCCTCCCCCAATCCCTTCCCTTGGAGGGGCCCCAGGAGACCTGCAACCAGGGGAGCAATGGGCGGTGGCAGGTCGTCCCGGCAAACCCCCTGAGCCTGCCTCCAAGGCCCCCTTTGCTCTGACAGCTCAGCCCGCTCTCCTGCTGCTTCTATGTCCTTCCTTGTCTCACTGTCCTGAGTGTGTTTTTGCTGCGGCCAATACATTCTGGCTACTTTCCCACACTTTATCTCTTGACTGAAATCTTTCCCTCATCTCATCAGGAACATGAGGTAATGGTCTGGCAGGAGCCACACCTTGAGTAACACTCACTTAAACATTCTTGAATATCAGCTTGCATTGCCCACGGCTAGATTTTATTTTACATATTTATCTTTTGTTAACTCCCACCCAAGGGTATTTTTCCATTGATTTTTAGGGAGAGTGGAAGAGAGAGGGAAAGACAGAGAGAAATATGATGTGGGAGAAACACATCGATTGGTTGCCTCCTGCACGAGCCCCGACCAGGGCCCCGGGCCAGGGAGGAGCCTGCAGGAGCCCTTTATCCACAGGCCAACGCTCTATCCACTGAGCCAAACCAGCCAGGGCTACTAGATTTTAAATAATCACGGAAAAATCTTTTTTACTGCCTAGAAACCTTCAGGGACACCTTGAACTTTTCAGCCCTAATTTAAATGATTTTGCAAACGTTGGGGCCACAGCAGACTAGATCAAGCTAGCCTTGAAAAGAGAAGAATTATTAACCGATTCTTCCCAGAGGACATTTAGACATTCAAGGGAGTGAAAACAGCATTCGCCTAGAATAAACAACTACACTTCTTAGGCAAATTGCCATTTGCAGAGCTTAAAGCCATCCGATGACTGGAGATCCATGAGGGCCCGGCTCACTTCCAACAGGAAGGTATGTACTAGGGCAGAGCAGCGACAGAGAGAAATCACACTTTCTGCAGGAGCACGTGAACAAGTCTTGGCCTTGTTGCTTTTAGCTGCTTCCATCCCTGCTTTTGCCAGAGATGACGGGACAGCACCTGATTCCATCGACTCTCGGGATTCCTGGGGAGGGAAGGGTCACTCGAGTGGCCTTGCAGGCCGGGCAGGGCACAGCCCGGCCCCCATTCATGTAACCCAGTGATTCCCAAAGTGGGCGCTACCGCCCCCTGGTAGGCGCTGCAGCGATCCAGGGGGGCGGTGATGGCCACAGGTGCATTTGGGGGCAATGAGTAACTGCTATTAAAATTTAAAAAAAATTAATTTCCAGGGGCTGAGTAATATTTTTTCTGGAAAGGGGGCGGTAGGCCAAATAAGTTTGGGAACCACTGGTGTAACCCTTGGGGTCACGCTGCCTAGCAGGCCTGGGCGAGGGCTCCCCGTTTTCTGGGGGAATGGACGCCTTGGCCATCTCTCCCCAGAAACAGGGGCCGGGAAAGCTTCCCAGCGGAGGCCTCGGAGGTCAAGCTCCGTCCTCTGCTTCTCCTGCCACACCCGCTTCCGGGCGCTGGCTCTGGGGGACCCCTGAGGGGGGCGCCGGGGGCTGGAGAGAACGGCAGTTCCCACCGTATCTGTGCCCTCGCTCAGAGAGAGACATGGGAAGCCCAGGTGGGGGAGCCTGACAGCAGCCTTGAGGGCCGGGGAGGCACGGAAAGGAGGCCTTTTGACACGCATGTGGGCCCGAGTACATACGTGTGAACCTCGGCTCCTTTCAGAGCCACGGATAGAAGCTAGGTTCTCGCTCCTAACACAGAGGAGCCCGCTTTCTGGGAATTCTGTGGTGTGGGCCAGCACGTTTGTCCAGCGTGAAAGTACACGAGTTGTCACTGTATAAGGTTCTGTTGGTGTGAATGTTATGCTGATCTTTGGTAAGGATTATTTTCTTAAAGTGCCTTTACATTTAAATATTGTATTCATTTTATGTATTCATTGGCCAGCATTTCAACTAGACATACATGTTTTTCCCTACACAATACAAAATTAAAACAAAAAGGAAACACGAAATGATAGAGAAAACAACACCTCCATCTCCAGCCTCAGAGACAACAAAAATACAGACATGATGCCTTCCCTGCTCCCTCTCTTTCCTGGAAAGTTTTCGTTCTTCTCTTCAAATCATGTGAAACTCTCACCAGAGCAAGCTCACACCAGCGAGTGGAGCAGGAGCCGGCCTTTCTGGAAACTGTCGGAAGCTTCTGGAAACTGTCGGAAGCGGGCCTGAGCACAACCTCACCTTCCAGCCAAGCCCAGATGAGTGAGAACCTGTCACAGATGGGAAGCTGGCTACTTGCCCGCTCCACGCAGAGCTGAAGATAGCAGCAGCATGAACAATGGGACAGAGGCTACAGAACAAAAGCATTTGAATAAAACCTGCAGGAGTGCCTTCCTGCACACAGGGCAGCAGGAACTCTGCCCTCCGAAGCCCTACCTTCCAGGAGAGAGAGGCCCCAGCTCACGCCCCTTACAAGCCCCAGCCCCCGGAATTCCTCAGGTTTCTTATCTTTTTTTCCTATAAAAGTTTTCAGCTCAATGAGGGCAAAGACTCCGTGGCTGTTACTCACAGTTACGTCCCCATTACCCAATAGCAGAAGGCCTGGCCAATAGTAGGACCTCACTGAGAAGCTGGATGGGTAGATGAGTGGGTAAATGAGAAAGAAATACGGAGGAAGCTTTGATTAAGCACATAGACAAGGGAAATTTAACCAAAAAATGATCTGTAATCCCTACTTCCCTCCAACCTAACTTTGACTTTGACAACATCAGGATTCATGAGGAAGAAAGGGAGAGAAAAGGTAAAGAAGAAAAGAAGGTGGTAATGTAGATGAAGCTATGTTCCAGAAGCTGACCCAAGTGGTTCTTGAATATTCATTCCCCCCGCCCCCCCCCCCACACACTTCTAATATACAGAGCTGCCCAACACAGGCCAGATATTGCCCCACAGAATAAAGGGTTAATTTGAATAGATTCTGTAAATTAGATACTAACCCATCACAGGCAAATTTCTGTGCCCCGAGCCTGAGCAGGCGCCCTCAGAAGGGACTTTTCTAGACGGTGGTACAAGGTCCAGGAGCCTCATTTGAGGCGAACAAATTTGCATTTTCTACGTCACTTTAGCTCTGGCTCTTTAGTGCTCCGGTTGCTGAGCAATAACACGCCTGGAGGCTGAACAAGAAAAGCAGGAAAAGGAGGAAAAGAGGCCCCGTTCATCCAGAAGCTGAGTAACAAACCTGTAAGAACAGTAAACCACAGCTTCATCACTCATTTCCTCCTCAGCAACATGCAGCCACAAAAAGGGACGAAGACAAGCATGACGCAGCGTGCGACAGGCATTTCTGCCGCTGACAGAGCTTCTGCTCTCCCTCCTGGGCCCGGGAGGCCTGCTTCCCACCTCCGTCTACTGGGCTGAGGTGTGGCCATGCGGCTTCCACATCAATGAGATGTGCGCGCAAGGGATACGGTCACGTCCGGGGAAGCACAGGAGCTGTGCTTGGTTCTCCGCTGCCCTTGTGCCTCCTGCCACCGTGATGGCTGGCACTTACATGAGGGAGCCTCCGCCAGCCCAAGTCCCGAGGTGAGGGTGATGCCAAGCAGGGATCGGCAGCCTGCGGGCGCTGGGTTGGCAGACTGTGTTTGCCAGCAGTGTTTGATTGGCATGTAGCCATGCCCACTTCTCAGCACAGGCCTGCTCTCAGGTTACAACTGAGTTGCTGCAACTGAGATGATGCAGCTCGAAGCCTTGTTTGCCAAGTGGCCCTCTTAGGACAAGTATGCTGACTCTTGATGTAAAGCACTGCCCCTCCCCACTTACTTGAGGAGGACATGTCATCTGTTCACGTACAGGTGGCATAAACTCTTGGGAGACTGACTATACAAATGAACAATGGTCCGACTCTATATAAAAACAGAAATCTCACACACAATCTGCAGCAACCAGGCCAGAAAGCCAACCTATTATCCACAGTAACCAGTCCCAGTAATTAGACCCCTATCTCCAGCAACCAGTCCATGAAACCATCAGCACCTGTAACAATCAGCTGCAAGTGGTTAGGACTTGATTAATATCTGACCATTTTCATAAGTTTTGTCCCACTTCCAACTTAGGGTCAACCAGAGAAAGCCAAACATGCTCCGTCAGACAATGACATAGGATGCTCTACTTCTGGTTAGTCCACCTACAGCTTCGCTGGGCCTACAGCTTCTCCATGCCTACAGCTTCTCTATGCCTACAGCTTCTCCATGACAACAGCTTCTCCATGCCAACAGCTTCTCCATGCCTACAGCTTCTCCATGCCTACATCTTCTCTATGCCTACAGCTTCTCCATGCCTACAGCTTCTCCATGCCAACAGCTTCTCCAGGCCAACAGCTTCTCCATGCCTACAGCTTCTCCATGCCAACAGCTTCTCCAGGCCAACAGCTTCTCTATGCCTACAGCTTCTCCATGCCTACAGCTTCTCCAGGCCAACAGCTTCTCCAGGCCAACAGCATCTCCAGGCCAACAGCCTCAAGGATCTCTAATAGAAACATGTACTTCAGTCTGCATCAATATTTCAAACTACAAAAGGTAATTCATTACCCCTACAGAAAGGAAGACCAGGAGAAATAGAATTAAAGGAAAGAGAGGGAGAGAGAGAGAGAGAGAGAGAGAGAGAGAGAGAGAGAGAGAGAGAGAGAGGGAGAGAGATATTTTCCCTGTGTATGTTATGACAGGAACAGGGAAGCCAGAGGCTCCCAGGGGAAATGTCAAAGGACATCAGTGTCTTACAGAGGAGGAGGAGAGAAAGGTGATTCATTTCCTAAGAAATTTTAAGTGTTTGCTGAGTCTACCCATCCGTGTTGGAGATTATTCTGGCTAAAAGGAGTTAAATTCTTGAGAACAAGGTGGAGAGAGTAAAGGTGAAAGCAGCTATAGCCGGAGAGCATCCAGATGACAGTCAGTTCATCCTTCAACGATCTCTCCACGGGATCAAAGCACATGAGCAAGTTCAAGACAAAGTCGTGCTAACCTGATTCAGAGAACCAGCTTGAGGTAAAGTGAGGAGGGCTAGGTTTCTTGAGGTAAAATGAGTCACGGGGTCCCCCAGATGCGCGGTGCCCTCTCAGCATGAAAAGTCCTGAGAGGCATCCGGAAAAGACACGGCCGCAGGGGGTTAACGGGAGGGAGGAAACGCTGCTCTGAAGGTGGTAGTTGCAGCCTCTGGCCAACACTGAGAATGGGAAGAGAGGTCCTAAAATCAGTCCTTGATCATCTGTAGCAGAAAATAGTGAGAAGCAAGCCTTTCAGTGATAAAACAGTGAGAGACGGATGATAGGGAGGCAGAGAACTCGCCAGTCTCCTGCGCTAGGCCAGGCCGTAAGCAAGAGTGATTCTGTTGGCAGCTCAGGCCCATGTTCCAGCGATTGCCAGGCAGGTGTCTCCTCTGTGGGCCGGGTCTGCGCTCATTCACTGTCTCCACTTGGCTCAGTTACACTAGGAACCCCACCGAGGCCGCTCTCCGCTCCGCACAGGGAGCAGCCACGCTCACTCTCCGTCTCTCCGTGTGAGGAAGATGCTGCCAAAATGGCCTCGACACCCAGAAACCGGCCCACACAGACACACCAGCTGAGGTTTGACAAGGTGTGAGAGCAAGTCAGGGGAGCTGCCATAACCTTTTCAACCAGCGCCTAGGCCGCCTGGGCCCTGCCTGCCTGCTCCAGCGGGGAGGCCGCAGCCACTTCCCGGGAAGCCTGGCTGCTCGCGGTGCCCGGAGGAGGGCGCTCTGTTTCCAGCACCAGAGGATTCCCGGCTCCTCCTCACTCCTGTGTCCTGTCCTGTCTATTAAAGGGAATGGCATCGAAACGTTCCTCTCCCTGTAACATCTCCTACCCCCGGCTATGCACCACACTGCTGCCAATCACACTACCTCATCCTTTGGTTTATGAAACAACTGGCCTTCCTGATCTGGCGCAACCTGGCCAGCCTCATTGCAACACCTACCCTCCTCCGGATCTCACACTCCTTCCCTTGGCAGTTGCCTTTCTCGGCCTTCTCAGCTGTTTGGGGCGATCTCCGACTCAGCCTTGGAAACCGAGCTCAACAATCACCTCAGTGAAGCCTTTTCCACGCTTTCAGGCTGTGTTAGCTTATTTCAAAGCTCCTACCTTCTGACAGGCCCTGGCTCCTCAGTGAGAAGGACTCTTTCTATTTAGCTCTGAATTCCCAGGTGTGTTGTCACTGCTGAATTAGGGGAATCTATAATAATAAAAGCGTAATATGCTAATTAGACCGGACAGCCGAACGACCTTTCGGACGTCCTTCCAGACAACATTCCGGATGAAGCCGGTGCTGCAAGGGCCGAGGCAAGCCGCCGCGGCTGCGAGGGCTGAGCCCCTTGCATGAATTTTGTGCATCAGGCCTCTAGTTGTAAATAATGAAGGAGCCATCATTTGAGAGCCAAGGCACCCCTGCATGGGCAGGCCAGCCTGAGTGGGGTTCTGCACCCCCAGACTCTGTTCCTGAACTTTCAGTGTCTTGTCCTTTGTCACGTTTATATCCAAAGATCCTCTGGAGGCTCCAAACAGATGTTTCCCACAGCTCCATGGAAGCCTCAACGGAGGCTTCGGTCCTTGTGGGCACGCGGACGGCCTGGATGCACACAAGAACAACTACCTTCCTTTACTTTGAGCTCTAAGACAACGGCTCAATAAGAAACTCAGTCCTGAAAAGGGAGAACACGGAGACGCGAATCAGCTCAGCTCCATGACCTGAACCACTTAGAGCAGCGGTTCTCAACCTTCCTAAGGCCGCGACCCTTTAATACAGTTCCTCATGTTGTGGTGACCCCCAATTTCATTGTTACAAATTGAACATAATTAAAGCACAGTGATTAATCACAAAAACAATATGTAATTATATATGTGTTTTCCGATGGTCTTAGGCGACCCCTGTGAAAGGGTCGTTCGACCCCCAAAGGGGTCTCGACCCACCGGTTGAGAACCGCTGACTTAGAGCCTCCACCAAAGTTTGGGGAGGAAACCTGAGCGCAAACAACCATTCGGATGCAGAAGTGCACGGCAAAGGGCGACCTCTGCCCGGCCTTTCTTTTACATATTTTCTCCCCTTGGGCAGTGATGACAAACGGAACAGGACTTTGCTCCTGAGAGGAAACTCATGGCACCAAATGGTCTCAGGGCCATTCGCTTGGAAATCTCTAGTGATCCGGGTAAGCATGCTCCTGGTTGCTTCCTTCGGCTGAAAAATACTTTAAAACCTTGAATTGTGTGCTCATCGTTTTCATGCTGGTGGTGACTCCCGCTGAGTCACCGGAGTTCGGCAGCATGAGTGGGGAAGGGCAGGTCTCTGCCAGCTCTGAGGAGAGAGGCCAGTCTGGGCCGAGCATTCCGCAAGACACAGAGCCGAGAGCCAGCCAACTGCTCCTGAAATCCTCATGCCTGCCAGGTAGCGCCCACCCCTCCGCCAGGGCGAGGAGACTCCAGAAGCGCATACCGGCATTTGCCGTCTGAGTGGACTGTGCAATTCATCCAAAAGCCTACCTCACTGCGAACTTGACATTAGTCATCGTGATGAACAAGAACTTGCTGGGACAGAGGTCAGTTTCACTCGATAAGAATGGAACGTGTGGCCGAGCTGGGAATGTGCTGACTGACATGCATTACATTCGGGAGAATTCCCCGCAGCCTCTCCCTCTGGGGAGGGTTCCTGGAAAAGAAAGGCTCCCTGTGAGGCCCTCACAATGAGCCCCCCTCCTCGCAGCCTGGCCTTTGATGCGGCCCAGAGGCGGGATTCCTAGCAGCAGCGGATGCTGCTCCTTTTGTCCTGCAAGGGCCCGCCTCCCCATCCACGCCTGCGGGCTTCCTGTGTTTGTCCACATCACGCTGGGAGCAGGATGCTTGGTAGCAATGAAGCACCCGGGGAGCTGCAGGCTTTGATTTTGAAGTGCGCCCTCCCATTGTTCTTCAGGACCCGGAGAACCGACCTGGCACAGACTTCCAGCAGGCCAGAGCCTCCTGTTGTTGGTGTTTGTTGCTGCTGTTATTTGTTTTTAGAAAGAGGCGAGGACAGAAAGCAGCAGTGGGAATGGTGTTTGAAGTTTCCTTGTGGTGTTTTGGGGAAACAGGCACCTATCACTGTAAGGCAGTGGTTCTCAACCTTGGCTGCACATTAGAATCACCTGGGAATCTTTGTAAAATCCTGATTTCTGGGCCTCATCCTCCGGAAATTCTGTTTCTTTGTGATGGGGTGGGGCCACAACATTAGTAACAAAGAAATAGAATTTCCGGAGGATGAGGCCCAGAAATCAGGATTTTAAAAAAATTCCCAGGTGATTCTAATGTGCAGCCAAGGTTGAGAACACTGCTGTAAAGGATGTTTCCTTCAAAATGTGAAGGAACTCCTCATTGTTTCACGTGGCTCTTGAAACAGATGTTCGGGGAGCAGTAGACATCTGGTGAGGGATCATGGACTTAAAGGGGTGAAAGGAGATTTGAGAAGTCATCAAATGCGCCCAACCGGCGTGGCTCAGTGCTTGAGCATCGACCTATGAACCAGGAGGTCATGGTTGGATTCCTGGTGAGGGCACATGCCTGGGTTGCGGGCTCCATCCCCAGTGTGGAGTGTGCAGGAGGCGATCAATCAATGATTCTCTTTCATACTTGATGTTTCTATCTCTCTCTCCCTCCCCTTTCCTCTCTGAAATCAATAAAAATCTATTTTCAAAAAGGAAAGTCATCAGATAAATTCTTTACCTTAGTGAGGCCACGATCCTCAGTTTCCCTCTGAGGCGCGGCAGCCTGACGCTGGGTGTTGTAGGTGAGCCGAGGTCCCTCAGGTCTCTGCTGTGTCTAGAACTCACTCACCAACTCCACCCTCATGTCTCTGAGGATGACTTTTGAACCTGTGTGTGCGGAGAAATCGTCATCTAACAGAACCGGGTTAAGATCTCAGCTTTGCCACTTCATCGCTGTTTGACCTCGCATAACTTAGGCCCGCCGACTCTCGGTGTCCTCATCCATCACATGGGATAATAACTATCTTGCAGGGGTGATTTTAAGACTAAACAAAATAATGTTATTCCCCCTACTTGGGTAATGCCCATAACTCCTTTAAAGTTAAAAAAAAAAGTGTGAAATTCAGTATATATGTAAATTATCTATACTAATAAAAGGCAGGCATCACGACCAGAACGACCAGAGACCAGATCACCACGGCCCCTCGCTGGCTGGCCCCGCCCCCAAGCAAGCGGTTAGGGGCGATCAGGCAGGCAGAATGGTTAGGGGTGATCAAGTAGGCAGACGGCCCCTTGCAGGGCTGGCTCCACCCCCCAGCAAAGAAAGAGGGAGGCCCAGACCAGCCAAGCCATTGCACCCCAGCCTGTTGCCTACAGAGGGAGGCCACCGGTGGCAGGGGAGGGGGGGGGCAGCGCTGCACAGATGGCAGGCAGTGGCAGCGGCAGGATTGGGGCTAGCTGCCTGCACCCAGGAGAAGGAAATCCCCGATAGGCCCTGATCTCAGGCCAGGCCTAGGGACCTACCCGAGGGTCCCGGATTGTGAGAGGGCGCAGGCTGGGCTGAGGGACCCTCCGAGTGCACGAATTTTTGTGCATCGGGCCTCTAGTTTTTATCATAATGTTATTTAATCACACACATAAAACTAGGTAACAATTCCTGAGGAATATATCCATCCCTACTTTCCACCATATGTAATGCGAATTTGCTCATTAAATCTAAATGAAAACGTAATGAAATTTAAATGAACAATCCGAATCTCACGCAATGGGTGTGGTTTTACTGAGACTGGAGGCATGCACACTGTGCATCTGGCACAGCTGTGGGAAGGTCTGCTTGCGTTCGGCGAGGCCATGACATCCAGCTCCGTCATGGAAGCGTCCCGAGAAGTCATGAGCCCCGAAGAGAATTCTCAGCCCCTTTGCTGTGGCATAATGGGTCGCAGGTACTGTTTCTCCACCTCCATCTGAGGCTGTCGCTTTGGCTAGAGAAGGGTTTTGTTTACCCAGCTCCCTCCAAGGCCACGCAGGGCCACCGGGGGCGCCACCAGGCCGAGCTCAGACAGAGGACCCTTGGTCTCGGTGCTCAGATGTGCACAGTCTCATAGACACCCCCCCTGGGGTGGGTCTAGGGACCCGCACCCCTTTAAAATCCACTGTGGAATCTCAAGCATGGAAATTCTCTGCTAACGTGCTCTTTTAGGAGGGTCTCTTTGGCATCAGTTTTAAGGACGAGTTGGAGTGGCTGAGAATGACATCAGGGAGGCCAGTTAAGTCCTAAAAATACTCCAAACTCATGAGCCTGACATTCACAACACGGCCCTCGGACTACTCACCAGCGCCATTCACTTCTGCCCGTCAGCAGGAACCTTCTGTTCCTGCCAATATGTCTCGTGTTTCCTTCCCCAAACACGCTGCATCGTCCTCTCTATTCAGCCTTTACTCACCCCTTCCTCATCACTTGGAATGCCTTCTCCCCGTTCGTGTTTCCTTCCCCGTATCGAAAGTCCTAACCACCCTGTAGGGCCCATCTTCGCCATCCCAGTCTCCCTTAGTTTATTCAAATGACCTATTAGGAATTGTGGGGAAGCACGGGACTTGGTTGGAAAGTCTGTAAGGAGGAATCTCCAAAAGGTCGGGAGCCTCTACACCAGTGGTTCTCAACCTTCCTAACGCCGCGACCCTTTAATACAGATCCTCATGTTGTGGTGACCCCCAACCATAAAATTATTTTCGTTGCTACTTCATAACTGTAATTTTGCTACTGTTATGAATCGTCATGTAAATATCTGATCTGCAGGATGTATTTTCATTGTTACAAATTGAACATAATGAAAGCATAGTGATTAATCACAAAAACAATATGCAATTATATATGTGTTTTCTGATGGTCTTAGGTGACCCCTGTGAAAGGGTCATTCGACCCCCAAAGGGGTCGCGACCCACAGGTTGAGAACCGCTGCTCTAGGGGGACCTTGCCGAAGGCGGCAGCCCTGCCTTGACTTTTCCAAACAAGTCTGAGCCCCCGGGTGTTTACTGGAATCTTTATGCTTAGTCTTCAGATGTCCTTGCTTAAAGGACATGCAGACACAGGTGTCTTCTCAAGGACGCTTGCCCTGCTGATAGTGTCTAATAGTGAATTTTAGTTCAAGATGCTGTTACAATAAAAGCCTAAGGAGGCCGGCAAACGGGGCGGTTTGGTTCCTCTAGCCAAGCAGTCCCTTAGCCCTCTCTTTCACAGAAACGTGTGTCAGAGTCATCGTTCTTCCGTCGCTCAGGGTCTGCCTGTCAGTCCTGGCAATGAATCCCTTTGCCTTGCCGTGGCATTTATGTTCAATACTAGGCATTGTCTCCCCCAGTCACTGGAACCAACTTTGAGAGCAGGAGTGTGTCCTGCACACACTGGTGTCTCACCTGGCCTTACCTTAATGCAGCTCATTGTTCCATGTTGTTCTCAGTCATTTGCAGAATCAATAGGTAGGTAAATAAACCACCCTCTGGCTCAGCTTGTAGACACCTGTCTGTAAGTATAAGGAAATTATGTGACAACTGCTTTAAAGGTATTGATATTGGATGTTTTACATTCAGCTTATAAGTGGAAAGTGAGAGTTCATTTCAGACATGGAAGCTAGTCAGAGGTCTGTAAGTGAAGCTCTCTTAATGAGTTATTTTGCAAAAGAACATACGCAGTAATGGAAAGCCACCGAAAATGGGAGTGACGTAGAAACATGCTTTCCAGTTTACTGATTTATAAGGAAAGTAAAAATAGAAGAGAACAGTGAAAGAACTGAGATAATCTTTTCTCCATATGTTTTGTTTTGTTTGTTTTGCTTCTGACCTTAACAAAGGTGCAGATAAAAGATTACACCGGCTGGCGGCATACTGGAACTGTATGAAGCAGCAGACAAAAAAGGACTTCAGGAACCAGGAATCTATAAAGAAGACTGTAAGTGAAAAACAGCCCCGAAGGAGCCACACCATGATTCACAGAGCTGTTTAAGATATTCATTCTTCCTGGAAATTTTGTCCAAGCATATAGCAGACCTTCAAGTAACGGAAAAAAGTCATCAGGACTTAGTCACATCTTAACTGTTATTCCCTTGAGAAGAAATTTTAAATAGAAAGGTCAGTACTGATTAGTTCACAACTACAATGCTCCCCGATGCAGCTGTCCTCGTTGGAGAAACATCTAAGTGATTGTTAATGTTTATTGTTTTTACTAGAGCCCTGATGCACAGAATTCGTGCAAGAGTAGGCCTTCCTTCCCCCTGCTGCCGGCACCGGCTTCCCTCTGACACCCGGAACCTGGGCTTCCCTCGAAGCCCTGGCTTTGTCCAGAAGGTTGTCCAGAAGGATGTCCGGAAGGATGTCTGGTCTAATTAGCATATTACGCTTTTAGTATTATAGACTAGAGGCCCAGCACACAAAATCGTACGTGGTAGCCTGCCACTGCTCGCCGCACTCGCCACCCCTCCCACCCGCCCGCCACACTCACAGCCCAGCCCACACACCTGCCGCCTCACCTCACTCGCTGCCCTGCCCACCCTCCTGCCTGCCGCTGCTCGCCACGTTTGCCGCCCTGCCTGCCTGCCACCCGCCTTGCTGAGATCAGTCTGTGGACCACAGGGGAGGGACCGAGAGGTACTCAATGCACCTCATGGTGACCGGTCATTTGGTTGTCCTGGTCGTCATGGACACTGGCTTTTTGTATATATAGATACCTCAGAAGGCGCCTTACATAAACAAGGTATTAAACAAGTGAGTGAATGAATGAAGAATGAATAAATGATCATGTGCAAAGCAGCATCTAGTGACATGAGTGTGGACACAGTGCTCAGAGGACCTGAGCAATCTTCAGACGGCCACGCTCAGAAATCCAGTTTTTTGAGGGACAGAAAACGGCACAGCCTCTTCGATGACCTTAAGCCCCTCAGTGTTAGACCCTGGCACGAGCTATGTCTCCAGCTCTGGGCTCTGCCTCTCTTACTCGGACCTTGAGACTCCATCTTGTCACGGCTTCTCCGGCTTTGCACCGCGGGGTCCCAGCTCAGACACAGACACAATACGCCCGTCATTATGCAGTAGATGATGGTCTGCGGCAAAATGCTGTTCGTGTAAAGTCCACATCTCGTCCCATTCACGCTTTTCACTGCGGCAATTCCCCGCTTGCTGTAAAAGCTGAGCCCGCAGGTCTGTAATCCCCAGGCCACGTCTTCCCCTTTTATTACACAGCCATCTCCTGCGGCTCTTCCCCAGCGTGCTGGCCCTTCCCAGGCCGTCGTGACATGTTAAAGCAGAGCAGGTGTGACCCTGCCCACCGTCAGCCGGCTCGGCAAGTCCTCCGTGAGGGAGGCCCGGTCCCTGGAAGTTTGCGTACGGCTTCTTTATGCACAATCTACTGCCGGTCTGCGTTCTCTTTCTGGGGTGTCCTTTTCTAGTCCATAGTGTGGTGTTATTGTGATACTCCGCCGATCAGGCTGTAGCTGGATGCTTCTGACAGACATTCAACTCCAAGTTGCTTAAGAAAAAAAAGGAGCCCAGCTGGTGTGGCTCAATGGTTGTGCATCAACCTATGAACCAGGAGGTCACGGTTCGATTCCTGGTCAGGGCACATGCCTGGGTTGCAGGCTGGATTCCCAGTTGGGGGAGGAGGAGATGGGGAGGGGGCATGCAGGAGGCAGCCAATCAATGATTCTCTCTCATCATTGATGTTTCTATCTCTCTCCCTTTCCCTTCTTCTCTGAAATAATAAAAATATATTTAATTTAAAAAAGGAAATTCATTTTCCAGGTTAACTGGAGCCCAGGAGTGTAGGGCTCTTCGCTATGACTGGTCCAGGGACAAATGCTGGCTTTTTCCAATCTCTTCCTTCAACAGGGGCAGAAACCACCGAGAGCTCTGGCTCTACCTGGCCCTTCCCACTCACAACCCCCCAAATAGAGCCCCACGGAGACTGACTGCGGGGCCGGCCATCCGGGCCCCACCGTGGGTCCGAGCAGCATCACTGTGGGAAGTATGTCCTGGGTGGGGACTTCCGCCTTCCTCACACAAGGCCCGAAGTGGAGTGGGAAGTTCATCTCTCATCCCCAGAGAGTAGAGAATCCACTGTGAGGATCTGAATTAGCCATCTATTTAAACTTGAGAAGAAAGTTTACCCGGGAACAGCCCTAGCCGGTTTGGCTCAGTGGATAGAGCGTCAGCCGGTGGTCGGAAGGGTCCCGGGTTCGATTCCAGTCAAGGGCACGTACCTCGGTTGCAGGCTCCTTCTCGGCCTGGACCCTGGTTGGGGCACATGCAGGAGGCCACCAATCGATGTGTTTCTCTCACCTTGATGTTTCTCTCTGTCTTTCCCTCTCTCTTTCACTCTCCCTAAAAAATCAATGGAAAAATATCCTCGGGTGAGGATTAACAACAACAACAAGGTAGAGGTAGACTCTCCAGTTCGTATCAAGACCGCAGCCTGGAGTGAGGAGCCAAGCGTTTGGGGGCGGGGGGGGGTGGCTATTGAATAAAGTCAACCAGGTGAGTCGATAAGCCCAAAACAAGGGCTCGTTCTGAGCCAGAACGTGCACAATGCAGCACACAGCGGGGTGGGGCCCTCCCACGGGAGACCTGTCCTGTGTGGGCCTCATCAGGGCTCGCCGCGGTCACCTGACCTTGTGTTTGCGCAGGCACCGTGTACCAGAGCTAACTGCCTTCCACAGACAGCACTGACTCCATGGCTGTCTCCACGGAACAGGGCACCCTGCGGGGGCGGCTCCTGTTTGGGGCAGCAAGGGGGGCACGAGGGCAGCCAACACACACAGCGGGTGCCGTCAGCGCAGGAGGCGGTGTGGTTCCTGCTGCGGGCCCCTCGCCTGCAGGTGTGCGATGCCCCACCTGCGGGTGCTGCCCTCGCTGGGGAGACCAGTTGGCTGATGATCTAATTGTTTCTTCTCCCTCTGCCAGCGGCTCTGTGTAACCCATTGTCATCAGGATTAAGCAACACCCCGCGGCTGCCCTGGGATCGGCCTAGGAAGTGCGGACGGAACACAGACACGGGGCGTCCAGCCTTCCCCGGGGTGTCAGCTGCTGTTTGAGTTTGAATATTTTCAGAGGCTCACCCGGTTTACAATGGGGCAGCACTGCCGAGTGTGGCCCGAGGACAATCCGCTTCCAGGACACGTTGCCACTGTGCGATCCTGTCAACGTCTCATGCTGCTTCTGATTCACCGGCTGCGTCCGCTGTGGTCAGACATGCCCAGCCCTCTGCCCGGAGAGACTCTGCGGACGGAACTCCATCTCAAAGGGAACTTGAGCAGAAAGCTCTTTGGAACGTGACCAGGGACCTCGCCAACATTGGAAACTCAGGAGTTATTTCTGAGGACGAATGTGACTTTCATTAACTAAGCTTTTATATCCGAGCAGCACTTGATAAAAATGGCTTCTGTCCTTGTAAGTACTTTGTGGATCTGTCTTGTAAGTACTCCTTGTAGCAACAAAATAGTGAATGTCTTCGTACGAGAAGTGACTTCGGTTACTGGAGCGAGTTCTCTGGACAAACCACCCACCCATCCAGTGGGCGGGCAGAGTGGCTCTGGAAGAAAGGACTTGAGAGGCAACTTGTCTGGAGGGACAACGGGGATTCGTCTTAAAGGAACCAGTGCAGAGCAGGTGCTCCACTTCCCTCCGCCAATATGTCTTCTAGGGGGTGACTGGTGAGTGCTGTGAATTAGCAAGCGATCCCCAACCTCTTGGAATTAGCGCTGTGTGTAAACAGCCCTAAATAAATAAAGTGCAAACACAAACTTTATCTAAATTGGCCAAATTCCTGGCTCAGATCTCTCTTAGGTACGAATCGGACAATGTCGCCATTCAGGTTTCCAGGTTAAGCAAAGCCAGGAACAAGTCCTCATAATCCTTTGATCTAAATGCTGTTCACCCCCACTCTCCTTTCCCCCACGTTCATCCTGGTATAAAGTATTATCCAATACACTTGCCACGGCCATTGAGCAAGCTGGTGGGCCTAGTTTATTGAATCTGCGTAAACCCTGTGATGTCGCAAGGATAAGGTCAATCACAGGTGACAAAAGCCTTCGGATGAATAGACGCCTCGTTTAAATGTGAAAAGAACTCTTTTTATAGATAACTCACAGGCCTCCAGTTTTTTTAGCCCCGCTGTGGGTTGGTTTCCCTGTGAGAATAGTGCCCCCTGGTGTTTGTTCAGTGTTCTAGCCTGCACACTGGCTAAGGAAAGGAAAAACTTGACAGCCCCACCAATAGTGAAAGATTTATGCAATAGGACTGGCTGTCCTTAAAATCTCTCTTTCCCATTAAAAACTGTCTATCGTGTGTTAGGCTTTTCACCTATATATAGCACAAAACTAAGGAAGAACTTGGCAGTTCACACGGAAAGATGAATGTAGGCTGAAGCCAAACATCTGTGCAAACAATTCTTAAGAGAAAGGCGATAGCAACCCTGCATTATTAGTTCATTATTTTCACACCCAGTGGAGCTCCATTCATAGGTTCATCTGCCGTGAAGCACCTGTTTATTCTAGTTTCCTTCCGTTTCGCTTGGTTGGGGCTGTAGAGCCCTTGGTGACGGCTGTGTATGGAAGGAGTGCTATGTGCTACCGACAGTCTTCTCACACATCGGGTATTTGTTCCAGGTGGTTATTTTTTTTGGAATATTTATTTATATTATTTTGCTTGTAGCAAGGAATTCCAAGCTGGTGAAGATCTGATGGATCCATTTTCTGTAAAGATTTGTTATACCCACCCTCACAGTCTCCAGATAAAGATCTTACTCTGCAATTTTAGTGACAAAACTAAATATGAAACTAGGCTTTTCTTATACGAGCAGATAAGATGTTTCCTGGGTTCAAGCATTGTCTCTGGAGGCAGGCGGTCCTGATTTGAATCCGGGACCTGCCCCTGACATCGGAATACCATCACAGGTCTTCCGGCCTCATGAAGCCACTGTCCTTGTCTGACAGTCGGAGGCGAGGATGATCCCAATCCGGTGTGTGGTGTGAGGCTAAGGCTAGACAATGCACGTGAAGTTCTCAGCTCCTCGTGTGGCCTGGCCTAGAGCTGGCCAAGGGCTACCATAGGAAAGAGGCTGACTTGTAAGCTGTAGTGCCTCTGAGGGGGCAGCAGGGGGAGCCCTGTCATTGGGAACTGGGGTTGAGGAAGGGACCAGGATGGATAGTATTAAACCCTTAGTACAGCATCCCCATGGCGATGGAGTTTGAGGACCGGCACACACATGAGCTGCCAAGACCCACCCCAGACTGCCTGGCCCCAGTCAGCCTTGCCAGGCACCCGGGTGCTGGCCTGTGCCACACGAAACCCAGCGTGCCTGTCAGTAGGTACGTCTTCTGTCCGTCCAGCCTCCAACCCGACTCTCCAGCTTCCTCTGGACACAGAAGAGGCGAAGCTTGGACAGGAGAGGTAAGATGCTGCCACAAAAAAATGAAAACCAGCCACGTTTCTACCCTTCAGACAAGAGCCGGGAGAGGGTGCAGCCAGCATCAGGGAACTGATCTCCCCTCTCTTCTTCTCTCGTTGCCTCCAAAACAAGCAACTCTGCCCGACCAGCGTGGCTCAGGGGCTGAGCACCGACCTATGAACCAGGAGGTC
>NW_005871051.1:446173-450169 GCF_000147115.1 Myotis lucifugus | reverse complement strand
GGGCGTTAGCCTAGGGAGCCTCCAAGAGTTTCTCACGACTGTCTAATTAGTATATTGCTAGCAGGCATTACCCAGCATTTTTCCTATCGCATGTCTTACCTTAGAGCTTTGACTCTTAACAGCAAGTTTGTGGGAGATAGAATATCCCCATTTTTACAGGGAGTTTGGGACTCAGAGAGGTTAGGTAGCTTAAAAGTGGAGAAATCAGAACTAGAATCTATTTTCCTGCGAGTCTATAACCTGGGGTTTCCCTCTTAAGAAGAAGGAAACAAAATGGTGTAGGAGTGATAACTAAGACAGCTGAGAGATCCTTTGCAGGGGACAGAGGATCTGGTGGCCTCTGAGTTTGGGAAACTTTTATGGAGATTTCAGTTTAGGGTGTTTTTCTGTGTTTTTGCTTTGGATTTTTCTTTTCCATTCTGAGGGGCTTGTGAGACCAAGGCAGGCCAGTGTAGAGCCAAGAACTTGGGGACCTAGCTATTTAGACTTGATTCTAAGAAAGAGAAGCACATGGACATAGAGATGCCGTTTCTTAGAAGCCTGGCTCAGTTCTTGAAATAGGAAGGGAGACGGGTTTACAGCAGATGCTTTAACCAAGAAAAAAAAGTGTGCATGTGGGTGGCGAGTCCCTCACGCTGCACCCCTCTGGCTGAAGTGATCACAGTCGGCAGGACACATGGACAGGGCAGAGGTGTTGAGAGTGCTGTCTTTGGATCCCTGGGGGCGGGCCCCAGGACCTTTCCAGGGGGCCTGCAAAGTTAAAATTCTTTTTATAATAATGCTCTTTTGCCTTTTCACTCTGGATGTCACACAGATGGTACCAAAGCAATGGCGGGTGATGATGGTGCCATGGCAGGAACCAGGGGGCTGATGCCAACGTGTCCCCGTAGTCATTGCCTGCTTCACCACCGCAAACTTAAAACATCTCAATACCAGTTTGACTTAAGAATGTATTCAATGGCCCAGCCAGTGTGGTTCAATGGTTGAGTGTCAACCTATGAACCAGGAGGTCATGGTTCAACTCCCGGTCAGGGCACATGCCCGGGTTTCAGGCTCGATCCCCAGTGTAGGGCATGCAGGAGGCAGACAATCAACGAATATCTCCCATCATTGATGTTCTTCTCTCTTTCTCCCTCTCCCTTCCTCTCTGAAATCAAATATATATATATAGTATTCAGTGCTGCAGGAAAATTGTATGAAATCTCAGATCTGACTACATCTCTCTTAACATTCTGTGCGAGGAAATGGAAGTGAACTTACTAAGGCCTTGGGGGGGAAGCACTTTCGAGATTGCGTTGCCCGCCGTCCTGGCCACTCTTCCTCACAGAACACCGTTTTGACGGGAAGAACAATGACAGACCGTGGTATCCAGACTCAGATGTGGAAGACATTTTCCTAAGAATGAACAAAGTGAGCCTGTCACGTCAAGGAAAGCAACTGGCAGTATCTGTTTCCAATGATAACGTTGGACCTTGCACAAAACGTGTATATTCACTCTGAGCTCCCCAAAACGTGTATATTCACTATACAGCTCCCCAAAACTTAAACACTTTTCTAAGGAGATCACTGGTGACACCCGCTACTGTGATTTGCTGATAGTGCGTGACAGGGTGTCGGCGTTTGGAGAGCTGCATCATTCGGGGAGCCAGGATTTTCCAAATGACCGATGTGTGATAGCATGTGTGGGTGGAAGTTCCATTCAAAACACAAGACACAATGGACTGGGTGGCAGCGCTGTGCATATCGAGTTCGCTGATGTGGTCACATTCCACAATGCAAATAGCCCTTAAGGAACCAGCGCTTGTTGGAATTCGGGGTGGCGTCTAAGAAGGCTGCCCACAGCTCTGAAAAGGCTGTTAGGCTCTCTCCTTTTCCAGTGACATATCTGTGTGAGTCCAGATGTTCTTCAAATACTTCCACCAATGGCTTGCAACAGATCAAAGGCAGAAGCAGATGGAAGACCCCAGATGTCTGCTCTCAAGCCAGACACTGGAGAGATTTTCAAAGCTGTAAATCACTGATTGTCTGTGTGATGGAAAATGTACTTGTTTTTCATGTTTGCTTGAACACATAATGGGTTTAGAATGGTCATTTTTAATGAATACATATTTTGATTTTTTTCCTAAGAATCCACTTTTAATGGGTACACCAAATATCCATTAAAAGAACAGCAACACCAAAAATCTTCAGGTTGTCAACAGTTTTTAAGAGGATGAAGGTGTCATGAGATGAAACAGTTTGAGAATTGTTGGGGGAGCCCCAGGAAGAGGTTCTTAAAAGGAAGAAGGGAACGAAGGCTCTGTTTGCACAGCGGACACTCAACGGTGGAATAAAGACACGCAACGCTGATGGCAAAGACACGCAAAGCCAGCATGACTGTCGCCCAGGCAGGATGTGGAAAGCGCTGGGTGAGTGGCCTGGGCCCGTGCTGTCCTGTGGGGCAGCCACCAGCCACGTGTGGCCATGGTCCAACCAGATGTCCTGAAAGTGCAGCTACCCACCAGACCTCAGAGATTTAGGATGAAGTCAGGAATGACAGTGTCTCAATAATTTTTATATGGATTATAGACTGAAAGGTTAACATTCTGTAGGAATTGGGTTATCTACAGCACAAAAATTAATTTTAAGATGAATGGATTAAAAACTGTGGTACATCTACACAATGGAATCCTACCCAGCTATAAAAAAGAAAGAACTCTTACATTTGCAACAGCCTGGAGGGACCTGGAGAGCATTATGCTGAACGAAATAAGCCAGTCGGAGAAAGATAAATACCACATGATCTCACTCACCTGTGGAATCTAATGAGCAGCATAAACTGATGAACAAAAATAGATCCAGAGACATTAAAGCCTCGAACCTCAGAGGGAAGCCGGGGAAGGGTGAGTGGGAAGGGGTCAACCAATGGCCTTGTGTGCATGCTAGTACATGCACAACCCGAGGACACAGACAATCGGGTGGTGAAGGCCTGGGGCGGGGATGGGAGCGGCTGGGAGAGGTTGATGGGGGAGGGAAGGGGACACATGCAATGCTTTCAACAATAAAGAGTTTTAAAAATTAATTTCACCTTTTCCTTTTTTCACGTGGGAACTAGAACGCTTACATGCATGCGGCGTGTGTTTCATTTCTCTCTGAACAGAGCTAGTTTGGATGGAAGTGTGATGAGAGCCAAGAGCAGGGAATCTCCCCTGAGAAGAACACGGTTTCAATAGGAGATGAATTGGGGGACGAAGAGGAGGAGGAAGGGAAGGCCAGTCCTGACCGTGAGTGGTGAGTCTGGGAGCAGAGGAGGCTGGCGCCTGGGCTCCTGCAGGGCAGGGGGTTCCTGGGTAGCTCGGGACCACGCTGTACAGACGTTTGAGTGGCAAAAACTGGGTCTTTTTACCATAGACAGTGGCTGCTTCCCCGGAAGAACACAGGGCTTCCCCGGAGGTGATGGGAGGCCTGAAGCAGGCCCTCAGTCCGGGCGGGACACAGCAGCCTGGGCGCCCGGGAAGCGCCCGGTGGGCAGGTGGCCAGGCCCAGGCCCCCCTGCCTGTGACCTGAGATTGCTGCCCAGCGGTGACCTTGGGGCCAGGGACTCATTTTTCCCAGGGAGGGGGAGAGGTGGTGTTGAAGCCGTGGTAACACTCACCCGGGAGAGGAGGATCGGCTGCAGGTGTGTGAGGGCAGGTCCGCTGCTCACCTGGGCACACAGCGCTGCTCTCCTTGCGCATCCGCAGATCCAGCGTCTGTCTCCCTCTCCAGGCGTCCTCATTTTTGCCTTTATTTTCGAGAGCACTCATGGGCTCACCATCTCGCTCCCAGGAGGAGAGCTGACAAGACCCTTGAGGAGGGAGCGGAAGCACCTGGGACTCTCCCAGCAGCTCCGGGCACCTGGGCCGCAGCCCTTCAGCTATGGACGGACAGCACCAGCTGGGCCCGGGCTCTCTCAGCTCTGTCGGAGCAGGTGCAATCGGGAGGGGAAGGGCTCCAACAGCCTCCAGCTGCAGGGCT
>NW_005871051.1:441935-444974 GCF_000147115.1 Myotis lucifugus | reverse complement strand
CTAAGAGGGAGCTAACCTTCTAGTCATGGTTAGAAAACAGATGTGCAGCCATCCCAGCAGATTCCACAGTGGGAGCGACTGCAGCTGCCATGCTGTTCGCAGCTCCGGTCTCTCTTTCACTGACTGAGGGATGGAGCCAGCAGGTGCCAGGTTCCCGTGGGACACGCATCCACCCGCATCTGGAGAGAGAGGGGGTCTGGGGCCGGGAGACTCCGGGCCATCCGTGAGGCTGTGCCCCTGGGGCAGGACTCAGCTCTGACCCTCCGGTTGTTTTCCCTTTTTTAAAAAAAAAATATATTTTATTGATTTTTTACAGAGAGGAAGGGAGAGGGATAGAGAGTTAGAAACATCGAGGTTGTTTTCCCTTTTTAAAAAAAAAATATATTTTATTGATTTTTTACAGAGAGGAAGGGAGAGGGATAGAGAGTTAGAAACATCGATGAGAGAGAAACATCGATCAGCTGCCTCCTGCACACCCCCTACTGGGGATGTGCCCGCAACCAAGGTACATGCCCTTGGCCGGAATCGAACCCGGGACCCTTCAGTCCGCAGGCCGACGCTCTATCCACTGAGCCAGACGCGCTAGGGCTGTTTTCCTTTTTAAAGTTGGGGTAACACCTGCCCTCCTCCCAGCAGTCTCCGAGGGCCACTCCCTCATGTGGCAGCAGGTCCTGAGCACCCACTACGCCGGGAATTGTCTTCATAACCATAACGGGATGTGCAAGTGAAACATCACTTTCCCCGGTGGCTTTCTTTCAGGACACATGGCCATCAGTTCTCCCAGACGCCCTCCCTCCTAGACGTCAGGGAAAAGGGGCTCCCAAGGGTGTCCCTGGAAACCTGAGAAATGTGTCTATGAAATATAGGAAATTTGTTCTCGTAATGTTCTGTAGGCACAAGTAAACTCTAACTCACCTACAAGATAGATGGAAATACTATGGTTATTAGTTACATAAAACTTTTCCCCTTCGCTCTGGAATTGCTGACAAAACAATAAAAAATGTGACTTTTGAGGCAGTAAAGTGCGGTCACTTCAAGGCGCCTGGGCTTTCCCGGTGAGGAGACGCGGCTAAAGCGTCCAGTGGCCGGAGCGGGGTTCTGCGGGGGAAACACACCATTCGGTTTCATGACAGGTTGTCAACGACGTACCGAGTGTGGTTTCGTCCTCAAGTAACTTGAGGGTGTAACCACGTTTACATGCACGTCAGAGACGAATGGAAAGGAGACTTAAAGCTTTGCCCAGCCACAGCGGACCGTCGCAGCCATAGAGAGAAACAACACTGTGCACGGCTCAGAGCTATTTTGACCTGAAAGAATTAGTGCCCACGAACAGGCAAACGGGCAACTCTTCATAAAGCTAAGATGGAGCTAGACTGGAAGTTTGCCGACATACGGCTGACTAGAAGCCAGACAGACCTGAAACGAAGACAGAGGGATTGGCCATTTCATAGAAAACAAACTTGTATTGGGTATTCCTCCCCTCTAGAGCCTTAGGAGGGTCTCGGGAGGTGTAGCTGCATGTGCTGTTTGCCTTGCAGTTGCTCAATGTCTAGTAGGGTAGGGGGCACAAGGGATGGGGAGGGAGCTCGTTGAGAATACAAATTGGTGTAGAGCAGTGGTTCTCAACCTTCCTCATGCTGCGGCCCTTTAATACAGTTCCTCATGTTGTGGTGACCCCCAATTTCATTGTTACAAATTGAACATAATGAAAGCATAGTGATTAATCACAAAAACAATATGTAATTATGTATGTGTTTTCTGATGGTCTTAGGCGACCCCTATGAAAGGGTCGTTCGACCCACAAAGGGGTCTCGACCCACAGGTTGAGAACCGCTGGATGGGGGGCGGGGAGAGGGGTGTTGAGGGGGGAGTGAAGCCCCTGGAGAAGGGGACAGGAGTTCCCGGAGGGCAAGAAGGAGGTGGTCTGGGGCCAGAGGGGGAGTCCTGTGTCCTTCACTAGGGATGACTGACTTACACAAAAGTTTAGATTGGCTTTATTCTTTGAATTGAAAGCACTTTCTCTTTTAATTGAGTGACTGTTTTAAAAAGTCACTTTTCTTCAGTGACTTACCTAATGGACAGTGTTGTCTTTGTTTGGAATCTAAGGAAAGAATAAGATGTACCACAGTTATTACTTTTAAACTCTACTTTCCCCCTTGTTTTATAGCATGTCTCAGTGGAATCAAGTCCAACAGTTAGAAATCAAGTTTTTGGAACAAGTGGACCAGTTCTATGATGACAACTTTCCGATGGAAATCCGACACCTGCTGGCGCAGTGGATTGAGAACCAGGACTGGTAGGTCAGACGCTGTGTTTCTCCTCCAGAGCGATGCGCACCTGCTTTATGCTCTACCCAGACGGGTTTATTCTGGGGTTCACTTTCCGATCAATAGGTGCATTCTTTTCAGATAAAAAAGTTTTGGAAAACTTTTTCAAAGAAGAATACTAGTTCTTTCTGGTTTCATCCATTGCTCGTGATTTGTTTTTCTGTAAGCCAAAACCGCAACAACTTTCTAGAAGTTAAAAAGCCATGAAGTAAATCAATAGTTAATACCAATTCTCTATCACAGACTCAATGTAAACAAATACATTTTCTTAGTATATTTTACAAACATTCTTTAAAGTTCTGTTTACATTGTGCAACTTAAACTTTTTTTTTGCTTTAAACAGTTGTCTGATTTTTTTATTGTGGTAAAATGTATATAACACAGCATTTACCACTTTAACCATTTCTAGGCGTGCCGTTTAGTGGCATTGAGTATATCCGCTTTGTCATGAAGCCACCACCACCATCCATCTGCAGACCTTTCTCATCTGCACAAACTGGAACTTTCTACCCTTAAACACTAACTCCTCATTCTCTCTACCCAGCCCCCCGCAACCACCATTCCCCTTTCTGTCTCTATGAACTTGACTGTTCCAGGTCCCTCATGGAAGTATCAGCACACAACATTTGTCCTTTTGTGACTGACTGGTTGCCCTTAGCAAGATACATTCATGTAGCATGTATCAACCCATCCCTCCTTTCTAAGGCTGAAT
>NW_005871051.1:439402-441240 GCF_000147115.1 Myotis lucifugus | reverse complement strand
GTGACTAAAGCTGCCATGAGCATTGGTGTACAAAGACCTATTCATTGCTTGCACTTCCCCTGGGTGTCTTCCCAGAGAGGAATTGCTGTAGGTGATTCTGCTTCTATCTGCGGCCTCTCCTGCCCTGTTTTTTTCTGGCGACGGCACTATTTTACATCCCCCCCCCACTCCCCAGCAACGCACCAGGGACCAGTTCCTCCCCAGCTAATGAATACTTTTTTGTGATTTGCATAACTGCATCCCAATCTCTCTGAAGTGGTATCTCCTGGTGTTTTGATTTGCGTTTCCCTGCTGATTAGCGATGTTGAGAAACTTTCCATGTGTACAATTTAATTTTCAAAAATCTTTAAGTGCTTTTCACTGTGGAATGGATTTATCACTTTAAAATGTGTGTGATGGGAAGGTAGACATCTCACTTAGTTGTTTCCTGCTGTGTAATAACACTTTTTTTTTTAGGGAGGCAGCTTCTAACAACGAAACCATGGCAACCATTCTTCTTCAAAACTTGTTAATACAACTGGATGACCAGTTAGGTCGAGTTTCCAAAGAGAAAAACCTGCTCTTGATTCACAATCTGAAAAGAATTCGGAAAGTCCTGCAGGTGAGAATGCATTCTACTTTTTCCAAATGTTCAGCTTTTTAAGGCTTAGATTCAGTTTACAGAAATCAAATATGTACCCATATGTTATTTTCAAACCATATTTAAAAAGACAAATTCTTGAATTCTCTTGCCATTTTGAATTTCGTGCTCAATTTTTTGTTTGTTTTCCACGAAATTTTGAACCTGAGATGCACTATCTGTGGGGAGGGCCTGTGTGATGGACATGTGCTTGTTTGGAGGTTATGATGCTGGAGCAGGGTTGGAAAGATGTGGCCCCCTCTCCCCCGCCTCCCCCTCTCCTCCCTTGCCTTTGTCTCTTACATAATTTCGAGTTAGTGTTGTTCCCTTCATAGATGCAGGCCTTGTGTTGTGTGTTTTCCAGATTTGGTTCAGATCTCACCTCCTTCACAAACATTCTTTGCTGCATTCCAGCCCCACAGGGCCACAGGCAAAGCCACACTGCTCCTGAGGTGCCAGACCTCCCTGCCCCGTGGCACCTAGTGTGTGGGGGGTGGGGGGGGACATTAGCATGTCTTCGTCCTCACACCGTTTGGTCCCCGAGGCCACCTTCAGCATTCAGCCTGAATTCCCTGCACCCACTCTAGGTGGGAGGCATGGTAGATGAGTAACCCTTGTTGGTTGAAGGGCGAGCAGGTGAATGAGTGCATGGGGCTCTGAGTACTGGAGGGCAGGCTGCCTGAGCTGACCCGGGGATCGGTGAATGAGTGGATGGGGTTCTGATAATGAAGGGCAGGCTGCCTGAGCTGACCCCGGGAGCGAGCAGGGCCGGCTGGGAGCCTGGGCCAGGCGCCTGTAGAGCATGTGCCATGTCTCAGGGAGGCGCTCTTCGAGGCCCATGCTTCCGCCCAGTATATTCTTAGAGAATGTTAGCTACACTATAAAGGAAACGTGCCGGAAGCTATAACATTTGTGAGGGGGACACGGGTATTGTTTTTTCTGATTGATGTTTGGGCTGCCCTGAGCCACCTTGGCCATATAGTGCCTTACAAGTTGACAAGAGCCATTGGCCAGGGCTGGACAAGAGCTTGTGGGCAACACGGCAGGGTCTTGGGAGCATCAGGCAGACCCTCTCTCACGGAGATGAGACCCTTAGCCTCGGCCCCACCAGCTCAGGGCTCTCATGCGCCCACCTGAGCCGGCGGGCACGCCACTGCCTACAGGCAGATGTGGCCGCTGCCTCTCTGTGTACAGCCCATGACTGAGAATCGTATACACA
>NW_005871051.1:366101-439042 GCF_000147115.1 Myotis lucifugus | reverse complement strand
CCCAGGGGTGCTGTTTGTTCTTCTGTTTTGGTTTTGGATAAGTCACGTCTTTGGGATAAAACACAGTGCACCCCAAAAGGAGAAAAAAAAAACATCAAAAGGTCACTGACACTGTGCTGATCTGGTCTAAGCATTGTCATCCTCTGGGATTTTAAATACAATCTATTTTAACTATTATAGCAAAAAAAAAAAAAAAAAAAGCAACAGTATGGAACCAGGAGAACTAAGCAGGTATAAGGTAGATTTATTTTCATTTTTTATAGGAACTGAAGTCTCCAATTTCAATATTTCAGTTTTCTGTTTGATATCACACCTACTTCCAGTAAGATTTTAGAATGGCTTCTCATAAAAGACAAATTAAACCAAACCACTGCCGCAAGAGTCGAGGCAAGCCCTGAGATGGGGAGCTGGGAGTACTGATGTCCAGCTGGCTCAGCCCCTTCAAGGGGAGGCCGCTTCAGCTCAAGGTCAGGAGCAAGGACTTCCTGCTGAATCCTGGCTGTGACTTCCTCTCTGTGTCCCAGGGCAAGGCATTTGCACTCTCCGGCCTGAAGCATGTGGTAGGGCTGTGTGAGGATTTGCTGAAAATAAGTACCTGCCCCAGGTATTTCAAGAGTACTTTGTCCCGTTCTTGGACCTTTTTTAAAAAAAGAAATACAGCCGAAACCGGTTTGGCTCAGTGGATAGAGCGTCGGCCTGCGGACTGAAAGGTCCCAGGTTCGATTCCAATCAAGGGCATGTACCTGGGCTGCGGGTACATCCCCAGTGGGAGATGTGCAGTAGGCAGCTGGTCAATGTTTCTCTCTCATCGATATTTCTAACTCTCTATCTCTCTCTCCCTTCCTCTCTGTAAAAAATCAATAAAATATATTAAAAAAAAAAGAAATACACACACTAGACTTTATTTTTTAGAGCAGTTTTAGCTTTATAGAAAAACGGAGCAGAAAGTTCTCCCGTGCTCCCACTCCATCCCCGTCCTCAGTTCCGCAGCTCTCATGGCTGCCGTGTTGCATTGACGTACTGAGTGTTACGGTTATGAACCTACTGGGATACGTTACAGTATCCCCAGTTTCACTGTCTGTGGTTTCCGTTACCTGCAGCCAACCGAAAAGATTACATAGAAAATCCCAGAAATAATTCCCAAGTTTTTTTTTTAATATATTTTATTGATTTTTTACAGAGAGGAAGGGAGAGAGATAGAGAGTTAGAAACATCGCTCAGAGAGAAACATCGATCAGCTGCCTCCTGCACATCTCCCACTGGGGATGTGCCCGCAACCCAGGTACATGCCCTTGACCGGAATCGAACCCGGGACCCCCCAGTCCGCAGGCCGACGCTCTATCCACTGAGTCAAACCGGTTTCGGCAATTCCCAAGTTTTAAATGGCACACCTGCCATTCTCAGTGCTGAAACCTCGCAGGCCCTCCCTACTCCACCTGCTGCAGATGTAAGCTCCCCCCACCCCCCTTTGCCCAGCGTCTCCATGCTGAGTGCTGCCCGCGCTGAGCGCTAGTCTCTTAACCAGCTGGGTTATCAGACCCGGTTCTGCTGTCGGGGTTGTCGGGCTGGGTCTTGTAGGTGTTATTTACTTGGCCATGGCCCACGCCCGGGAGCAGGGATGACGGCAACTTGCATTTTCCCAAGAGAAGCCGTCAGTGCTTCCTGTGAGTGGACGGTGAGTCCAGCAATCGGTTACGCTGTGAACGAGAGATCACCTTCACAGAACTTTTACCACAGTATATTGTTATCATGGTTCTATTTTATTACTAGTCATTGCTGTTCATCTCTTACTGTGCCTAATGTGTAAGTTAAACTTTATCATAGGGCTGTATGTAAAGAAAAAACATCCTACAAATGTCGCCGATGTACTCTGGTTTGACTTGGGATTTTTTGACTTAAGATATGCATTCAGTAGAAATTGCACTTCGAAGTTTGAATGTTGATCTTTTCCTGGTCAAGCGATAAGCACTACAATCCTCTCTGTGATGCTGGTCATGAGCCACAGCTCCCAGTGAGCCACGCGGTCGGGGTAAACACGGGTAGTCTACAGTGTACTCACTGTGTTAGATGGTGTTGCCCAACTGCAGGCCAGTGTAAGGTTCCGAGCACGTTTAAGGTAAGCTAGACTAAGTTCTGATTTTCGGGAGGTTAGGTGTATGAAAGGCATTTGGATTTATGATAGTTTCCGTCTTACAGTTGTATATGCAGGGTTCAGTCCCACCCGTGATTTCAGGCATCCTGGGGGTCTTGGAACACGCCCATTACGGATAAGTGGGGAATACTTATTATCATTTGTTTAGCCATTTTTGGCAATTGTGAATAAAGCTGACATTAACATTTATGTGCAGATTTTTGTATGGGTATGAGTTTATAACCCATTCGCAAGTTACCAAACCTCACATACCAGTAATATATATTTGTATTGATTTCAGAAAGGAAGGGAGAGGGAAAGAGAGATAGAAACATCAATGATGAGAGAGAATCACTGATCGGCTGCCTCCTGCACGCCCCCTACTGGGGATCGAGCCCACAACCTGGGCATGTGCCCTGACCGGGAATCAAACTGACCTCTTGGTTCATAGGTCAATGCTCAACCCTGAGCTACACGGTCCGGGCCATATCACACTTTTTTAAAAAGCTAGCTGCTTTCTGTACTTACCAGATCTTCATAACTTACCCATCTCTGTCAAGATTTATTTTGGGGGGAAATGAGTATCTCATTGTGAGAGAAATGAGAGAGGCTTGATGGTTTTAGCTTGGATTATTACATGGATATTAATGCATAATGGAGCTTAGGTCTGGAGAGGGAGGTGGGATCACATGGTGAGTTGATAGATTCTAAGTGGAGTGCAGTCGGGAGGTAATGGGAAGTTTCTGGAACTAATAGGCTTATATACCTGCCTGTCTCCCCCGCAAGACTGTGGGCTCCTTGGGCACACTCATCTCTGCCTCCCAGCATGCACCAGGGGCTCGGTGTTTCATAAATGAAGAGTCGAGCTGACACTGAATGCGGGTACTGCCTTGTTGCAACCAGTATCCCTCTCCAAACTGAGCCAGTGCCATGTTGTTATTGCAAATGCTGCTTAGGGTGCGTCAGTGCAGTTTAGATTATAACATGTGCTTGCTGAAATCGGCAGTTTTTAAGGATGAAGGGGTTGGCTTTGGGAAGAAGCGTTTTTAGAATGTGTGGCACCTGTGAGAGAAGGTCAGGCTCAACACCTGTGAGGGAAGGTCGGGTTCGATGGACCCGCTGCAGGAAGAGCTGAGAAAACCGTTCGGAGGAAGGAAGGAGACCCTGGCGCTTGGGAATCCTGGAGACCGTGTGCGCCCTGGGGAGAGCAGAGAGGGATGAAGTGAAAGGGAGCTGGAGGCCAATGTCCTTCACCTGGTCACCACAGGAAACATTCCCTTGTCACGGGAGTGTGTCACTGTGGTTGTGTCGGTCTTTCACATCGGATGGACGTGTCATAATCTAGCCAGGTCTCTAGAAATGGGCACTTTGTCTCCAATGTTTGCTCCATTATATCCTTTTTTTTAAAAAAAATATATTTTTATTGACTTCAGAGAGGAAGGGAGAGGGAGAGAGAATCATGATCAGCTGCCTCCTGCATGCCCCGCTACTGGGGATGGAGCCCACAACCCCAACCCCGGCACCTGCCCTGACCGGGAATCAAACCATGACCTCCTGGTTCATAGGTCGACGCTCAACCACTGAGCCATGTGGGCCGGGCTATTCCAATACATCTTTATAAGCACAATGAAATTTAAAACCGTTGTCATTAGTGCTATAATCATCACTCTTCACTTCTATAATTGGCATCTCACACCACTCATTCTCCCTCCTCCATTCTCATCTTCCCGCGAGAAGTCAAAGGGCAAAGAAGGGCCCCCCAGGATGTCCCCTCCTTTGGTGTTTAAAACCACAACGGAACCACCTCGCTCTGTTTCCTGTTATTCAAAATCTCCAGGGAAGGGCATTGCACGAGCAGACTCCGTGGCCCTTCCCGAGGCTTAGCGACGTGGCCATCAGGCAATGCCTCTTTCGTCACCCTGCTGTCACTTAAACCCCTCTTCTCCTCGTTCACTTCTCCGTGGACAGATGAATTTACCAGTGAATGGAAGAACATCTGGTTCTTCCTTTTGAAACATGGTTCTCCATGCATTACAAGACAGAACCTGAATGGGTGGGACTTGAATCTCCCATGTCTACAATGCTGTTTAGCTCATAGTGATTAGCAAGGTTACTCCCCAACCCTGCTAATCAATGAAGCATGTCCTTGTTGGTAAACTGTTCTATTGAAGGCCCTTTAATACTCAGGGGAACCACTTTGGTTTCATTTTTCTCTCAGCGGCCAACATTCAGAAGTTATTAAGCCTCAAACCACACAAATTGAGAGCCATGGAGGTGGTTTATCTCTGAGTCCTGTAGGTTATACCTTTTTGCTGATTAGCTTAATATCATACCTACTGATTTTAAAAGAACTTTCTTGTTACAAAAGTGATGCATATCCAATAAGAAAATTCAGGGAACATATATAAGTAAAATGGGAAAAAATAATCTGTAATTCCATCTTTAACTGATAACCACTATTAATTTATAGTATATTTCCTGCTAATATTTCTACTCATACAGTAAATATTTTTAATTTATTTTAAGGATTATTATTGTCTTCTAACTTTCTAAGCTTAATTCATTCACTTAAATAATCAACCAACCATGGAATGGTATTCTATGAGATTAAATATTATCTTTTTAGCAATTCACTCATTAATTGGACATTTATAGCTTTTTTCAACTTTTCACCAATATAAACAAGTGAAGGAAACATACCAATTTTTAAAACTTTATTCATATTTATGATTATTCTGTTAGGACAATGGCTCTTAACTTCATGCATCAAAATATCTTGCAAAGTCATTGTTTTTAATATAAATGTGCACTGTGACATGAGTGTAAACTGATCTATTAATGAGGATTGCGCTAGTTACTGTATTAACTAAACTGTTAGACAATAGACTTTCATTTACCTTCACATAACAGTGTGATGCTGGGTATTCTGTAGGTCAGGGTGGCTTCCCTTTTCATTCTTTTTTAAAAAATATATATTTTTTATTGATTTCAGAGAGGGAGAGAGAGATGGAAACAGCAATGATGAGAGAGAATTATTGATCAGCTGCCTCCTACCCACCCCACACTGGGGATTGAGCCCACAACCCGAGTATGTGCCCTGACCAGGAATCGAACCTTTACCTCCTAGTTCATAGGTTGATGCTCAGCCGACCAGGCCCCTTTTCATTCTGATTCGGGGATCCGAGTTCCTTCCATAATGTGGCTAGGCTTTTCCAAAGGGGGCTGATGTCTTTGGAGAGAGAGAGAGGAGAGAGAAAAAGAGAAAGATCATGAAGTCATAGCCACATCTGAGATCCGTTGGCCTAGACACAGCACACGCTACCTGCATTCCAAGAGCAAGAACTGGTTACATGCCTCCCGCCGGGAAGGGTGATCTCTACATCTGTTGCCACTTCCACTTCCCAGGACATCCTGTCGGGTGGAGCTTTGGAAGGCAATTAGGCATGTCTGCCCCATTTGGTAAAACCATTTTGGGGAGCAGTTTGTCAATATCGAAGTTTAATGTGACTCAGCAATTCCATATCTGAACATTTAGCCTACAGAAATCTTCATGCAAGTAAGAGAGGGTATCTATACAAGAGTACCTACTGGTTTTGTCCATCTTTAAATGTCTACATGGTTATATAAACTGGGTTAGTTTCTTGCATGCTACACAACTATTAAAATATTAGGTCTGAGTATCTGGAGGTGAAAGAATGACTATAATATATGTTAGTGAATGAAAAACACACAAAACAGCGTGTCCAGTGCGATTACCCACAGGGGTGAGGAGACAAAGTGGAGGATGCTGCTCTCACCAGTTTTTAACTTTTCCATTACTTGAAATTTAAAAAAATAAGCCCAAGTTAGATGAGAATTTTCACAACTCAGATTCCCAGACCTCACCCCAAATCTACAGAACCAGAATTTCCAGAGAGTGGGGCCCAGACATCTGTAGTTCATAAAAGCTCCCCAAGCGATTCTGATAAGTTAGCCGTGTTGAGCCCACAGCCTGAGGACACATTCCTGAAAGTGTCATTACTACGTCAAAGGGTGTGGAAAAGATGAAGGCTTTTGATAAGAGTTGCCAAGTGGTCCTTCAGTGATGTGCCAGTTCGCGTTCCCAGCAGCAGTGCGTACAGGCTCATTCCATCCTCCACCCTGAGTGGTGCCACGTGTTTCCGTCTCTGCCAGTTTGAGAAATGAAAAATGGCACGTCTCATGGATGTGGACAGAAGTGCTAGTCTGTTGCGTTTGGTTCTCTCCGGGGAACGTTCTGTCGCATCTGTCTTCCTCTTGAATTGTGTAGATAGATTCATTCTCCCAAGTTAATGTTTCATGATAGAAACCACTTGGGGAACTTGATAAAAATGGAGATTTCTGGTCCCCTGCTTCCAGTGTTGATGGAACAGGTCGAGGATGAGGTTGGGAATGTGAGTCGGAGGAGTCAGATTCGGAGCTTACAAGGAAGAGATGCATCAGGAGAGGAATAAGCGACGATGAACTTACATATAGGTGTTCTGCGTCTCCAGAACAGACCTTTTGCTCATGACGTGCCACGCCCTCTGCCCAGGGCACAGGTCCCCTTTCCTCCCATCATCCATCCAGTGCCAGCCACGTCCTCTCTACGAGTCATTAAAATCCACATCGATTTCCCCCTCCTCCTCACTCGCCCACTTAGCGTCCAGACAACTCGTCCTGACACCTCATCACACACTGTAATTACTTTAGAAAGATGGGGATCGATTCACAGTAGCAGAGATGTCGTCCAGGGAAGGCTGTCGAAGTACCATTTCAGGACGAGAGGAAATGCCCAGGCTCACCGGGAAAATAATCCTGCAATAAATGACCTCCGTGGGGACAGGAAATTGGAGGCAGTGGCAGCACGATTGAAGGTGACATTTAGAGCCGGACAGCCTTAAAGAATTAGAAACGAGTGCTTCTCTGTCAACACAAACTGGCACTTTTTCTCTTCCAAACGGGAAGAGATGAAAAGTCCTAGAGACGGCGCAGGGCGGACTGTGGCCTGAGCAGCCTGCTGGTTTCTGATCAGACGCGAGTGGGAGAGACTGCCCCTCAGCCAGTGTTCTCAGGGTCGTCTGCTCATTGGAACCAGCAGAGACGTGTTTAAAGAGCAAACGGGCCCAGCCCCACCCATGTTCTGCTGAAATTGGGATTTGACTTTTTTTCCAGCCCCTCGGGTGATTAGCATGTGTAGCCAAGGTTAAGACGCATGGACCAAAGTAATGCCAGACAAATCACGTGTAGATCTCACACCTGTATTTCAGCATTCTTTGCCATTTTAAGGCGAGGGGATCATTTGAGTTGCTTTTCTAGTAGACGTGATGGGTCCCCAAAGATTCATAGACTCTCTCCCTCCACACCCTTGTCATTTGTGAGACTCTGTCCAAGTCGATTTACTTTCATTCATTCAACGAGTGTGGGTTGACGAGGCTCTCTCCCAGGAGCACTGCTGATTATGTGGATAATGCCTCATGGTGCGTGCAATTCCCAGGGCGTGGAAATTAAACGATGCAGGTGGTCGCACTGGTGTCTGCAAGCAGCTTGGGGTGTCCTGCTGTGACCAGGAGCGTCAACTATGATGGGCCGTTCCCAGAATGCGCCACCTTGTCTAATTAAATGCAGTGCGCTTAAAACACCTTTTCTGATTCCATGAGGCTATTCCTCCTAATGCAGCGATGGCGAACCTATGACACGCGTGTCAGAGGTGACACACGAACTCATTTTTTTGGTTGATTTTTCTTTTAAATATATAAAATAAACATCAAAAATATAGGTCTTTGTTTTACTATGGTTGCAAATATCAAAAAATTTCTACATGTGACACGGCACCAGAGTTAAGTTAGGGTTTTTCAAAATGCTGACACGCCGAGCTCAAAAGGTTTGCCATCACTGTTCTATTGTGTCCTAAATGTACACTCATCTTATTAAAAGATACCTCTCTAGGCCACTCACGGGTCTATCTTTCTAACCTGAAACGACATTTCTCAACTTCCAATTGGCTGCTTTTCATTGTGACTAAGAGGATTCTTCTTTATGGAAGCTGTAGGTTGCAAAGTGATTGTACAGCAACAAGACCAACTGGCAAGGCCTTGGTCCGGGTTGGAATTGCAGTGGGTGGTCTGACCCCGCAGAGAAGGCGGGCCCAGACCACAGGCCTGCAGACACTGCTTGATCAAACCGTTTCCCCGGGTCAGCACCAGGGGACGAAGGCGTGTGCGGTCTTTGCTTCTCAGTAGAAATGGAAACAAGGGGAAGAAGTCATCAGATGTCCGCTGTGGCCCTGGCTCGTTGGGGCTTTGGTTAGAGCATTGGCCTGAGGACCGAAGGGTCATGGCTTTGATTCCCGGTCAAGGGAATCAGTTGCAGGCTTGATCCCTGGCTCCTGTCGGGGTGAGAACTGGAGGCAACCAATCGATGTCTCTCTCACATGGATGTTTCTCACATGGATGTTTCTCTCTCTCTCTCCCTTCCTCCGCCCTCCCCTAAAAAAAGAGATTTCCGCCCAGACCGGTTTGGCTCAGTGGATAGAGCGTTCGCCTGTGGACTGAAGGGTCCCAGGTTCGATTCCGGTCAAGGGCATGTACCTTGGTTGCGGGCACATCCCCAGTGGGGGGTGTGCAGGAGGCAGCTGATCGGTGTTTCTCTCTCATCGATGTTTCTAACTCTCTATCCCTCTCCTTTCCTCTCTGTAAAAAATCAATAAAACATATTTAAAAAAAAGAGAGAGATTTCCACTGTGCCAGCCACGGCCCTTACCGAAGTCCTTCGCATTACCTATGAGCAGAGTATATTCCAAGGAAATGCCGTTTTTCTGACAATCCAACAGGATTCAAAGTTCTTTCCATGACCATAAGATGTATTTCAAATTTTCCATTTCTACTTAATAAAAGGAATACACTTCCATGCCTGTTGTAAGAAATAAATCTAAATACAGAGAAGGTACTAACAAACGTACCCTTTTAAATGCACAAACGAACGTGTATCAGTGCATCCATTCTGAGAACAAAACATAGCAAAAGCGTTGATGACAACAGAGAGCACAGGCACATGACGTGGTGCCAGGGGGTGGGGACAGACCTTCCCACGGGCCCGGCCGACACCAGGCGGCTGCTGAACCGAGTGGGACGCAGAGCTCCGTCCTCTTGGTCCTCAGACTGCTGTCTCCCCACTCCAAAGGCAGCCCTTCCTCCCTGAGTCCCCGGGGCACCCGTGGCTCCTAAAATATTGGGAGGAGAGCCCAGGGCTTCGATCGCAGACGCAAGTGATATCACGTGTGGTAAGATATGTCCTCACTCGCACTGACGTCCTAATTCTACCAAGTGCTCAGCTGCAAATAGGCAGAGGATGGAAAACACGAATTACGCCACCAAGAGTTGTGACTTCCTGTTAAACTTTCTGGAGGAGGTGAGAATGCAACAGTCAGAGGGAAACTGTTGTGAAAAGCCGCTTTCTTTACATGCTGCTACTGCTTTCGCTCTCCCCGCGATTCTATAGAGTGAACTGCATTGTAGGTTGATTACATGACATGTGTAAGCATCTTAGAAGAAGAACGCTTTAGATAGGGAAGAGACCTTAGACATCCTATATAATTAAACGCTGATATGCAAATCAACCGAATGGCTGAACAACCGGTTGCTATGACGTGCACTGACCACCAGGGGGCAGATGCTCAATGCAAGAGCTGCCCCCCTGGTGGTCAGTGCGCTCCCACAGGGGGAGCACCGCTCAGCCAGAAGCCAGGCTGATGGCTGGCGAGTGCAGTGGTCATGGTGGTCATGGCAGCCTTTCCCACCTCCACAGCAGCACTAAGGACCCCTCGGGGGATGTCCAACTGCCGGCTATCCCCCGAGGGGTCCTGGATTGCGAGAGGGGGCAGGCCAGGCTGAGGGACCCCCCCCCCGCCCCACCCCCCCCCCGCACCAGTGCATGTGCACTGGGTCTCTAGTAATGAATATGTATGCAACAAATAACTGGCAAAAAAAAAAAAAATAACTTAAGGGAAAGGAACATTCTCTTGACATATGGTATCATTACCATGACTTTAATAAGCCTTCAAGCTCTACATTTTCTTAAGTTTTATGTCACGTTCAGCTTTAAAACTATATATCAGTACCTTAGTATTAAATACAACAGTGCTTAAGACTGAGTTTCTCATTCTTTTCATTGGTAATTCATTCCCTATCTTTATTGCAATTCAGTTGGATAAACTAAGTCTAAAAAGCTATCGAAGTTGTAGAACAATTACAGCCCAGACTAAATTATAACAGCAACTTCCTGTAGCTCACACCTTTCTCAGACCACAGCTTTCTTGAGAAACAGAGTATTTTAAACATGTGATCTGATCAGCTAGAAACTCTAGGGGAACCTCCTGCTTGTGGTAGTTTTGAGAAGAAGGGAGAGGCACGTCGAAAATAACCTGCATGAACACGTTTTCTCCACACACATCACTTTCTCTGTCACAAAACCCGGGCCTTCTGCGGCCTTCTCCACGGATCTTGGGAGAACATCCTCTGTGAGAAAGTTACTTCAAGATAAAAATTCCCACAGGTTTTCATTAGGCCGGTTTCTGTCATGAGTTTCCCTCTCTACTAGTACCTGGTCCTTTCGTTAAAACTCTCATTGGAAGCACCCTCTACATTTTACCTTTACCCGGTCATTCCCTCTCCCAAGTGACAGCAAAAGGCAGACGTTGGCGCTGGTGTGCTCCTACGTCTCCTGGTTTCCTGGAGTTTTGTGCCCCAGGTCAGCCTTCCTCACGTCTGGACGGCCACCTGTGCGAGTCTCTGAGCATTATGTACACCCACTACTTTTTTATTATATCCAATTCAGCCCTTTCCCTGCTCTTCAATGGATGCCTGTGAGTAACAGATTTTTCTCCCGGGTCTGCAGCCCTGCTCCCTGGCCCTGCCCTAGCTCGCAAGGGCAGAGGAACAACAACACCGTCGATACTAAGAAAGGTCAGATTCAAGGAAGGAGAGAGGGAGGAGGGGTGCTTGTTGGTGTGGTTTTCTCAGCACCCAGATCGATGCCTGGTAATAACCGTTGTTCAGTTCAAATGTGTGGGATGAATGAACAATGAACGCATGAATGAGCATGTGCCCCGACCGGGAGTCAAACCGTGACCTCCTGGTTCATAGGTTGATGCTCAACCGCTGAGCCACGCCGGGCGGGCAAACATCACCTAATTTTTCACAACTATGTGAGTTGTCTTACTATTACCTTCGTTCTGCAACTAAAATAAACCTGAAGCAGGGGGAGGGCGAGGCCAGCTAGTGAGGGAGGGGGAGGCCGGCTAGTGAGGGGGTGAGGTCAGCTAGTGAGGGAGGGGAAGGCCAGCTAGTGAGGGAGGGGAAGGCCGGCTAGTGAGGGAGGGGAAGGCCGGCTAGTGAGGGAGGGGAAGGCCGGCTAGTGAGGGGGTGAGGTCAGCTAGTGAGGGGGTGAGGTCAGCTAGTGAGGGAGGGGAAGGCCAGCTAGTGAGGGAGGGGGAGGCCGGCTAGTGAGGGGGTGAGGTCAGCTAGTGAGGGAAGGGAAGGCCGGCCAGCTAGTCAGTGGTGGAGCTAGAGGGGACACTCCAGCTTCAGGACAAACCACAGGAGGAGAAGCCAAGGACCTTTCTCAGAGCTGGTTAGAATAGTTCTGTGACTCGGATTAAACACGATTTCTAGTCCTCAGGGGGGCGAGCATATGGAAGAGAATCTCTCTGGCCTGCACCCTCTGCCGGTTCACACGCTCCCTCCATGAAGGGCATCCCTGAGCTCCCGCTGCCCTGGCCCTTCCTCCCATGACTCACGTGTGTGCACCCAGGTGCCCGCAAAGCCCTGGTGCAGGCTCCTGTGTCTCCCCCATGGCTTGCCTGCCTCTGTGCCTTGGCACAATGCTCTGTCGCCTGTGACCCCTGCCCACAGCCCGGCTGGTGAAGACCTGCCAGGGTTGGCAACGCTGCTGACTTGGCTTCTTCTCCTGTGGTTTGTCCTGAAGCTGGAGTGTCCCCTCTAGCTCTACCACTGACTAGCTGGCCGGCTTCCCCCTCCCTCACTAGATGACCTCACCCCCTCACTAGCAGGCCTCCCCCTCCCTCACTAGCTGACCTCACCCCCTCACTAGGCGGCCTCGCCCTCCCTCTGCCTCAGGTTTATTTTAGTTGCACAACGGAGGTAATAATAAGACAACTCACATAGTTGTGAAAAATTAGGTGATGTTTGCCCGCCCGGCGTGGCTCAGCGGTTGAGCATCAACCTATGAACCAGGAGGTCACGGTTTGATTCCCGGTCAGGGCACATGTCCAGGTTGCGGGTTCAATCCCCAGTAGGGGGTGTGCAGGAGGCAGCCGATTCATGATCTCTCTCATCATTGATGTTTCTCTCTTTCCTTCGCCCTTCCTCTCTGAAATCAATAAAAATATATTTAGAAAAAGAACATTAAAAATTAGGTGGATGTTTGGGAAAGTAATAACAGTAATCACAAAAGTTTCATTTTTCACTGATTGACTCATGGCTTCTTTGGGGTTCATCACTATCCTATGCACTGTGCCCCGTTATCGCTCATGTAGACAGTACGAACGCATACATGCAGGGTGGGCAGAAGAAGGTTCACAGTGGTGAGTGTGCAGAACACAGTTCACTCTTGTTTCACTCTATCGTTTATTGCATTAGTTTCCAAGTGAGCCGCTGTAGGCCTCCTCTGCCCGCCGTGAGTTCGCATCGGTGTTCATGCATGTGCACGTGTGCATCTTAGAATCATGCGAGTGTTGGGTGTAGGCTGGGCGCCCTGTGGTAACGGCTTTCGTGAGCTGGTCTACTCCTCACAACAGTCCTGTGGGGAGGTTGCTGCTGTTCCCCACTTTACACATGAGAGAGTTGAGGCTTCGCGAGTTCACAGAGCTGAGAGGTGAGAGAACTAAGAGACAATCTCAGCTCTTCTGAATCTAGAGCCTGTGCCCCAAATATTATGCACCTGTGGGTGATTTCTCCAAATTCTGTCTTAATATTTCTCTTAAAAATATATATAGTTTATGATAATTTTAACAACTTGATTGAGGTGGAATGACGTACAACAAACACGGATTTGCAGTGTACAGTTTGACAAGTTTGGGCATAGCGTATCCACCCATGAAACCATTACCACAATCAAGATAATACACGTAGCTACCACCCCTAAAAGTTCCCTCGGGCCCCTTTTGAATCGTTCCCTTCCACCCTCTCTGCCCTGGGTCCCACCCCCAGGCAACCACTGACCTGCTTAAAGATTAGTTTTCCTTTTAAATAAAAATAGAATCATACATTATGCACTTCGTTTTTCTAACTGGCCTCCTGCACTCTGCATAATTATTTTGGGGGTTTTCCATATTTTTACATGTATCAACAGTTCACTCCTGTTGGTTGCTTGTAGAATTCTACTGCATGACGTACTGTCACATGGCTATTTATGATAATTTTAATAATTCTCTATCCTCTGGAATATGCAAAAAGGAAAAAAGTAGTGCTCTATTCCTTAAGTTACATTTATTTTAAAACAGCAGCGTGCTTCCCTGGAGTATTAAGTGGATGTCTACATTGAGTAAGAAGGCGGGGCTTCCGATAGGGCAGAGGAGGCGAGGGGTGGGAATTTGTCTCCCAGATGTAATATCCTTCTAGTCTTTCAAAACCACGAGTTAATTTTGAAGTTTTATGCGTGCAGGCATAGAAAATCGATATCTCATCTTTGGTATATAAAGTTCTACATTTGAAATATGTTTAAAATCAAAGTAACCCGGTGTGGTGCTCTCAACTACAGAAACTCAGTGGTAGAATGCTTCAGTTGTATCCGCTGAAATTCATACATCTTTCCCTGGTGATATAGTTGTTAATGGGCAATGAGTTCTCCCACTTTCGATATAATTATTCCATGAGAGAACACTTTAGAGAAAGTCAGATAGCAGCCGCTTCAAGATGGTGTGGTAGGCAGACCCGCAGGCTGGGACTGGACTTCCCTGGGCCTCAGGTTCCCTGTTTGTAAAACAAAACCCGCCGCTCTCTGGAAGGGCTGCGCTGGGCTCTACGTGAGAAGGCATTGGCCAGCAGTTGGCACGTGCAGATGTCACAGATGGTGTTTGCTCTCCCTGCGCCTCCCAAGCCCTTTTCCCTGAAGGTGTCCTGAGGCTCCGGGAGGGCCTCGCTGTAGCCCTTTTCACGTGCTTTCTTCTCAGCTGGATCCCAGAGCGAGGCACGGAGCCGGCACTGGCAGACTTGCTGCATGAAGACCGGAAGGAGACCCCTCTCCCAGCCCTGGCAGCAAAGCAAGCCCCGTGCAGGCTGAGGCTGGGAGAGGTCGCGGTGGCCTTGTTCCCCGAGAGGCCTGCGTGTCTCCTGGGGCAGGGAGGCTGCTGTGTGGCCGGGACCTGCGGGGACCTCACTGATGTGCAGTGGCCGGGTCCTGGGTGGGAGGTGAGGCTCCGATTGGGAACCAGCGCTTTGCTCACCGTGCTCACCACGGCCTCCCTGTGAGCGGGCCCCCTGGGAACCGTAGCAGCTTACCCAGGGCCATGTAGCCAGCAGGAGGCTGGCACGCCCTGTGGTGACAGTGCGCCGAGCACCCTGCCACTGTGAGAAACCCAGCGTCTCCAGGGAGTCCAGCAAGACACCCCGTGAGCCCTGAAATGCTTGTGGACTTGACCACGTTGAAGTAGGAAGAGAAAATGGCAAGGCGGTGTCCCCCGTCAGCAGGTTTGCTCAGACAGTGCTTCCTCCAATGGTCTGTGCCGTGAGAAGGACACATGTGCGGTGAGAAGGATACGTGTGGTGAGGACATGTGTGCGGTGAGAAGGACACGTGTGCGGTGAGAAGCACAGATCTACTTTGCGCGCCGCACTCTTGTCTAATAAATAATATGGGGGGGGGGCAGGAACCAAAGAAGAAAGCAACCCTAAACCAACAGTGGGATTTTTTCTGAGAGATGGAGTGGAACATGGGAAATAATAGGGTTGAGAAATAAAATGTTTTAAAGAATATTTTAAGAACCACTGGAATGACAGGAATCCAAAGCAAGTCAGTCAGAGAAAGCTATCACATGATCTCACTCATGTGTGGATTATAATGAAGAACTTAAACTGATGAACAAAAACAGGTCCAGAGACAGAGAAGCATCGAGCAGATGCTCAAACCTCAGAGGGGAGGGTGGGGGTAAAGGGGAGAGATCAACCAAAGGACTTGTATGCATGCATATAGGCCCAACCAATGGACGCAGGCACCAGGGGGTGAGGCATGAACAGGGGTGGGGTAGGTGGAGCAATGGGGGGATAAGGACACATGTGTAATACCTTAATCAATAAAGAAAAAAAAAGACTTAAAGAAGAATGGTTACCGTGTTTAAACTTCTTTCTTTATTATTTCTTTGAATTTATTTTTATTGTTGAAAGTATTATAGATGTCCCTTCCCCCCACCCCCCTATTGATGTCCCTTCTAGCCCGCCCCCCACCCCAGGCCTTCACCACCCTGTTGTCTGTGCCCACGGGCTCTGCGTGACGCATACAAGTTATTGGGTTGATCTCTTCCCGCCCTAAAGACTCTGGAGGGGCGGGGCCCCTGGTCTGAGCCCCTGACGAGGGAAATGACCCCGGGAGCCACTGCCCTTGGAGCAGGCTCGGTGCTCCTGTGTGGGAACCGGGGTCATGGTGCCCATCTTACTGAGCCGCTGGGAAGAGGACTGAGTGAGAGGGAGGGAGGGAGGGCAGAGAAACTCGGCCCCAGCAGGTGCTCCGTGGCCTTTGCTGAGTGAATGCCAGAGGAGACGTCTCCTCGTAGCTGTGCAGATGGGAAGCGTCCTTCCGGCTTCCCTGCTTCTCTTTAACAAGATGTCGTCATCGTGTGTAAGTTTCTGTGGAAAGCTGAACGCATTTGGTCAACACTAATGCAAGCTCCTTTCGGCCTCTGTTCTTTATCTGCAAAATGGGGATAATTCCACCAGCCTTCCCAGGGGGCCTGAGGCCACCCGCACCCAGGGCAGCGCTCAGCCGCCCCGGGAAGCGCCCCTTTCCCGGGCAGAGGCACCCTTTCCCGGGCAGAAGTGCCCTTTTCCCGGGCAGAGGCGCCCTATCCCAGGGCAGAGGCACACTGTGGCTGCTGGTGCTTGTCTTGGGGGTGGGGGAGCAGCTCAGGCTGGGAGGGGGGGCAGGGGCGCACTGTGGCTGCTGGTGCTGGTGCTGGTGCTGGTCTTGTCGGGGGGCCAGCAGCTCAGGCAGGGGGCGCGTCCTTGACAAACAGGAACGTGAAGAGAGCTGGCGTGTGGTGATTTTTCCAATAGAAACCAAGAGGTTTCTGTTTTTGCCAAACGGAAAGAAATGTGTCACACATGCAGTTTTATTTTTCGGGTAGTTGAGCAGATATGGAACATTCTGTCAAGAACAATGATTTTGTTAGGGACTCTCTCGCCAGCGTTTAAGGGCACGTCCGCGTGGCTCTAGAATTTCAGGGGAGTTTCCATCGGTTCGTTCGGGCTGTGTGACCTTTGGCTGGTTTTCAACCTGTCAGGCCGACCACAGGATCACTGCCCGGGGCAGGCTGACTCTTTCCCTTTCACCCCTGCGCCTACCCGCTGTGCTGATGCGAACCCAAAGAGTTTCTTACGTAAGAAAAAGGCATCTGCTTAGCTTGGCATAACCTGTGTGCGTGAATGGAAGCGAAATGACCCTTCCTCCCGCTCTGCCTCCTCCCCTGCAGTTCGTATATGACTTCTCCGTCCTGAACCCTCCCCAGTCCGCTTCTGCGTCTGCTTCTGGAAGCACCTCTGTGTGTGCGTGAAAAAGTATGTTCCCAAAGGACACTTGTCTGTAAAGAACAGGCTGTGACCAGCATCACGTTCTCCCTCTTCCCAGACACATCCCCTCTCCAGGCTCACCCATGGTGGGCTTCATCAGTTATAATCATAGTTTCCAGAGACCATGGACATGCCCCCCAAGAAAGAAACATCCTATCAGAATGGGGGTCCTTCGCCCCATAGAAGATTTGGGACTTTCCCACATAATCAATAATCGCTGAAAAGGTAGAAGGATCGTGGCAGCTCTCCTCCTGTGGCCCTGCATGAGACCAGAAGAAGGGATGGCGGTCATCTGAATGGAAAAGCCAAGAAATGGTGCCTTGACTGTTTCCACTTCGCCGGGGAAACACAAAACACCGCATCGGACCCAAACAGTGGGAACGGAATTCAGCGCATAATGCTGGGCCGCCTGTGTGCTCATGAGTCGGGCGACCTGGGTCGGACCCTGGCCCTGATTTCCTCCCTGCGTGGCTTTAGCAAGTCCCTCAATTTCCCTGCGCCTCCCTGTCTGTCTCTTCCCTGTCAAATGGGCGAGTGACAGTGCTGTGCCCCTTAGAATTCACACGGAGCTTCTTAGCATTCAGAAAGCCCAAAATATATGTCATTTCATAAATATTACCATCTCTAGCCCTGAGGGTAAATGACACGTTTCTTTCAGATTAGTAGCAGGCAGGAGAATTATAGAGAAGAAATAGCCCGGCTGGTGTGGCCCAGTGGTTGAGTGTTGACCCATGAACCCAGAGGTCACGGTCCGATTCCTGGTCAGGGCACATGCCTGGGTTGTAGGCTCGATCCCCAGTGTGGGGGAGCGTGCAGGAAGCAGCTGATCGATGTTTCTATCTCTCTATCCCTCTCCCTTCCTCTCTCTAAAATCAATAAAAAAAATTTTTTTTAAATCTGAGATCTAAAACATTTTTAAAAAGAAGAAATACAAATTATTTGGTGAACAAGAAGGCTGATCTCTGACACTTCTAAAGAGTTTTCCTCCCTGGGCGCAGATGAGAAGCAAGCCCTGTGCTTATGTGTGCACTCCACGTCTCTGCTGCTGATGCTAAAGTGTGGAGATGCTTGAACTCAATAACACACCTGTCGGTATCGAGTCCAGCATCACCTGACTGGCACGCTAGGGGTATCCCCACGCACGGGAGGGGCATTTCATGCAGGGTCTGCCGTATGGAATATCTTTCCCACCCGGAGGCTCCCGGGAACGCCATCTCGTGAAGAGGAGGGTTCCCCACACACTGGCGTTCCTAGCGGATCTGGCCTAACTCCAGTGCTGGCGCAGGCGCAGGCGCTCTGTAACGGGAGGCGGCCTCATTCTGCCCCTGAGAGAGGGGTGTTTGCTTTTCCTAAGATGATTTGTTGCCTCATGACTTTTTTGTAGGAATCTCGGATCAGGCATTTTTTCTCTCTTCTAAGCAGCACTGACCTGTGAGACTCAGGCAGTGCTAGGCATGCGTGTTGATGTGTCCCCTGCTCGGCCCGGTTGGAGAGTCCACAGCTTTATTTGCCAGAAAAGCACCAGTGAGGCCCCAGGGTCCCAGTTCTTTTGTAACATCTGTGTTCTGGCCCACGGATGGCTAATTATTTTGGGCTTGAGACAGGCGGATAGCAAAATAGAAGCGAGGAGAGCTGGGATGCTGACACCATTTCACCTGACCCTTCCTGTGACTGATGACTCAGGCGAGGCCACAAGCCTCAGGAACAGGAAAGCAGACCAGGGTCTTTCCCCCGCAACCTCAGACCCTCTCAGGCCCCTCGGCTCAGGCCAACACCAGCTCCATCCAGAAGTCAGGGCCTGTTTGTTTTCCGTTTGTAGCCATTAGCATTTAAATATAGGGTAATTAAGTGCTACATTTAGAAATCAGCCACAATCTGAGTGTACATAAGGGGAGCTATCTCCGTAGACTGTGGCCTAGCCAGGTAATTCAGCAGCATCTGTTTATTCAGCGTTATGTTTTTGAAGACTATTTAATAATGACATGGAAAAATAATCCTGATGTGTTATTTGCTAAGTTGCCGGGAGCCGGTACATCCTTGCTGCTTGACACAGTCGCTGCAGGAAAGAAACATCTGCACAGCATATGTTTCAAGGGACCTGGCATATATAGCATATTGTTCTTAATATGTTTGCTCTCTTTAGCGCCATGTGTTTTAACCAAGGTCACCTCTCCGAGAAAGGTTGTTTCCCCAGGTGGGGATTTTCCCTGAGGTTAGGGAGGGGGATACACCCCTATTAAGTGCAGCGGGTAGTTAAGCTACATAATCTTTACTCCCTGGAATGGAGATAAGAAACGCCCTAACCTTTGTAATAGAAATTGACAGGATTAAAATCGGCTGGTATAAATATGGATGTAACAAGACAATAAACATCAGATCCTCGTCAGTTCCTAACCAGAACTCCGACCAGAACTTTGGCTGGAGATCCTGGCTAGAGGTCCTGACTAGGCTGCTGATCAACTGAAGGCTGTCTTCGTGTCATTCCTTCTTCGGCCGACTCCGTCCACACCTTTGGGGACCCCTGGACCCGCTGGGATTGGACCCCAGCACTAAGTGAAAATGACTGAATACACGCCTGTATCTCAATTTTATGTTCTATTATATATAGGAAGGAAAAAATAATTTTAAAAACCTGGAAGTAAATACATGAAAAATGTTACTCATATGTAAATTTGGGGATAATTTTAATTTCTCACGTATACTTTTCCCATATTTTATATATTTTATACAGTGGGTATGAATTCTGTTTGTCATCTAAAAGGCAAAGAATATTATTGCAAAGAACACAATGTATTATAATCACCCGGGAAAAGAGTTGGTAGCTGTAAAGACCATCCCTCTTTAGAAAGAACACGTCAGCAGGGATGTGGTGCATGATGTACGTGCCATCCCCTCATCCCTTTGGCGTGGGTAGGACAGTGTAAGGACTTTGGCTTTTATTTTGAAATGAGAAACCACTGGAAGCTTTTGGTAAAGGAGTGACATGAATCAATTAGCTTTTAACAGTATCACTATTATTGATTATATTAGGTCCCTCGGCCTGGCCTGCGGGGATTGGGCTGAAACCTGCTCTCCGACATCCCCCGAGGAGTCCCAGATTGCGAGAGGGAGCAGGCCAGGCCGAGGGACCCCAGCAGTGCATGATGCGGGCTGGGGAGGGGCCGAGGGAGGGCTCCAGGGCGTGTCTCGCCCCCTTCCGATTGGCCGGACCCTAGCAGCAAGCTAACCTACTGGTCAGAGTGTCTGTCCCCTGATGGTCAGTGCATGTCATAGCAACTGGTAGAACAGTCGAATGAACGGTCAGACACTTAGCATATTAGGCTTTTATTCTATAGGATGGGGATTTAAAGATGTCACATCTATATATTCAATAGAACTTGTGATAAAACTAAAACAAATTGGTTAAAGCAGGTCTCCTCCTTGAAAATAAGACAAGTCTCAGTTTACCTTTTCTTCTCCAACACCTGCTCCTCCACCAGCAGTTACTCTGTCTCTATGGAGCCGTTGGCAAGTCTCTCACGATGCTTATGGGTTTGGCAGACAGGGTCAAATTTCAGTCCAAAAGCAATAATCAGGACAAACGTATTAAAATAAGAAACAATTTCAAATAAAATATTAACATTCATGGATCAGTATGCACCAAATAATATTGAATTGAAATATAAGGTAAAAATTATAAATACAAGAAAAAATGAGAAAAATAAAGTAGTGGGACACTTCAATACATTTTTCTCGGTTTTTGACATAACAAATAGGAAAAACCATAAATGAACAAGATCTAAATATTACAATTTAATGAGGTTGATTTAACCAAGAATATATCACAGCCTATTAATGGTGAAAAATAAATCTACAGGTCAACAGTAGAGAATTTACTAAATAAATAAGATGGGCTAAAATAACCATTACACAAGCTATTAAAAATGATATTGATTGTAAACATACACTCGGAGAAAAGAAACTAAATGGGCACATCAAAATGTTAACATCGGTTATCTCCAGATCCTGTGATTATGGGTGGTTTTTATTTTCTTGGTGATGTTTGCATTTAAAATCCTTTTCAAAGGACATTTTTTGCCTCTACAGTCGGAGAAAAACATAATTGACCTTTGCTTAATGATTGTGATCTTATGACCATCCCCCTTGATTCTCACAACTCGGGAGAAAAGGCAGGTTTTACTGGGGAGAAAATCAAGGCTTTTATTTTTAATGTCATAGTCAGTGACAGGGGCTGGGGTAGAACCTGGATTTCTGACCTCACATCCTGAGGACTTCCCAGTGCCTGTTGGGGGATAAACCATGTCTCCACAAAGGCCTTGTTTAAATGCAGCTGGTGCGCCTGGCCGGTGTAGCTCAGTGGGTAGAGCATCGGCCTGCAGGCGGAAGGGTCCAGGGTTCGATTCTGGTCAAGGGCACGTACTTGGGTTGCAGGTGCCTCCCCTCCCCATGCAGGAGGCAACCAATCAACGTGTTTCTCTCTGTGGATATTTCTCTCTGTCTTTCCCTCTCTCTTCCACTCCCTCTAAAAATCAGTGGGAAAATATCCTTGGGTGAGGATTAAAAATAAATAAATAAATGCAGCTGGTTCAGCATGTCAAGTGATCAAGGCCCTGAGGTAATAAAATATAAAAACTCATGCAGTTCAGTAGGGCCTGTTCACCTAAGCTGATGGGAGTTAGAGGCAACCACATCTGATTAATTAGTTCTACATGAAGTAGGAACGGAGGGAATGAGAGAAGTACGTTTTGATGGGAGCTGGAAGTAGAACTAGTCCTGGAAGCCAGAACTGTCACCTTTAAGGCGCTGGCACCTGAGGGACGAATTCTTCCTAGTTAGTGTGTTGTCTAGAGTGGCCATGAGAGAAGAAGTCACTAGAATATAAACATGTGAGCGAGCCCTGCATCGTAGGCCACCCTGAAGGCCACTTGCAAGCATCCCTCCGGGTGTCTGCACACCAACACTGGGATTCAGTTTCAGGAGTGGCTCTGCGACCTGCCTCGAGTTCCCAGTTGAGAAAATAGGTCAGTAGGGCACCACCTTCCATTGTTGATGAGCCGGCAGCCATCCCTCGGTTTCCATTTCCCGCCGTCGCTCGCTGGTATTGATACTTCGCCTCAGTTCAAATAGATGTCAGACTTTTGTTCAATGGAAAGTGTACAGGGACACTTTGGGGGCTGCCTCGTAAATGTCACGTCTTCAGAGACCGGTTTTATTCTTCACGTTGGAATGATGTTTCCACTTCTTGCTTCGGGCGCTGTAACTTTCTAATCTCTGCACCATATGTAAATTAACGTAAACGTTTTTACTGATGGAATTTTTGTTACGAAATAGCTTTTTGATTTTTTTCCGATTCCTTAATAATACATATCATTGTAAAAATTCAAACGATAATGCAAAGTCTAAGAAGAAACTAAAAATCCCCTGAAATTCCACCAAGATAAGATAACCGCCATGAACATTTTGTTCACTGTCTTTTCACTCCATAAACCCTCGTATGTAATTTATCATAAATTAGATATTACACATGCTATTTTTTTATTCCAAACTCATTTTCCTACCTCCCTCTGTGCCATCACCCCCAGTGACATCACCCCCAAAGACATCAGTGTTATCAACCAATGTGCACCCTTCCATTTCTATATCCGGTTAGTTACATAAAATGGGAAAATGGGTGATTTATCTGCATGTGTGTTGTGTGTGTTTTTTGGAATTTTATAAATGGGGAAGCCAGAATTTTGTCATTTAAAAAATGAAGTTTTGTGACTCATTTCTCTGCTTTTCAAATTTTACATCACAGAAGTCTCTTGATTTGAATGGTAGCAGATGGCCCATGGAGTGGATGTCACAATTTATTGAACCACTGCCCATAAACAGCATTGTACGTGCATTCTTATGGGCGAGTGCTCTTACTTTTATAGGACAGATCCTAGAAATGGACTCACTGGTCAGAGATATAAATATTTTAAGTGTTAGTAGATGTTGTCAGACCGCTTTCCAGACAAGCTGTGAAACTCGCCTCTCAGCAGCAGCGTGCACAGGGACCGCCTCCCCAGGCCCCATTAGCAGCAGCGTTCTCATTCTTTTCCACGTTTGCCCACCTGGTTGTTGGACACTGATGTCGGCCTCTCTTTTTTCTACTTTAAATTTGCTTTTCTGCCCTGACCGGTTTGGCTCAGTGGATAGAGTGTTGGCCTGCAGACTGAAGGGTCCCAGGTTCGGTTCCGGTCAAGGGCATGTACCTGGGTTGCAGGCACATCCCCACTAGGGAGTGTGCAGGAGGCAGCTGTTCGATGTTTCTAACTTTCTATCCCTCTCCCTTCCTCTCTGTAAAAAATCAATAAAATATATATTTTTTTAAAAACTTTGCTTTTCTGTGACTGCTTGTGAGTCTGGGCACCTTTCCCTCAGGTATTGGCTGTTTGGATGTGCCCTCTGTCCACTTTCCCATTCACTTTCTCCTATTGGGCCTTCTCATCAATTTCCAAGTATATATTAAACTATTACTTTAAACATGTCTTTCCTGCCCTAACCGGTTTGGCTCAGTGGATAGAGCGTCAACCTGTGGACTGAAGGGTCCCAGGTTCGATTCTGGTCAAGGGCATGTACCTTGGTTGCGGGCACATCCCCAGTGGGGAGTGTGCAGGAGGCAGCTGATTGGTGTTTCTCTCTCATCGATGTTCCTAACTCTCTATCCCTCCCCCTTTCTCTCTGTAAAAAAGCAATAAAATATATTTTTTTAAAAATGTCTTTCCTAGTAAATACTCTTTCGTATGCATTACTAATATTTTCCTCAATCTGTGATACGTCATTTGGCTTTATGACATCTTTTTCCACACAAAAATAATTAAACGTAGTGAAAATTCATCTTTTTTTGTATAGTTTCTGGGGGTCCTGCTTTGATTTAAAGTCTCCCATTATATGCATGTTTTCATGAATGTATTGTAACCTTTAAAAAGTTTTTAAGTCTTTAATTTACATAGAATTATTTGTATAGAAATCCAGCTTTCTCTTAAGGATTGATAGATATTTACAACAGCAAGATTTTTTAGATAATCATTACCACTGAGCTGAAACACTACCTTTTCATATGTTAATTTTCCACCCCTCTCTGTTATAATCTGCTAATCTGGGTATATGTGGATGCTATTGATTATAATGTGTATTTTGTACTATATTTATGCTTTGTAAACATACTGCACTGTATAGTACACTTCAGTGTCTTGTATGGTAAGTCCTCCTTCCCCAACTTACTGACAATGACTACGGTTAACTGGTTGATAACCACACTCTGGAGTAAAATTGAATCGGGCTTCAAGTTACTTAACCTCTCTCTCTATCAGTTCCCGGTGAAATCATGCTAGTATGACCTCAAGCAGTTGTGGAGACTCAGTAAAGCAAAACAAAACACAGAAAGTCTTCTACCATCAAGCGCTAAAAAACCCGTTAGCCTTGGTCACTTTCCTAACTGTTGTGCAGCATTTCTTCCGTGTGAACTTTATTGCCTCTTTCCTTCAGCCCAAACCCTCCACAAGCAACGTTGGAGAGCCGAACTTCAATTCCACATGCATGTACTCATTTGGGGACAGTTAATATGTTTTGTGATAGTAAGTCTCACACCCTAGAATTCTCTATGATGCTTCTTCTATGTTATTTTTAAGATTTTTGCCCTCTAGGCTTTGCTGAAAGTCTTCAATAGGACCCTAGTTTAAGTCCTGTCAGACTTGTGCTTTTTCTTGTTAAATGTATTCCTAAGTTCAAAAAATTATTTTTCTTATTATTTGGTTTGCAACATTTCCCCCATTTCAAGTTCTAGATGGCCTTGGCCAGTGTAGACAAAAGCGTGTTATCTTGACAATCTAGTCCAGAATTATTTTATTAGGCTCTCTTGTTTTTTCTAGATATACAATTATTTCATCAATAAGAGAGATGTGTGTATACCGTCTTTACCAATATTGACTTTTTATGTTCTTGTCTAAACTCTTTAGTTATGAGGATGTATCCTTGTTACCACGATAGTGAGGGTGACGAGAGGATCCTACCAGACATAAGCCAAGGGCACAGATTCCTTCGCCATTAGTAAAAGAGGTGTCAGCGTCTACAGAAAGCGGGAGGCTCCGAGTGTCATCACCACTGGGGAGACATCCTCGCAGTCCACGTCTCCCCACGGCAGCCTCGCTGCCAATGGTGTTGGTCAGCCAGGGCCTTCGAGAAGCGAAGTTGCCCTCTCCAGGGGATTTCATTCCTTGCTGCCCTCTTCCAGCTAAGCTCAAGACTGTCTCATTCCTCCCTGACTACCAGGGACAAGAGACGGATCAAGACCCCCAAAGGATTTCAGGATAGACATCTGTCCCACCACAGAGCCTGAACAATATGCTTTTTCTATGTTTCTCCCAGTTAGGAGAGGATTGTTGTCATTGATCCTTTCATGTGATCATCCCACAAACATTGGTGAGATTCCTATCAGGTGACCAGTCTCTGCTTAGGAAAGATACAGTCTAGACGGGGAATGAGACATAGCACCAAATCATGGAAGCGCCATGTGAGAAGCTGCACACACAAGTAGGCACCAAGAAGGACCAGGGGCTGGGATTTGACTCTCCTTTCAAGCGACCACGTGAGCTTGGTGTTGTGTGATGCGGGCCAGAAAAGACGTGAGGCTTCCTGGTCAGAGGCAAGGACTTGGTTATCCACAGCAAAGGCGGGCTCAGAGCTTCATGCTCATTCGCATTGGTCCCCCACTTCTCCCGAGTCCTACGCGGGGACACAGGGGTCTCTCATGGTCGCATGCACACTCAGTGGGTTGTGTACCAGGAGACTGACGTTGAGGGACGCACTGCTTTTAGAGCTGGGCGAAGCAAGCCTGCTCTTTAGCTGGCGGGGAGACGTGACCTCATCACTTACGGTTGCTTTCTGCAAATGCAGCCCCGAAGAACGGTCAGGCCTTGCTCTCTTGGCATGTCCATCAAGGTCATGTGCGGATACCCAGGGTCCCTGGCAGAGGGCCTCTACCAGCAGCAGATATAACTGCCAGGAGTATTAAACCTAAGTAATCTCTTGCCCTGGCCAGTTTGGCTCAGTGGATAGAGTGTCGGCCTGCAGACTGAAGGGTCCCAGGTTCGATTCTAGTCAAGAACATTTACTTCGGTTGCAGGCTCCTCCCCGGCCTGGGCCCTGGTCAGGGCACGTGCAGGAGGCAACCAATCGATGTGTTTCTCTCACATCAATATTTTTCTCCATCTTTTCCTTTCTCTTCCACTCTCTCTAAAAATCAATGGGAAAATATCCTCAAATGAGGATTAAAAAAAAACCAAAAAACCTAAGTAGTCTCAAAAAAAGTGATTGAATAATGTTGTCATTGCACATGTAATATTTTTGTTGGTTTAGCTGCTGCTGCTTTCTTGCGGTTCCAGAAAGAATGGTGAGTGCATGAGCAGGTTTACCATTTCCAGGGAAAATGAAATGAAACGCAGTTGTGGCTCAAGTGGTCTGGTGAGAGAGAGAAAGAATGCGTTTCTTAAAAGATAGTTGTGTAGGAACAAAAAATACACATCTATCAACAAGTGAATCTAAAAATCAAGTGAATAAATAATCTGATGAACAGAATGAACTGGTGATTATAATAGAATCAGGGGCATAGAAAGGGAGTGGACTGACTATTTTGGGGGGGAAAGGGGTGTGGAGGGTGCGGGAAGAGACTGGACAAAAATCATGCACCTATGGATGAGGACAGTGCGGGGAGTGGTCAGGGCGGAGGGTGGGGTGGGAACCGGGTGGAGGGGAGCTATGGGGGGAAAAAAGAGGAACAACTGTAATAATCTAAACAATAAAGATTTAATTAAAAAAAGAAAAAGAAAAAAAAAAGACAGTTGTGATTTGGAAAAGCCCTCGTGTGTGGAGTGAGAGCCGCCTGGGCTTGCAGAGTTCCTTCTTGACTTGCGCGTCCTGTGACTTTTCACCAAGGACACAGCCCCTGGGCTTCCTCATGGGGACCTTACAGGCTGTTGCCAGTTTTTAAAACAAAGCTTCTGAAGCACCCTGCACACCAGGGGAGTTCAGTCAATGGCAGGTGATGTCCAAACATAGAAAGCAGTGGTTCTCAACCTCCTGGCCCTTTAAATACAGTTCCTCATGTTGTGACCCAACCATAAAATTATTTTCGTTGCTACTTCATAACTGTCATGTTGCTACTGTGATGAACCGTCATGTAAATATCTGATATGCCGGATGGTCTTAGGCGACCCCTGTGAAAGGGTCATTCGACCGCCAAAGGGATCGCGACCCACAGGTTGAGAACCGCTGATATAAAGGGTAAGTAGAGTTGGCAGGCATCTACTTGGGTCTCTTCCTGTCGTTGCTAATTAAGCAGTTCATCCATCTCCTCATTACAAGGCTGTGAATGCCCCCTGAGCACTGAATCGTAGTTATCATGTGAGAAAGATCTGATGCATGTATAATTTCTCGTCTTGTTTAGTTTTAGTCATAAAAGTAACACATGCTTAATTATTGTTAAAAGTCTAACGATACCAAAGAATTGAGGTAAAAGTGTAGCTGTCCATCCCACCCACCCCTTCTCCCCAAGGGTGACCATTCATGATATTGACATATCCCCTCCCAGGCCTTGCTCTATGCATCCAAAGTGTGGTATTGATTGTTTTTTCCCAGACACCTTATGAACTATGCTCTGGTGGGTGACAGCGCTGTATTATTATTTCTAATTGCTAGTTTGTGTGGGTTAATTTTTTATTCAAAGCAGCTTTTAATGTATGTGTGTGCCTGTGAGAGTTAGTCCTAGAGAAATGCCAGGAAAGTCCCCATTGTTTAATGCTTTGAAAACCCCAAAAACATCGTCTTGTTTTTTTCCTGGAGTTTCTTTTATATTCATGTAAATACATTTCCTGGAACACAACTCCACCTTCATTGGCTTTATAATTCGTTTTGGTCACTTCTGTGAAACGAATAGGATGACTTTATCTTCTGTTTTTATTGATTTACCATTTATGAGCTTTAAGTTCTCCTAACGCCCCCATCAGGCAACATAGAAAACTCCTTATCCAAGCATGTCAAACTCAAAGGCTAACGTGGGCCAAATAGACAAGGCATGCGGCCCACAGGCTGTGAGTTTGACATGCTTGCAGCTTATACTTATGTAAAGGTTTTACAAGTTCTGAAGCTCTTTCTCAGTTGTCTGGCCTGCCCCACAAGGACCCTGTGGTGCGTGACAGCCACTACTAGGGCAATTGAAGTGACGAAGGTTAAGAAGTGACTTGCCTAAGGTCACACAGTAACCATCACAAGCCCAATTCCCTTGATTTTACATGGCAAGCAATTCACAGAGCAATCGTCTCAGATGAGTTAAACCTATTACACATAGAACATGTCAGGAAATACACTCAGAATTTGTAGACACAGTACTTGGTACCTTTAAGAAGTATTCTCTTTTAAAAAATAAGTTAACATAAACTGTATATACCTGTAGCTAATTTTTAGCTAGCTTGTTTTAAGATCCATATAGTATTAGTAATAGACATGGGGCAGGAATCATTTTTCTCCACCGAGAATGGGTACCTCACTTCTCTTTCATCACGAAAATCTTTGTGGAGCCCTATCTGGTTTGGCTCAGTGGATAGAGCGTCGGCCTGCAGACCAAAGAGTCCCGGGTTCGATTCTGGACAAGGGCACGTACCTTGGTTGCAGGCTCCTCCCTAGCCCGGGCCCTGGTACAGGAGGCAACTAATCAATGTGTTTCTCTCACATCGATGTTTCTCTCTGTCTTTCTTTCCCTCTCTCTTTCACTCTCCCTAAAAATCAATGGGAAAATAGCCTCAGGTGAGGCTTAACAAAATAAGAAGGAAAAGGAAAGACACCCTCTGTGGTGATGAGAGAACGTAATGCGAACTGAACCGGAGAGGTAGGTAGCTCAAGGATATGTCAGAATTGTGACTTCCGTAAGACGACTTTTAGAAGGAGGCTGGACTTCTTAGAGCAGTAAGACGACTTTTAGAAGGAGGCTGGACTTCTTAGAGCAGTCTTAGGTTTACAGGAAAACTCCCTCCCCCTGCCAGAGTTGCCCTGTGGTTAACATCTTGCATTAGGTGGGACATTCGTTGATCCTCGCACTAGAATCCTTGTCCCAGGGGAGCCTTTGGAGGACCCCAAGCTCAGCTGTGGGTACATGTTTCTTCAGAATCCCCACCCCCGTGGTTGCTGTCTTTCAAGGCTCTCCTGAAACGTCCCCACTTACCTGTCCTGGGCCCCTCACTCTCCTCTGCAGGGGCGAGGCCTCAGCAGCCAGAGAACAGCACCCGGTAACCCTTTCACAATGGCCAGGAAACCAATTAAATGTGGTCTCCCTCATGTGTTTGCATTTTTAAAAATATATTTTTATTGATTTCAGAGAGGAAGGGAGAGGGAGAGAGAGATAGAAACATCAATGAGAAGAGAGAATCATTGATTGGCTGCCTCCTGCACGCCCCCTACTGGGGATCGAGCCCACAACCCAGCATGTGCCCTTGACTGGAATCGAACCCGGACCCTTCAGTCCACAGGCCGACGCTCTATCCCCTGAGCCAAACCAGCCAGGGCACGTGTTTGCATTTTAAAGGGGGTCCTTGGGGAAAGAACGCAAAGGAGTGACTGTCTGGTTGTGAAAACTCAGATTCTGTGCCTCTGAACAGAGGAGGTTCTAAAAGCAAGTCTTCTCCTGTCCTTCACCTCGGACTGGGATTCCTAGGGTCATTTGGGGGCAGAGGGGAGGCAAATGAACTAGTCACTCTTTAGTGACAAGTCAAATTTAGAAGTTAGCTGAAAGGGGAATTTAAATTAGAAGAACTCAAGGGAAAGCCAAGGAATTTAGCATACAGTAGCAGGAAGGTTAAAACAGATGCCAAGATACCTCCCCCCCGCCACACGAACACACATTTTAACACCTCTGAATCAAATTGCATCTTATAACCAATAGCATTTCTGAGGTGCTGTTAGCCGATGGCAATCACAATGTCACTGTCATGGCCTGTGATGTGAAATTGAGTCATAGCTTTCATGTTGTCACCTCGGTTGAATTATGTGCACTGTTGCTGCAACACATGTTGAGTTTAATTGCTGTTTAACGTGTCATCAATAGAACACTGTGATTCAGGGTGGAAGCAAATAGTGATCATGTGTGCAGAATGGAATGGAAACAAACCAGCAGGGTATAAATTTGATATTCAGCAAATTATTTGTCACTAGATGGATAACCCTAAATGCCATATTTTCTTGGAAACCAACAAAAAAGTGCTTTACAGGATGTAAGAAGCAAGAAAGATGCCCACCAGTAGAAGAAGGGATATTATCTTTCATTACTGAGGTTCATGCAGAAGGATTGCCTATCATAAACAAAGCAACAGTGGCAAGAGAAATTGGCAAATTTCTCACAATAGATGAACAAAATCTCAAAACAATAGGAGGCTGGAGGGAACAAATCATGTCTTGTACAGGATTATCGTTAAGATGTACAGTATCCATTTATCAGAAACTCCCTGCTGATTTTGAACAGACTGCACTTAACTTGCAGCATGATGCCATTAAAAAAATTAGAATATTGCCCAGCCTGCGTGGCTCGGTGGTTGAGCATCAACCTATAAACCAGGAGGTCATGGTTCGATCCCCAGTCAGAGCATATGCCCGGGGTGCAGGCTTGATCCCCAGTGTAGGGTGAGCAGGAGGCAGCTGATCAATGATTCTCTCTCCTCATTGATGTTTCACTCTCTCCCTCTCCCTTCCTGTCTAAAATCAATAAAAATATATTTTTTTAAAAAGAAAAGTTTAATTCTAAATAAATGAAGTTTCATGTATATTTACCCTTTTATATGCACAATGTGATTTTAAATATCTATATGTTGAAATAAAAGTATTATTTCAATACGGATAAAATAAAATTCTAAGTGATAAAAATAATGTCATAGTTGATCTTTTTGCTTCAGGCAAAAGGCATTATAAGAGATACAGGTCAATTTATAGCAGTAAAAGATTTGACTCATTAGTAATATATAACAAGTCTGAATGTTTTTGACAGAACCACAAGAGAAAAAACACAAAATACATTTTAGCGTGCCTCTTTTAATAATTGACTAAATGAATCAAGCAAAAAATCAGCAAAGATGTAGAAATTTGAACAACAGAATCAACAAACGTGGGTTAATGACCCTGTGTAAGACATTTGAACCAACAACTGCAGAATTCCCGTTCTCCACAAGCTCACAGGGAACATCTGTTCACAAAAGGGCCGTATGCTGGGCCACAAAAATCTATACTAATAAGAGGGTAATATCCTAATTAGACCAGACATCTTCCAGACATCCTTCCGGACAAAGCCATGGTGGCAAGGGCCGAGGCAGAGGTGGTTAGGGACATCAGGCTGGCAGGCAGAGGCAGTTAGGGGCGATCATGCAAGCAGGCAGGCAAGCAGTTAGGAGCTAGCGGTCAGGCCTAAACCAGCAGTCGGACATCCCCTGAGGGGTCCCAGATTGGAGAGGGTGCAGGCTGGGCTAAGGGGTACACACCCCCCCCCCGTGCATGAATTTCATGCACTGGGACTCTAGTAATTAAAATAATTCAGAATATTAATTCTGATTAGAATTTTTAAATCTATAGAAAAATCAGTTTCAGAAAAGGAATAAATAAAAAATCCCTATGTTTGGAAATTAACCAACATATTTCTAAATAAGTCTTTAGGATGAAGGTGAAATCCTGATGGAAACTAGACCATTAAAAAGGAAGAAAATTATATAAGTATTTATGCAATCTTATACTTACTATGATTTGTATATGCAAATCATACCCAAAGGAATCTACAGATAAATGTTTAGAATAAGAGATATTATAGATATCTTATTAGAATGAATAAGAGTTTAGCAAAGTTGCCAAATTCAAAATCAAAGAACTTGCATGCATATATGCATAACCCATGGACACAACAGTGTGGTGAAGGCCTGGGGGTGGGGAGGGGGGAGGGGATGGGGTGGAGGGGTCAATGGGGAAGGAAAGGGGATGTCTGTAATACTTTCAACATTAAAGGTACATTTTTAAAAAACAATTAGGAAAGAAAGATACCATTTACTTCATTATCAAAGCTACCAACTACATAGAAAGAAACCTGTCAAAAATGTTTTAAGATCGCTGTGGAAAATTATAGTTCTTCATAGAGACATTAAAGAAAACCTAAATAAATGAATTCAAACACAATTATAAGGATGCCAAGTCTCCCAGATGCATCTGAAGATTCATTGCTGTTCAAATTCTCAGTGTGGTTGTGTGTTTGTGTAGCTTGACAAGCCGATTCTAAAATCTGTATGGAAATGCAAACAAAACCTATTCTACTCGCCATCAAACCTACCATAAAGCTCTAGTAATTAAGACAGTTTGCTGGTAGACAGGACCATAAGATGAAACGGGTGTGAGCAGCAAGCCCATCCGTATATAGACATTGCTACGTGACAGAGTTGGCCCAGCAGAGCAGTGGTGGAAGCACAGAATGTTCAGTAAATATCAGTGGCACTGAGTATCCATAGAGAAAAAGGTGAAAGGGACCTCTCGTTATTAACCAGCTCCATGGGAATTAAAATCAAAGGCAAAAGTATAAAGACTTAGCCCTGGCCGGTGTTGCTCAGTTGGTTGAATGTCGTCCCACGCACCCACTGAAGGGTCACACGTTCGATTCCCGGTCAGAGCACATAACCAGGTTGTGGGATCCCTGGTCGGGGTGTGCATGCGGGAGGCAACTGATTGATGTTTCTCTCTCACATCAATGTTTCTCTCCCTACCTTCCTCTCCCTTTCTCTCTCCCTCCCCCTCTCTCTCAAATAAATAAAAAATACTTTAAAAAATAGTATAAAGACTTAAAAAGATAAAATGGGGAGAAAATCCTCCATGACTACAAGTTAGGGAAATATATCTTCGATCATATAAAGCACTAGCCATAAAGGGAAGAATTTGACGTCATTCAAATTAAAAACGTCTGTTTCTTGACCCTGTGAGATAGTGACAAGACAAGCCACAGGGCAGAAGGTCTGTCCACAGAAACCGGACACACAGAAAGGCAGCGTCTCTCCCTCCCTCCTTCCACACGCCACACGTGGACGGTCTGTTTTTTATTTTTGTTGTATTGTTGCTCTTTTTTTTTTTTTTGAGATGCAAACATGTGGTAACTACTGAGAGGTGACATCTTTGATACTTACCAAAATAAAAAGTGCTAATTTGGTTTTGACTCTACAGTGATCAATTTTCCATAAGATGTTTTTGTCTTGTACGTTAAGCGAGGGACTAAGTTAGGAGAAACGCAAAAGGGAAGTGAAAAAATAGCCTGGTGATTCTTTGCTCTTAGAAAAGGAGGAAAGTGAGTAATTTAACCTGACAAGACCTGGGGAGAAACTGATTCTGAAAGGGAAGGTAAAAGAAGTTTAAGCAGGAAAGAAAAATGAAAAAGTGTGCACCTTTTCAGAAATGTTGAAAGATAGCATCAACAAGAAAGAACTCCTGTAGCAGTGAGAAAAACCAGGGAAAAATGGTGATTCTTGGGAGGTAGATGGAAAATGAACAACAGGAACACATTAACAACATTCTAACGAGAAGGAATCTGAAGTTGTCAGCATGCAGAAATCAGAAGTTTGGTGCCCCTCTGTATAAGTAGAATTGTTTTAATTTATTTACCTTATGAGTTTCTGTCAATTCATTTCCTTCCTTTTGTGGGGAGCGGGGGCCTAACCTGGCAGTTGGACATCCCCCGAGGGGTCCTTAGCCGCTGGGCTCGCCATCCAGAAGCCGGCTCGCTGCTCCTTAGCGCTGCCTCGGAGGCTGGAAAGGCTGCCACCACCACCCCTGCGCTCGTCAGCCTTCAGCCTGGCTTCTGGCTGAGTGCACTGACCACCAGGGGGCAGCTCCTGTGTTGAGTGTCTGCCCCCTGGTGGTCAGTGTGCATCATAGCGCCCGGTTGTTCTGCCGTTCAGTCAATTTGCATATTCGGGTTTTATTATATAGGATACTTTTACAAATAGAAGTGCTAATTGACATTCATCATCTAACAAAATCGTGGCCATAAAAATGTTTACAACCAATAACCTCATTTCTTTCCTAGAAAGACCCCTTGGTCTACTCATCTGTATAACCTACTTTTGATTAATTGCTAATTTCCCACTTTGTAGATTGTTATTTTATTTTTTTTCTGTTATTGATCTTTTGGCCATTTCACGGGTAATTGGCACCTCCTTCAGAGAGGAGGGCAGAGTAAATGCATTTATTGTGCCTTCCGTTAATCCTACCTTGGAAAGAGGCTAATAATAATGAAGTGTAATGCTGTGACTAAAATGATGGTGTTGATCAAATTAGACTTGTAAACCAAGAAAACACAGACACCAGCAGGGGCCTGGCAGGTAAGGCGAGTGGTGGACGCCAAGGCAACCGTGGTAATACATGCTCCCCTGGAGGGTTAGAGTGTTTAACTTATATAACACACCCAAACATGAACAGCACCAAACAGGGACCAGAGAAATGCGTTAAGCAGACCATGAAGCACGTAGTTAACTAGTGAGTAGCTGTGGTTCATAATGACTAACTCTTTCACCTAAAACCTGCCCTAAGCCTAAAGTAACATGATTTTTGAAGACAGAACAATATGCCTCAAAGAAGTCTACATTCACAATATGAGTTTCTGTGGTTTTATAAGAGTTGGAACAAATCCCAAATGATTTCCATATTTATTGGGATATCATTTTTTAATTTGCAAACAGCAATGTTTCTTTATGATGCACATATTTAAGCTTTTATGTTGTTTCTGCTCCCTTTTTTCCAGGGAAAATTTCATGGAAATCCAATGCATGTAGCTGTGGTTATTTCAAATTGCTTAAGGGAAGAGAGGAGAATATTGGCTGCTGCCAACATGCCCGTTCAGGTAAGATTTTCTGAACTTGTGATCTTGTTATCTCCTTGGGCTCAATTTTTCTGAACCGAAATCTTTTCTCACAAACGAGCTTCTTCTCTGTTAGTGGCGCCACCATCCTTCAGGACACTTGTCATCAAGACCTAGGGTCCTCTTTGAGTGAGATCCTTTTCTCTGCTTCTTTATTGAGATAGTTACCAATTTTTCCAGCATTTGTTTGTAGAATCTTATCTATAAATTATTTTCTTTCTCTACGGGTCACGCTCTGGCCCATGGTGTTACAATATTGGTTCAAGAATATAGTTAACTACCGCCCTAGCTGGTGTGGTTCAGTGGATAGAGCGTCGGCCCTCGGACTGAAGGTTCCCAGGTTAGATTCTGGTCAAAGGCATGTACCTCGGTTGCAGACTCAATCTTTGGCCCTGGTTGGGCATGTGCAAGAGGCAAACACATTTAATATCAGATTATTAGAGTGGCCAGCGCTTGGAGAAGTTGATCAGCCTTTCTATTTAACAAAGCTAACATTTTGACATATTCTTTCGTAAACTCCCTTTGTTCCAGTATAAAAATAATTCTCATGCTGTCAGATTCATCTGAAGTTAAGTCTAATTCTAAATTTAAGTCTAACTTAATGTAGTTTCACTATACTAATTTTTAAATTACATGTATTAGTTTTAGAGCATTTCAAAAGTAATATTATAGCAAATTAAGAAAAAATTCTAACTATAAAATAATCTATAACTTTACTATTCATGGAGAACACACATAACATTTGGGGGGGATGTTCTTCCAATCACATGTACTTGAGTATACATGTCTGTACATATATCCATATATTTATAAATACATATATAAGCAATAGAGATCATAAATATATGGTGTTTCATAATCTTCTCTATTTTTAACAATACGACACTACTTGTATGTCATTGAATATTTTTCTACAGCATGATTTTTAATGGTTATAGAGTATTTCATATCACATTGATCCAAACCTCAGTTCGAAGTATACTCCACATACCACATTCATCATAAACCTTGTTTTGTCAACACCATTGAAATTTCAAGACATTCTTTTCCCAGGGACCTCTGGAGAAATCCTTGCAAAGCTCTTCCGTTTCGGAAAGACAGAGGAACGTGGAACACAAAGTGGCCGCCATTAAGAACAGCGTGCAGGTGAGTGAGCTGTGGATGCCCAGCAAGGCTGGCTCTCGTCCCCACGCAACCGGCTCTGCTCCTGGCTCCTGGGGTCCAGAGTGCGCGCACACAGAAACACGGCGGCTTGTCAGTAAGATCAATGTCTCTCACACCCTGTGTTCCTATTAGAAAAGATGGCTTTGGGGAAAGCTTTTTAACGTCAGTTACTGGAGACTGGGTCTGCCCGCCACTCTCCATCCCGGGAGCCAGGTGGCCTGAGGCAAGTAAGTCAGCTCACAGAGCCGACCTCTGCTTCCTCCTCTGTATGGGGGTCGCCGGCATAGGGCTGCTGTGAGGCTGTGGAGCTCACACATGAAGAGCCCAGGTCCTGACACTCAATACCTGCTGTGTCTGAGCAGAAACACAGCAGCAGGTTTAGCGAAGAGAAAAGTAAAAATCTCAGGGAGAGAACCAGGAGACACGGAGGAAGCATTTTTTCTAAGACGTAGAGAGGGAAAAATGTATACTGAATTGTCATAAACTGCAGCGGGTTGGAAAGGAGACTCCCAGCAACATGATCCTTGGTACATGGAACAGAATTATATGGAACTAACAGGGGGGAAGGGTGCATGTTCTCGGGTGGAAAAGGAGATTGGTGGCATCCTTTGACACTCACTGAGAAACAAGAGGACAAGTTTCCAATTGGGCGGAGGCAATGGGTGAGCAAATTCAGTCTGGTTCTCCCAGTGATACTCAGCTTTCCTGGGAATGGGCTCTTTGTAGATGTAGGTTCTATACGGTTAGTCTACGATATTACCGGAAACCAGAAGAACAAAGCAGTGTATTTTGAAATACGGGTGATGTTTCATTGACATGCTGAATTATAACAACTGAGAGAACATGTGTTTGTTGTTTTCTTTTTATAAAAAGATAACAGAACAAGACACCAAATATTTAGAAGACCTGCAAGATGAATTTGACTACAGGTATAAAACGATTCAGATGATGGGTGAGTTTCTGTTTCATCCGTAATTCTACACAGGAATGGAAAAGTCACATGACTAGGGCTTCCCCTCTACTCACAGAATTGATAAATTGGTCTCCTTCCCTAAGTGAACGGTGTTTTTTAAAGGGGAGGTTCGGCAGAGTGGTGTTTCTCTTGTTCCATCCTTTTTCCTCCTAACCAATTCTAAGTCAGTGATGAAACCGGTGAGAAGGCACCTCTATGCTGTCATGCAGCCCCAGAAACTAAGTTCCTTCTCCCATAGAAGCAAATACCATTATCACGATTAAAAAGAGTAATAATAGCTGCCTGATATGATCAGAAAATTAGTCATGTCATCCTAGGTGAGTTTTTTTTAAATATAAATTTTTAAAGTTATAAAGTAGAAATGTGACTCACTGTAGGAAATTTGGAAAATAGGCAAAAGCAATAAAAAAATTAAAATCACACCAATTCCCACTGTCTACAGATAAACAGTCAAAATGGTAGTATACTTTCTTCAAGCCACTTTCCTATACGTCCAAATACATACATATCTTTTTTTTTGCAAAATATTGAGGTAATCTTGTACATTGTTTTGTATGTTTCATTTTGAAGTTTTAAGTATTTCCCCATATCATAAAAAATCTTCAAAACATAATTTTAATAATTATATAAACATCAAACAGTAAGGATACTGATATTTATTTGACTAGCTCTTTGTTGTTAAACATTGAAGTTAGATGTTTTTTAAGAAATGGAAGGAAAGAATGAGACTATTTGCTAAGATTTACAAGTAATGATCATTTAAAGTGTGTTGCATTTAGTGGGACAATTAGAGAAATTCAAATTAGGTCTAGATTAGTCCATGGGATTGTATCAGTGTTCATTTATTGCCTTTGGTCATTGTACTGTGCTCACGTAAGACATTAGAGGAAGCTGGATGAAGGATATATAGGAACTCTATTATTTTGCAACACTTTTAAATTCTAAAATTATTTTAAAATAATTTAAAAACAAATTGGATCTCAATCTCTCCTTTAAAGAATCATTGTTAGCCCAGCTGGTGTTGCTCAGTGATTGAGCATTGACCTATGAACCAGGAGGTCATGGTTCCATTCCCAATCAGGACATATGCCCAGTTGCAGGCTCGAGCCCTAGTAGGAGGCATGCAGGAGGCAGCTGATCAGAGTCTCTCTCATCGAGGTTTCTATCCCGTTCTCCCTCTCCCTTCCTCTTTGAAATCAATAAAAATATATATTTTTAAAAATAAAAGAGAGGATATTAGGAAACTAGTTTTTCCTGGCATAGGTAAGGAGAGATGTGTTCTTCTGGCATCTTCAGGATGTCTTGACTCCCATGAAGTGCTATTTAAAAGGTTTATAATTGTGTATGTCAATGTTTTCCTTCAGAAGAAATGACACAACCATGGGTTTTATCAGATTATCAAAGGGGTCCACAATCCTAAAGCAATTTAGGGGCTGAGAACTTCATCAAGCCTTACAGTTAATTGAAAGCAGCCTCATCCTAAATCTCATATGTGAACTATCAATTCTGAGAATCTATATATATAAAAGCCTAAGCGACCTTTACAACTGGTTGACCGAACGACCGGTCAACTGGTCGCTCTGATGCGCACTGACTACCAAGGGGCAGACACTCAATGCAGGAGCTGCCCCCTGGTAGTCAGTACACTCCCACAACCAACCTGCCGCAGCCAGCCAACCTCCCATGGTCCCTCCCCCTGGCGAGATGGCCCCGATCAGCCCCGATTGCCAGCCAGGCCGAGAGACCCCACCGGGGACGAATTCATGCACCAGGCCTCTAGTTAGAATATAACAGAATACATTAAATGGAAAAATTACTTTGAACTTAATATATTGCAATTAGAGTTAATTTAATATCTTTTAGTGCTCCATGAGAATTATGAAGAATGAAAATAATCATCTTCCCATTTAAATCAAATATTTACTTTGTTGGCTCTAAGTGCAATGAAATGAAAGATATGTGGAAAATAAGTTCTATCCTTGGTTGTGGAGATGGGAAAATGTTAGCTAATGAAGTTTTGAGTTGATAAAATGCTGTATAACCAAGATTTTGCTACACAGTTAGGAGTTAGTGAATTTGTGAATTAAAGCAACCAGGGCCAGGCCGGAGTGGCTTAGTGGTTGAGTGTCAACCTATGAACCAGGTCATGGTTTGATTCTTGGTCAGGGCACATGCCCAGGTTTCGACTTCCATCTCCAGTGTGGGGCGTACAGGAGGCAGACAATCAATAATTCTCTCTCATCATTGATGTTTCTATCTCTCTCCCTCTCCCTTCCTCTCTTAAATCAATAAAAATATATTTTAAAATAAATAAAGCAACCAGGGATGCCTTTTGGGATATCTGCTGTTTTATAGGGCATTTGACACACTGTTGTCCTGGTGCCTCTTTTTCAGAGTTTTTTTCTTTTTGTTTTTGTTTTTTTAATATAGTTCTTTATTGATTTCAGAGAGGAAAGGAGAAGGAGAGATAGAAACATCAATGATGAGAGAGAATCATTGATTGGCTGCCTCCCACACGACCCCTACTGGGGATCGAACCTGCAACCCAGGCATGTGCCCTTGACCGGAATCGAACCTGGGACCCTTCAGTCCGCAGGCCAACGCTCTGTCCACTGAGCCACGCCGGCTAGGGCGTGGTGCCTCTTTTTCAAATACATGAGTCAGATCGGCGTTCCCAGCGTTCACTTTTCATAGATGTGAGTGGTTGGTAGAAACCATCGCGTGCTCTATACCAATAAAATGTGATGTTTAAATTAAATAATATGATTTTCCTTGCACATCTTCCATTTAGGAGGATACATCCTTTTGGTTTTTCTTCTGTCCGAGATGTTTTTAAAATTTGCAACTCTTTCCCACTTCTAGTTTTACTGTGAGGCTAGCCCAGGGGTGGGCAAACTTTTTGACTCGAGGGCCACAATGGGTTCTTAAACTGGACTGGAGGGCCGGAACAAAAGCATGGATGGAGTGTTTGTGTGAACTAATATAAATTCAAAGTAAACATCATTACATAAAAGGGTACGGTCTTTTTTTTTTTAGTTTTATTCATTTCAAACGGGCCGGATCCGGCCCGCAGGCCGTAGTTTGCCCACGGCTGGAGCCTGTTTTGCAAAGAAAAGGGGAAAGTGAAGGACTTAGTCTTTGTTATCAGTTCATGAGACCAAGGAGACAAAGCACTAACTCCACCAGGCAGTTTCTCGTAACTCCTGGGTGAGAGGTGGGGCGTCAGGAGGAGTCAAATGCGATATAATCGTGGGCACAAGGAGAGGCCCCCTTCCTTTCCTGCTTCTGTCAGCCAACCCGGATGATCATCAACGTAGAGGTGGCTGATAAGGAATCCATGATACAGATGTTTGTATCTTCTCTCCCCGCCCCCAAAAGGAACATGATGGAAGCGTGGTCTTCTCCCAAGGGCTGCAACATAGAGCTCCTCTCTCCGTGCTGGGGTGGGACCCTTCCTGGCACAAGGAACAGACTGACTTCCACGCTCCCCTCCCTAACGGCCCCGCTCGGGCTCCTGCATCTGAGGCGGGCAGAGACCCTGGTCTCGGGGAGACTCTCAGAATGCTCTCTTTCCCCCCGCAGATCAGGGTGACAAGAACAACGCCCTGATGAGTCAGGAGGTGCTGACTCTGCAAGAAATGCTCAACAGCCTGGACTTCAAGAGGAAGGTCGGTGACAAGCTGTAACTTGGCCTTTTGGCTGTTTTTCTCCTTGTCCTGCATCTAATCCCACTGACAAGGATTTATGCTGAATGAGCCAATGGCAACGTTTCTAGGAAAAGGGCCATACTGTCTGCGGTGCTTCTAGGTTTACAAAGCGGGCCTGCGAGTTTGACATGCTTGCTCTAGACCAGTGATGGCGAACCTATGACAGGCGTGTCAGAGGTGACACGCGAATTCATTTTTTTGGTTGATTTTTCTTTGTTAAGTGGCATTTAAATATATAAAATACGTTAACTAATTAAGAATTTAAAGAAAAAAATCTAAATATATATATAATAAATATCAAAAATATAAGTCTTTGTTTTACTATGGTTGCAAATATCAACAAATTTCTATATGTGACACGGCACCAGAGTTAAGTTAGGGTTTTTCAAAATGCTGACACGCTGAGCTCAAAAGGTTCGCCATCACTGCTCTAGAGTCTGTTTCTCTTGCTTACGTGGTACATTGCCTGTAGCTACCAGCAAGGCCAGGGTGAACATGTCACCTGCTTTCTATTCGCCACTATTTCAGACGTGACTCTTTTAGCTGCTGTGCATCAGATGCTGCGATGGGTCCCGCTACATATGTGTAACTGAAATACGTAAACTATTCCTCGAAGACACCAACATTTTATTGGAAAGTTAAGTGTTCCAGTTTCCAGGCTGAAAAATGACCTCGCGCTGGATTTCAAAATAGTTTACTGAAGACTGAATTTTTCAATCTAACCTCCTCCCAGCGAGAGGAGGGACTTTTTTCTGGCTCAATGAACTATTTTAAAAGAGGGGGGAACATCTCTTTTAATTTTCAATAAATCCTATTTTATTAAATAGGATAAATCAGTATTTTATTTCTGAACGTTTCCATTTTTTATGCAGGAATTTGTGTTAGCACAAGTAAATATAAAACTTATTTTACCCTAAATTATAAACTTAAACAGTTACATATCAGATTTTAAACATGCAGATGGTTAATCCAAGATAAACTTAATGTTTTGTGCATAATAAAGGCATACTGCACGTTTGATGCATGCCATCTTATTCAACTTCAGGAATAAGGTTTTAAGGAGAGAGAGAACCTCGGAAATCATTGCATAGATCAGAAGACCAAATTCCAGCAGAGTTCAGTGGTTTATCCAGATTCACACAGCTGTGGCAAAACCAGGGTAGGAATGCCTAGGCCTTTAACAGTTATACTTCTCCACTATACCTTCAAAAACCCAACTAAAGTACTAACAACAACTAACACAGAAAGGCTCACATTTTCATCAGTACATTTTAAAATAAATGTTTATAAGCATGCTTATAAGAATATTAATTCAATGTATAAATCTTTTTAAAAGCAGATAGACAGCTTTATTCAATACTAGAGGCCTGTTGCACAAACTTTGTGCATGGGTGTGGTCCCTAGGCCTGGCTGGCGATTGAAACACAAGCGTCTGGCGTGAAAGGGCAGGTCCCAGCTGACCTCTGGGCCCTGGGCAGCACCTGGGCCCTGGGCCCCTGTGCATCCTCCTCCGCCTGATCATTGGGCCCCTGCACAGCTCCCTCAGCGCCTGGGAGCCGGGAGGCAACCCGCCCCCCACCGTCACTGCTGGTTGCCATCTGTGGGGCAATTGGCGGGGCAATCGGGCCCAGCTTGCATCTGCCTTGGCCTGGCGCCGCCCGCTCACCTGCTCCACCGTCCCGCCACATTCCTGCTCTGGTCGGGACCCATCGGGGCCAGCAGTGCCTCCACTGCCGCCCGCTGCCAGCGCCCAGTCGCCAACGCCTGCCATGTTCTGTGCTGCCCCTGGTGGTCAGTGCACATCATAGCGAGTGGTTGAACTCCCGGTCGAGGGACAATTTGCATATTAGGCTTTTATTATATAGCATTGTCACAGGACTCACACATTCTATGATAGTCTCAGCGTATATATTAAGAGAATGTTCCCTGGGACTGGGCTTTTCTCTTCATGACATTATTTGACTGTAAGACCTTCCTGGTTCGCAAAGGCAGTGGAATGGCAAATAGAAGGTGGTATAGGTCAGACACATCGTTCTATAGGTGGAGTTAGAGTGACTTAGTTGTGTCTCATGAGCATCTCAGCAGTGTTCTCTGTTTGCAGGAAGCGCTGGGCAAGCTGACCCAAATAGTCAGCGAGACGGACCTGCTGATGAGCAGCATGCTGGTGGAGGAGCTGCAGGACTGGAAGCGGCGGCAGCAGGTCGCCTGCATCGGGGGTCCCCTCCACAGCGGGCTGGACCAGCTTCAGAACTGGTGAGACACTTGACTTCCGTTTCTAGAGAAAACCACAGGATGTACCCAAGTTCAGCGTCGCTCAGCCGGAGAAAGCCGCTTGGGTCAGAGTGCCAGCTCCCCGGGGTGGATGGCGGACTAGCAGGGGCTGCTTCTCAGTTGAAAACCAACACACGTCGTGATATACATGTTCTTCACTTGTATTCCTTTGTGGAGAAAGAGCATCATAGAAATTTGTAAAATGCATAAGAATTGCTTAATTTTCTTATATACTTAATCTTACAAGCCCTAGCCAGTTTGGTTCAGTGGATAGCGCATCCGCCTGCGGACAAAGGGTCCCGGGTTTGATTCCGGTCAAGGGCACGTACCTCAGTTGCAGGCTCCTCCCCGGCCAGGCCCTGGTCGGGGTGCATGCAGGAGGCAACCAATCGATGTTTGTCTCACATCGGTATTTCTGTCTTTTCCCCCTCTCTCTAAAAATCAATGGAAAAATATCCTCTGGTGAGGATAAGCAGACAAACAAACAAACAGACTCAGGGATTTTTGAAGCCAGCGATCCACATGCTTTCTTAGGGACGTCAGAAGCGTAGCTTCAGGAGCTTGAGAAGATCCCTCCGTTGTGAAGGTGGACCTTAAGACGTCCAAGCTCAGCCTGAGGCTGTGTTTTCCAGAACAGTGTTTTTGTATTTTCATGGAAAGTCTCCCAGGACCAGGGCAGCATCTGCGCTGGTAATCAGAGGCAGCGCTTTGTGTTAGCAGAAAAAGTGGGTTTCCCCCTTCACCGGGGCAAGAATCAAAGAAACCTTAGAAAATGTAATTAAAAAGAAGGAAAATGGTCAACAGAATCTAACACTGTCTTCAGAGGGTACAGCTCAATGCAGTGCGATCCGTGGGGACCGGGACACTGGCACGGGAAGTGCTGCCCGCCAGGCACATCCCCGGAAAGCCAGGAGCTGGGCTCCTGCAGAGATGCACACGTTTCCCGGGGGAGAGACAGCGGTTCTCTGACCTCCCTGTGCTCGGTTGTTGGGAAAACAAGATGAACAGCAAAGGCAGCCGTGAAATGGGGCTCCTTCCACATCCAGTGGGGGGTCAGCGTGCTCCCTGCAAGGCCACGTGGGGCATGGACGTTATGTGGGAAGAGCTGCGGTCAGGGCTACATGGATGGGCCAGGCTAGCGGACGGGTCAGGGCTAAGGGGATGGGCCAGGGCTAAGGGACGGGCCAGGGCTACGTGGACGGATGTGCCCAGTCTGTCGAAGGCAGCCTCCTGGGTAGATAGCGGAGGCCCCTTCCCTCTCCATCATCCCAGTCTCCCTCTTAGGCCCCCGGCCCACGCTCCCCTCTGCACGTCTGAGCTGGGGTCACGGCTTAGTGAGAACATGCAGGCACCTTTCTCCAGGGATTTCCATCGATAAGTCCCAGGCTAATCCTAGGACTTACAGCAAACATACATGCTCGCTTTATATTGTGTTTCTTCTTCAGGATTCTTACACACAACATGCTTCACATCATGTATTTTTAAAGCTCTCAGTATGCTCTTCCATTGCTCCTTGGTGAGTGTCAAATTCTTAACATACACGTTCCACAGACCGGTCTGTGTTAAACAGAGGGTCATTACAAGGCATTTCTTGTCTGTAACTGAAGGTACACATTAGAAAATGTTGAAAACATTTAACATTGTCTCATGCATCTTAGAGGAAAACACGGATTAAGGGAAAAAAAACATGTAAGCAACTGTCACTAACCTCTCAGGGGAGTATGTGATTGATTTAGTTCAATGTGTGACTGTTTGCTAAGTACAGTGAATAGATAAAATAATAGAGATGACGTGGGGACACTCCCTGTGCTTATCCTTTGCTTCCGTAGCTTCACGCTGTTGGCAGAAAGTCTGTTCCAGCTCAAAAGGCAGCTGGAGAAGCTGGAGGAGCAGTCTTCCAAGGTGACGTACGAAGGGGACCCCATCCCCCTGCAGAGGCCACACCTGCTCGAGAGAGTCACCTTCCTGATCTGCAGCATTTTTAAGAAGTGAGTGTTCTCGTTGAATGCCTCCGCAGCTCCAGGCCTTGGAGTGGTAGGGACACCCTCTGGGGGGTTGGCATTGAGGTGAAGGGGTGGTAGGGAACTAAACAGTAAGCCTTGGGGTGAGCTGAGTAAAGCTCCAGAGAGTTCCGGAAACATCTCTGTCCTTCACTGCTCACCAGTACTCCCCCCACCCCCCAACCCAGTCCGTTTTCCATGAACCAAGCACATCACCCACCTGAAGTTCATTTGTCAACAATTAGGAAAAGAGGATTTCAAGGATTTCTCAAGTGCATGTCTAAGAAATGAAGGCTGGAGAACATGTGTTTGTTTATAAGCTCATCTAAAATAAAAAGAAAAAACTAGTATGTGCCAGAAATCCTACTATCTACTTCAAAAATGGCATGAAATTAACTTTCTATGTTATGTTTAGTAGGATAAAAATAGACGGGGGCTTTTCCTCTTCACTCAGTTCTAACCATTAAGAATGAATTACTGGCCCTGACCGAGTTGGCTCAGTGGATAGAGCATCGGCCTGCGGACTGAAGGGTCCCAGGTTCGATTCCAGTCAAGGGCATGTGCCTTGGTTGCAGGCACATCCCCAGTGGGGGGTGTGCAGGAGGCAGCTGATCAATGTTTCTCTCTCATCGATGTTTCTAACTCTCTATCCCTCTCCCTTCCTCTCTGTAAAAAAATCAATAAAATATATTTTTTAAAAAAAGAAAAGAAAAGAATAAATTACTGTTGTTACGCAGGGATGGGCTCCAGGCCATTTTCCCTCTCCTGGTAGTTATTTGTGAGGTGTCTTTGGAGAGAGTTGAGCTTCGCTGGGGGTTTGAGTGTCTTCTATGTGTGGGAAACGTGGACCTTAGGGGAGGACAGCATCCTGTTCCTCTGTGGTTTGTAGCCTGTCGATATGTTCAGTGTTTTCAAGTGACACTTGACTTCCTTTGAATCTAGCTCGTTTGTGGTTGAACGGCAGCCATGCATGCCCACCCACCCTCAGAGGCCGATGGTGCTGAAGACGCTCATCCAGTTCACGGTGAAGCTGAGGTAGGCACAGTGCGTTCCATCATCTCACGTGTGCATGGAGCCACAGTCACTGTGTGACCAAGGCCAGTGTCTCCCCTGGGCCTTCCTCCACCTGCTCTCCATTGAGCGCCTCCTGCTTGCCCGGCGTTCAGCTGTGGTCAGCGCCCGCAGGAATGTGGAGGTGAGGGCCCTGCTGGTAGAAAGTGTGACGATGAGGGGGCATTAGCATGGCAGCCTGAAATCACAGCATCGAGCACCATGAAAGCTTGCTGGGAGCGAAGACCAGAGACGGAGAAGGCACTGTGGTCACCGAGTCACCGAGGAAGGCCCTGAGGGAAGAGTGGAGGAGAGGAGAGCAGGCTCGCAGGGAGGAAGCCAGGAAATACGACTTCTGAGGTCTGTTTCCTAAGCCTGTGAGCGGGAAGAGAGCGGATGAAGAGGATAGATGGGGACAGATTAGGGGAAGTTTCAAATGTCCATTCCAGGAAATACATGGCACGGTCTCCCCTGTGCTACCCAGTGACCAGCCTAGTAGCTTTTCTGAGAAAACACTCAACACCACGTTTTTCAGTGTATACTTACTTATGGATATGACTTCTGTGTTATGGTTGCTTTGGCGATGTATTTGATCCTTTCCAGTAGCAGGAGCAACCAAAATGTAGCGTTGTCCCTAATGGCACCTAATCATGAGTTTGACTTCAAACTTTCAAAGATTTTGCATCATGCTTCAATCTCCAGGGCCCCACAGTTTAAAATCACTAGTCACCATTCACCTCCAGAAAGCTGAAATCCTAGGCTAATATAAGAGGTAAAGCTGCCAAGGTGAACCAGGATGCCATAGTAGGGTCCCTGATCACATGTCACTATTGGAACTCCATTCTTACTTTATTCTTTCAGTTCTATTGAGATATAATTAGTGTGAGTACTGTATACGTTTAAGGTGTGAGGCATAACGACTTGACATTCAGGAATTGCAAAATGATCATCAGAGTAAGTTTAGTTCACATTTATCACCTCTGCATTTTTACAGGGAAGACGTTTTTTGTCTTCAATTTGCATTTCAAAAACCCTCCTCGAAATTCTTGGTCATTTCCTTGTGTGAATCTTGCACTAAGACTTAAGAACTAAAGCCAAGGCCAAGTTCCTTGTAAAAATTCTATAATTTTCAAAAATAGTTGCTTCTTCATCCTCTCATCTGTCTGTAACCCAGAAGACAATACACTAAACGGAGGTAAAATTAGAGGGGTAGTGAGCATCCTACTTTCCCCTGAGATGCCCCCATGGGTGGTATGTGAAATCTAAGATACTCTTTGGAGCAAAAAGGGGGGGTGAGTCGGGACTGCTTACGCGGAGTTCTGAGTGGAACAGGTCCCTGAATGGCACCACCTGGCACGCTGTCTGAACTGGTTGCATGAGACAAAGACCTTGAGCCCCTGGTGTGAGTGTTCTGCCCTTCTCTTCTCCCTGACCGCTGGGTCCCCATTGTCTTCTCTGGACCCTGTGCCCCCCTGTCTGAATAGATGAACCTCTACTTAGCGTTCAAGTTTGTCCCTTCAACCCCTCTCTACCACAGCACTGCATCCTTCTATTCCAAAGGGAGAGGTAACAGGGGACTCCCTGCAAGTCATCACGTGACTCAGATCCCTTCCTGCAGAGGGACAGAGAGGAAGGCAGAGAGGGAAACCATCTTGCCTGATTGCATACCAACCCTTGCTACCAGCACTACACGCTTATCATAGTCCAAACCCTGAACTCAGTCCTGTGTCTGGTGCAGGACATTGAAGGAACCTTCACAACATTCTACCCGCCTTTTGTTCGGGCTGTTTAGTATCTGTGTTTATATGTCTCTCATGCCCATCAGTTACTCCACCGTTCTCTATATTCCATATATGTGAGTGGACTTCTTCCTTTTATGTATAGCAGAGTCCACACCTCTCCCTTTCCCAGTCTTCACTACCCCAGTACTCCAGTACCTAGAGCACATAATGAATATGTATGAGGAGCTCAATACCTGCTGAGTGAATGAATGAAGTTTGGGATGAGGGCATAAGTAAATGAATGAGTAAGTGAGTGATTATCTCAGAAACCGAACTGAACCTACAGAGAGAGGGTACAGTTTGGAAGAGATGGGGAAAGCAAAAGAAAAAAGGGCCCCTCACCAGATTAAGGAATTAAAGAAAGTTATTCTGACCTATAATCACTTGATTTGAAATTATGTCTTTTTAAATTATGAACATTTTTGCTGTTACTTAAATAGAGTATGTTTAAAGATTGCAAATGTATTGAAGTTTGAATTTTTCATATTCTACCAGAGGCCTAGTCTTTCAATATTTTTACCATAAAACAGTTATCATCAAAACATTTCGTTTTAGTAAGCTTACAAAATGTGTTCTTAAAATCCTATATAATAAAAGGCTAATATGCAAATCGACCCAACAGTGGAACGACCAATCACTATGATGCACACTGACCAATAGGGTCCAGACGCTCAACTCAGGAGCTGCCCCCTGGTGGTCAGTGCACTCCCACAGGGGGAGCGCCACTCAGCCAGAAGCTGGGCTCACGCGGGGAGTGGGCCTCAGCCGGCAGGCGGACATCCCCCAAGGGGTCCCAGACTGCAAGAGGGCGCTGGCTGGGCTGAGGGACTCCCCAGACCCCAGGGCATGAATGTACAAGAATAAAATGAAGCCATGTCAATAGACTTTGATTTTTCTTATGTTTATACATTTAACCCAAATTTTGGCTTGAACCAAAATATATAGCTATTTTTATGACCTAGCCAAGGTATTATCCAACACACATCAACTACAGCAATATGGAAACACTTCCCAAATGTTTGTCAGTATGTTAAGTGGCTGATGTCAGTATTAGTAACATGGAGAACTAAAGAGGAATTGAACATGTTTAAAACACACTAACATAGGGAGATAATGTAATCTGATTTATATGTATATGCCATAAATATATCTAAATCTCTAAATGTACAAAAGGCTTGTAGAACTTGTGATTTTTACCTTTGATTCTTTATTTATGTGTCTTTCCAGACTACTAATAAAATTGCCAGAACTAAATTATCAGGTAAAGGTGAAAGCATCGATTGACAAGTAAGTACCTAATTTCATTTTGAAACATGAAAATGTAAGACTCTTTAAAAAGAACTGTTCTTATTTTATAGAATAATTTCAAACGTTTACATTTATTTCTCTAACATTACATATCAATGCAATGTTAGACTTTGAAGTTCAACCATTTAACAGAACGCCAGTGAAGGCTTATTTGTAAAATTTTGCTCTAAACGCTGGGGATGAAGGTTTGCCTACTATCCTCTCAAGTGTTATAAAAAGTTTTCCCAGGTCTATTACGTAGCTTATTTTTAAAAATCTTCTTGTGCTTACAGGAATGTTTCCACTCTAAGGTAAGCCCTGTACTTTGGAACTCTTTGTTGTTGTCATACATCTGTTTTCCCTGAGACCATGTCAACGGCTGAGATTTCTTCCCCAGTAATCGCAGGTTTGTGCTGTGTGGAACGCACGTCAAAGCCATGTCCATCGAAGAATCTTCCAACGGGAGCCTTTCGGTAGAGTTCCGCCACTTGGTGAGTGCCTGGTACCTGTACGCAGTCAGCTTACTCGAGCTTTCTCTTCCTTCTCAAATCAAACACATCTTCACTAATAGGCCTTGGGACCCCATGCATGTTGTTTCTTCATGTTTCTCACGTGAGATTAAAGGGTGTGTTGAGCTATAACAACATGCTGTCATTGAAGAATTAAAAATGGTAGAAGGAACACCGAAGCTAAACTCAGGTCTGAGTTCTTACCAGGGAAGTAGTACCTAAATACACTGAGCGGCCAGATTATTATGACCACCCCATCAGTACAATGAAGTGAATTAGTTATGCAAATAATAATCATAATAATAAAACCTTGAGAGTATTTGCTTAGGAAGTTTTCAATATTCAGTATTTTTGGAAGTGTCAATGAAGTACTGATGGGGTGGTCATAATAATCTGGCCACTTAGTGTATATTTAGTAATTGGTCCCTAGATCAGTGGTTCTCAACCTTCTGGCCCTTTAAATACAGGTCCTCGTGTTGTGACCCAACCATAAAATTATTTTCATTGCTACTTCCTAACTGTAATGTTGCTACTGTTATGAATCGTCATGTAAATATCTGATATGCAGGATGGTCTTAGGCGACCCCTGTGAAAGGGTCATTCGACCGCCAAAGGGGTCACGACCCACAGGTTGAGCACCGATGCCCTAGATTTTGGTAATAATGACAAGAGTAATCCATCTTGTAATGGACAGCCATTCCTGGGTTCGTTTTTTAAATACCCCCGAGAAATGCCATCACGGAACAGCAGGTCTGGCTGCAGGCACGTCCACTTGAGACCGGTGAGCTGGGGGACAGGGTGCTCCGGGCATGACAGCTGCGGTTTGCCTTGGCATGTCTAGAAAGCTCTGACCAGCCGCATCCTGCTGCTTCTGGTGCTCACCACTTCCTCTCCACCGAGAGTCCTCTTCTCGCTTCTCTTTCTCGTGCTTTGCATCGTTTTTAGATTGCAAGGACCCTGTGGCTGGTCTCGCCAGAAACGTGTTACTCATCTGGTTTGTTAACGTTTAGGAAGTATCTTCCCTGGACGTTGGGACGCCTCAGAATCAGCCTCAAAAGGCCTAGTTTCTAACAGATACAAAACTGACGTTCACAGAACGGTATCTGCCTACACAAACTCATGCTGGCTTTTGTTTTTAGTTTTGTTTTTGTTCGCTCTTCAGTACTGAAGGGGGCATTTCCTTTTAGCTGAATTCCTACCACGTGAGACTGTTAAATGAAATGCAACGAGGAGTCACATGTTATACATCCTTCTAGCTCGCACTTGTTTTTTTGCTTAGGATTAACTTCGGTCCTCAGGGAATTTTTAGTAATGGACAGTGTTTGCTAATAAATTAGTAAAGCGGTAAAAGCCCAAACCTTAGTCTCTACACTGCTCTTCTAGTGGCAGAGCATTTTCATTATGTATTTTTGCATAATAACTTTAATCACTTTCAATAGAAAAGTCGATTTAGAATATCGGAGAAGCAAAATTTTTAAATTAAAGCATCACCTGTAATCCCGTCACCTTGAGGTAACACTATTTATTTTTGTTTTCATTCTTTTTAAAGCCAGATGAGACTGCACACTGTGTCATTTGCTTTCTGTCTGTTTCAGTACGTGATCCATAGCATGGACATTTTTGTGTCAGGCAGTCTCCCTGTCCTCTAACGGTACCCAGTCCTTCCTGGACAGCTGACCCATCATTCCTTTCCCAGTCCTCTGTGCCAGGCGGGGTTTCACAGGCCTGGGAATCCTCACGGCTTAGCTCGGATGACCCCTTCGAGGTTCAAAGGAGTGCTGAATACGTTCAAGCGCATCCAGCATGATCGCCTCTTTCCAAAATGTTGGCTGAAACACACAGGCTTAGTGGTCTGCCCACCTCCTCACTGAGCTCGATGGAAGTTTCCGAACTGGCAGCCGAACAGGAAGCTGCTTCCTGTGATGTGGGCAGCTATCAGGTCCCATGAGTTGGAAGACATCTGGGTTACTTTCAAAATTGTGACCAAGAAAATCACTAAAGTAGGTGATTTTGATATGTAGCTGATAACGTGTCTCCATGTAAACACTGTTTTCTTTTTCTAAGCAACCAAAGGAAATGAAGTCCACTGCCGGAAGCAAAGGAAATGAGGTAGGAAATGTTTTCTTCTAGAGTTTTTCTAGGAAATAATCCTGTAACATCTTATTTTTATAAAGCCCTTAAACTGCCTCTTATATTTTTACTAGAGGCCCAATGCACAAAATTCGTGCAAGAATAGGTCTTCCTTCCCCCCGGCTACTGGCACCGGCTTCCCTCTGGCACCCGGAACCCGGGCTTTCCCTCTGGCCGCCGGCAGGCACCCCGGACCTGGGCTTCCCTTGCAGCCCTAGCTTCGTCCAGAAGGACATCCGGAAGGACATCCAGTCTAATTGGCATATTATGCTTTTATTATTATAGATATAAAGTCAAATTCATGTTTCTCTGATTATAAATGTAAAGCTTGATCATGGCAGACAATATAAGAAATTTTTTTTAACAAGGAGGAAATTACAGATAATAATACCCTCCTAAGAAAATGACTATTAACATTTTGGTTCACATCATTCTAGACTTTTTGTATGTATTTCATATAGACACATTGCTTCATAACCTGCTTTTTTTCCACATAGCAATATGTGGTGAACAGCTTCCCAGGACCTTGAACACTCTTGAAGAACATGGTTTAACGTGATTGTATTGTATTTCATTTTACAGGTGTGCCATACTTTCTTTAGTCACTCCTCCTTTGTTATAAAGTATCTTAAAATTACTCATTTTCTACAAATAAGAGTTAAGTCTCAAACATCATGACAAATTATGTGAAAACCACAGGTGAAAAACAGTTATTTCATGGTATCAATTACCTTGCTCTTCTATTTAAGAAGCATTCCACTGAATGAATTGATTAAAAGGACAAATGGATGCAGTCCACGTATTCACATTTGAGTCCGTAAATGCTAGAGTGGCCGGGTCTTGGGCTGGCAGTGGTCTTGGAGACCATCGATCTCGTTGACCCAGATACCAGGGCATTTGCCTGTGCCCTACATACTTAGGGTTAGGAAACCTGGTTCTGAGTCCATTCTGGCCATGACTGCACATGCGATCCTTGACAAATGATCTGTTGGAGAAATACTGCATTTTCCCTCTCAGAGATCAGGGTAGTACTGCCCATCGCTCTCTGCTCAGAGATGCTGCCAATGTAAAGCCATCCACACAAGGCAGATATAAGGCAATGAGGCTGGTTTCTGGCACAATTGGTGTGTGGCTCCTACCTCCTGGCTTTATACCTCACAGTTCCTATGCAACATCTCTTTGAATTATTTGGGGGAAAAAAGCACTTTATAAACCCTGCATTCAACTACAATCCATCTAACCCACCCACAAAACCACACAGATCCCTCACGACAGATTTCATGCTCCACATTTTTTCTTCCCAGAATGCTTCAGTCTCTCAATCTTGTCGGAAAGATCATTTGGCAAATCTCACAGCCCCACCAAAGATGAGCTAAGCCTTCTCCCTGGGTAGACCCTTGGCGTAGGGCGGAGCTTCGAACACCCAGATGTCACATGAACAGAGCTTTTGAGTTTAAGAATATTCCAGTAAACCAAAAAAGTGGGAGCTATTCTTCCTACCTTATAGAAACCCATAAAGGTTTTCCGAATTTCCTGATTGAAACATTAGCACATGATAAATGAAAGCCCATCTAACTGGAATTTGGGCGGGAGTTGTGATTGACACTTCATGCGGCCTGACATCCCTGAGTAATATTGACTAAGTCTGAATAGATGAAGCGCAATGCTTCTGAACTCTTAGCAGCTCAACTAAATCAAATGGGAATAATGTAAATATTCAATACATTGTCATACTTATGGATGTAAAAACAAAACCTTGGATTTCCCTAGAGATGAAAAACTATAGAAAAATCAACCAGTCTTACTAACACTGTCTACTTACTAGTATATTAATTTGAATGTATTTCTTCTTACTTTCCAAATAATAACAAAATTGTACAGTATACATCAGAATCCTTTCATTTCTTCCCTTTTCAAGTTTATCAGATCAGAATAATTCTATTTACACTATTCTTTGAGCTCCCCCTGTTGACAGAATTTTAATATGACTCCTATGTACATTGAAAAGAACCCACAGACTTGAACATTGCTTTCTGTGCTATGGGAACAATTGAAGAGTCACAAAATATATAAAAGTAGGCTCCAAAAGGCAGCGGAGTATTGTAATTATGGCCTATTCCATATCGTTTTCCATGTGCAACAATACCATAGATTATGGCCAGAAATTTAGATGGAAATCACCCTTACCCCAGTCCTATTGGCTTAGCAGAGGTTTCCTTTCACGTCAAAAGCCATAACCATTTGTGAACATATCCCAGGAGCTCAGGGTGTGCTATTAGGCACTGAGCAGCGGAAACAAAAAGAATATGGCGGCATCTGTACCTGCCTTTCATTCGCTTGTGGTTGTTCCCAGGTGGAGCCCTTTATAATATTCAATATCATAGAATTATCATGAATGTGGATCTTTTAAACCCCACAATCATCTCAGATGGTTATAATGGCCTTTAATACAGACATGAATGGTTCATCTTACCTGTGATAGTTTCCTGATCTGTAAGGAATGAATCCTGGGAGCATGAAACAGAATAGGGTCCTGGTGTGAACTACACGGTGGAGTAATAGAGACGGTGAGCGGGGGCCATGCAGGCTTTGAGAGTTAACGATGCTTCCTTTGGCTGGAGCCACTTTTCCCCAGTCATGTGCACTGTAAGTCAGCTGCGTTGATGGATTTGTTCTAAACGTGCCTCACAGTTGCATTAGGGATTTTAAGTAAATATCAGATACTAGTCTGAATCACCGAGGAAACCTCTCACCATCCATCCCAGTCCAGTGATGTAATCCTAAAGCATGACCTCGTTTTCCGAAGTGAATGGACGGCCCTGAGTGTCTGTGGAGGCCCGGGCTCTCACACCTCGATGGCTGCCGTAACTCAGAGATCTGAGGAAATTACCCATGAACTTAGGTTTAATCATGGAACTTAAACTAGAGGCTAGAATCAGGTAGGAACGAGACCTCAGACTCAAAAAGGCTCCCTTTGGCTGTCTTCCAGCCATGCCTCCCTACAAGGAATGGTCTTTGGGTTTAAGGCAACCTGCTCCCCCAGAGCCCAGGACCAGAATTCTCGCCCGGAAGACCTCAACCTGCTTTCAGGGCCTGCGAGGGCCTCTTCTGCCTTATTCTACCCAGCATGGGTGTCACCAGCAATGCCAGCATCCCTAGGCACAATCACAGGGGCCTGGAGGCCTCAGTGGCCTGCGAGGCCCTCACAGAGGTGGAGGAGATTGGGGTGGGCAATAGGCTAGGGTGACCATTCTCTCCCCAGGCCACATGGTCCCAGGAGACTGGGGGAAGTTAAACTGGCCGCTGAGGTCATGTGGCAGCTTAGATGTCAAAGCAGGAGGCTGGCCACACTCCCACAGTTTGTTAACTAGAGTTAGAATGGTTAATATTTAGACAGACGGTATGTGGTCTCCTGGGCGCTTGCCCCTGGCCTCTCGCCCGCTCTGCGCTGGCTTGCATCATGCTGCCATCGACCTCAGTGAGATGGGGAGAGGCACCTGGTAATGGCCAGGAGGTTGCGGATCGCATAGGGCAGTGAGGTTTTCTATTGTGTAAAATATGTGGGGTTTTGTTCCATTTTGTGCCTAAACACAAGCCAACTATTTTATCTCATGCTCAACCGAAGAAACAGCTGTTTGTTTGTTTGTTTGTTTGTTTAAACATGGGGGTGGGGCTGTGTGTTTGGTGTGCTGAATGTGCTGGGAGTAATTTTTAGGGTGGCCTAAGGGGTTTTTAAGCAGAATTTTCACTAACATCACTTTTCACTAACCCAGTAAGAAGCAACCCACCTAGTGAATCTAACTACCTGCAGGCAACGTAAGGTATCAATGATGGAACCCAAGGGAGACGGAGTCTTTAATTCTGTACTTCCTGCTCCGTAACAAACCCTAAGTTTAACACCTGCTGTCAGTAAAGTCTTCCTCATGTAACTGTTAGCCATGCCATCATATGAGAACCATTTTTAATATTTGAAATGTAATCAGATTGGTTCTGCCTTGTTATTAACGCAGTATTAGACCCCCGCTCCCCCGAGCTGACTCTGCACCCACAACCCCCCTCCCCCACCCGGACGCTTCTAGTCGAGTAACTCCACTTCTGTTTTCATTTTCCCACAGGGGTGATTTTTTAAAAATTGGTTAAGCTTCCTACACCATCTCCCAATTTCTCAGATCCCTTTTGAGGCGAACGTGGATACACCACACCGAGAATGGTTTTCTCACAAATTCCACCTGGGGGTCTTGTTGAGATTCTGGCTCCGTAGCCTGGGGTCAGGCCAAGGAGCTCTCGATGATGACAAAGCTGCAGGTCCTGGCACGTGGCAAAGTGCTTAAAGGTTCATGAGGGACCAGGGAGGGCGGGTGGGAAGAGATCAACCAAAGACCTTGTGTGCACAGATGTATAACCCATGGACACAGACAATAGGGTGGTGAAGGCCTGGGGTGGCGGGCGGGCTAGAAGGGGAAGGGGGGGACATCTCTAATACTTTCAACAATACAGGTTTTTTTTTAATGTATCTTTTTACTGATTTCAGAGAGGAAGGGAGAGAGAGTTAGAAACATCAATGATGACAGAGAATCATTGATCGGCTGCCTCCTGCATGCCCCCCACTGGGGATCGAGCCCACAACCTGGGCATGTGCCCCAACCGGAAATCGAACTGTGACCTGGTTCATAGGTGGAGGCCCAACCACTGAGCCACACCCACCAGGCTTTCCTGTACACTTTCACCGCATCTTCCCCTTTCAGCACCTCACCTCTGCCTTCAGCGTGACCTCGTAGAGCGCGCTTTCAGTTCCTGTGATTCATGGGCTCCAGAAAGTTGACCTCCTGCCCTGCCCGGGGTTGGGGAGGCATGGGCCTCACTGCATGGACTGGGGCCCCTGCTGGTCAGCCCTCTTCACCCTCAAGCCTCAGGGGCCCAACGCTTCCCACCCCCGGTTCAGGGGTGCAGGGAGCCTGCTGCCACCCTCACCCCCCACTCGCACTGGGAGATCTAGATTAGAGTTTCACTCAATTGGAAAGTAAACAAAACCCCAGCTGTTATGCTATTGACATTTCCAGCTGGAACAGTCACCAGAAGGAAATCCTGCTTTCTTTTTAAACAAATGTATTATGACACCGAGCTGCTTCTGTTGTAGCCACACACACACACACACACACACACACACACACACACACGGCTTGCTTTTGTTCTTTGTTGGTAAGTCAAAGGACTAATCTCTGAAAGTTAAAAAGGAAAGAGCTATTTATCTGAATTTCAGCTGATGAAACCATGCTAGAATTTTAAAAGCTGGAAAGTATATTGTTTTGGAGGCTTGCCGTTGTTCTGTTTGTGGAAATGAAGATGACCCAAACTCTGTGCTACATACTCTAAATAACTTGTGAAAGAACAAGGGGAGCCGTTGCATCCTGGGGAATGTTGGGGGCTTACACTCTGAGAATGTGTTGATTTTTACTAGTAGAAGCAGGCCTGTCACAGAGAGCACGTCTGCGTTTGTCTGAAGAGTGAAGGCGCGTTTCTCTCTCCCCAGGGCTGCCACATGGTGACGGAGGAGCTTCACTCCATCACCTTTGAAGCACAGATCTGCCTCTACGGCCTGACGATCGATCTGGAGGTAGGGGTTTCCAGAAACATCTACTATTTACTACTAACGTCTTCAGGACCTGGTCAGCATTTGTAGATAAAAACCTCAGTCTTTTCTAGGTCTTAGTACATCCCTATTCCTTATTTTTGTTTTAATTTAGAAAATCAATACGTCAAATGCTTACAAATCAGTCAACAAAGACTATTCTGGTTGAATCTGAATGATAAAAATCTCACGGGCATTAGGAATTCCATACACAGGCCTAGTGAATGATTGGTTGGGAAGATTGTGTGTGTGTTTTGTTTCCTGGGATTTCCTGAGTCGGGGATACTCGGGAACACCTAAAGAGAAATCAGTGTCCTTGAGCCATGTCACATTGTGATATATTTTCAAAAATTTAACTCCCACACACAAATCCTTTTTCTAATGTAAAGATAAATAATAGGAACACCAAGAGCACCTTGTTTTGACCCTCTTTTAACATTCCCCATCGAATTCAAGGAAGGAATAAAGAAACCCTGGGGGGAAAAAAACAAAAAAAACCCTGGGGACAGTGGACATGGTCACCGTGAGCGCCCTGAAGGCGGGGCATCGTGCCTCGTTGGTCCTCCGTGACCAGCGCCCAGCGCAGTGCCTGCCACACAGCAGTTGCTCAACGTTTGCTGAGTAAATGAACGAATAAGTGCAGTGTCTGTCACACACCCTGAATACAATCCTGTTTGTGGGATGTATTATGTTAGAGCTCCGCCTTTGCTGTTTTGTCTTACTGAATGGAAACGTGTTCATAAAATTGATCATGGATTCCTCACTCATCTCTTTCCCCAAAACTTGTTTCCATGAGCTATGAAGTTCCTCCATTGGTTATTTCACTGTCCACGGCCTTCTAACCTCTGTTACTGGGGAGGGACTGATGAAAGTTGCTCAGCCTCCCAGGCCAGTCTGTCAAAGTCTGTTTCTTCCATGAGATGGGAAGCTGCAGCACCAAAAGTACTGAGTTAAGTTCTGCACCAACAAGCCATGCAATGCCATCTCCCATAATGCTTTGTTTTCCCGTAGAGCTTACTTCACCGTTTTCTCCAGTTAAAACTCTCATGTCTAGTACTGACGTTCATTAGGTGTCAGATCATAATTTGAACATATTGATCCATCTCAGCGATAAATTTAAAATTCAATTCTTTCATGGAACTTATGGAGAGAACAGTGGCTAGATCGTTACAAGCTCGAATTAGTTGTGTTTTAGGCAGTACCTGATATAAGAAGGTATAGATACTCACATGGTCTCAGGGAAGATATTAAAGAGGCTGACTGGCCGAGCACTTTAGAAAGGATTCCTGTGTCTACAGCTGCTTTGCTCCCTGTACCTTGACTCATATGTGCTCAACAAGCATATATGAGCCTTCACAAATCATCGTAGTGACCGGAGCAGTGCAGACACCAGGATGGGAGCAGAGGTTGGCTGGAGAAGGCTCTTGAGGGGAGAGGGCCAAGTCTAAAATCATGTAAAGGTGCACCTACCTGTAATAACTATGCTTTTTTTTTTTAAACCAGACCAGCTCCTTACCTGTGGTGATGATTTCCAATGTCAGTCAGTTACCTAACGCGTGGGCATCCATCATCTGGTACAATGTGTCAACCAACGATTCCCAGGTAGAGTCTCTATTCCGATTTCTCCTCCTTTAATTCCATTGGATTTGCTTTGTCAACGAAACCCATCTGCATAAAAAAAAAATCTGTGTGTAAATAAAATTTCGTCGTGTCCTGTGGGTTGCTGTATTTCAGAACTCCAATCTACCTAGTTGTATGATTCCTCTTTCATGTCAGATTCAAAGTATTATGTTCAAATGTGCGTGGACCCTGAGAGAGTTCAGGCCAACAGAGGTGACAGATGGAGGGTCTGGTCAGCTCCCCAATACGTGCATCGGAGGGAGCTCTGGGGTCACCCTGCCGACGGCTGACTGGGCTACGGGAGACGCGTGCTCCTGAATGTGATGGCTGCTGTGCTTGTCTGTTCACTACTCTGCCCACACCTCACACAGACCCCTCGACGGAGGCAGAGAACTGGTTTCCAAATAAGTAACTAGAATGGACGTCGGTGTTGCCTAACTACACTCTGATGGTGCAGATTTTCGAGTCGATTGTGTAATTATTTAACCCATTGACATTCATTGCAGATTTAATCCATTCTAGGCTCCAGGTGGGTTTCAGTGCTATCTTGTGGTTACTTGTGACATTGATTGGAACTTGGCCTCAAGCAGACAGCAGATGCTTTTCTTAACCAACAAGCAGGGGAGGGCGTGGCAAAAAGATGAGTAAGCACTTCCCGCTGATCCTCTTACAAAACCTCAGTGCGTCATCCTGGAAACCACCAGGGTCTAGACCAGGGGTCCTCAAACTTTTTAAACAGGGGCCAGTTCACTGTCCCTCAGACCGTTGGAGGGCCGGACTATAGTTTAAAAAAAAAAAAACTATGAACAAATTCCTATGCACACTGCACATATCTTATTTTGAAGTAAAAAAACAAAATGGGAACAAATACAATATTTGTATTTGCATGTGGCCCGCGGGCCGTAGTTTGAGGACCCCTGGTCTAGACTCTAGAGAAAAGAGGTCAGATGCAAATAACAACATTTCTTCTTCTCTACTCAAAGCCAATGTTCCTTCCAAAGGGAAGAATTCTTCTGCCTGGTCCAGCCATGGGAACAGGCCGGCTGAGTCAGCTCTCGTGTCTTTCCTGATAAGGAAACAGCATGGAAAATGACTCAGCGCTATGCTATTCCTTCCCAGCTTCTGGGCCCTGGCATCTGAGACAGACCAGCTGCCCAGGGCGGCCTTGTGCTGGCAAGGCCTTGTTCTAGACAGAACTCACTAGAGAAGTCACCCTGTCGTTAAAGCCAAGAACAGCCAACACCCCTGAAATGAAACGTCATTGCCTAGGAGCTACAGGCGTTCAGAGCTCTTCACCCAACTCCAGGATGTGGGAGGGAGACGGGATACTTCTCTGTTCTCCAGCCTACGAGTGCCCTGGGGCTGCACCCCCCCCCCCAATCCTTCTTCTTTAAGAAAGCCACCCTCCCACTCAGCACCAGCCACCCCAGCTCCCCTCTGCTCCTGGAGGACGACTCTGGGGATGCATCACACAGAGCTCCTGAGACAGCTGCACAGCCTACAGAGCCTCCCTGCAAACTAACTCGGTTTCCCCTCTGTATCCGCACTGCTCCCTCAGGTTGGCCTAAGGAGTGGACATCAGGAATCTATTGGATCACAGGGTGTTCGATGTGACATGTAACCATCGTTCTGACTCTATTTCAGAACTTGGTTTTCTTTAACAACCCTCCCCCGGCCACGCTGAGCCAGCTCCTGGAGGTGATGAGCTGGCAGTTCTCCTCGTACGTGGGGCGTGGCCTGAACTCCGATCAGCTCAACATGCTGGCCGAGAAGCTGACAGGTGAGTGCCCGGTGCCGAGGCCTGGGCCCTGTGCGTGGCACTCCGTGCTGTAAAGCGCCGGGGTGGACGTTGCTTCTATTAGTCATAACAGTGATCACCACGATTTCTTGAGCACCAGGCACAGGGCTGACTGCTCTATTATCCTTCAAGCGTTCTTGAAGGCAGAATACTGATCTTATAGATGAGGGTAGGTCAGGAACTTGCCACCGCTGCATGGCTGCTGTGTCGTAGCGTGAAGGCACGGGCGAGGCCTGCCCGGTCCTAAAGCCCCTTCCTTCCCACCCCACACTCCAGTCTCCGGGTGTTCTTATGCCATTTCCGCTGGTTATGATGGGCAGTGCTGATGGCGCCTGGATCTCTCATATTCATATCACAGTGACCCTTAACCACCTGGAAAAGCGCCGATTCCAGGGCCACAAGATCTAATGGAAATTAAAACCCACCAGGTAACACTTAATCCTTTCCAGCAAGAACATTTCAGTCTGACATTTCTAACGTTTGCAAAATAGAGACATTGGTACTCAGAGTAGTGACTATAGTGTTAAGCTTTTTCTAAAAGAATTTTAAAAGATACCCTCTATTTTGACAAGTTTAGGGTGAACACATTTAGCACCAAAAAAATAGTTGGGTTTGCATAGATTTGTAGTTAAAGTGGGGCAAGGACACATTTGAGCAGCATTGAAACCTGTGTGATTTGGTTAAGTTGGATGCACAGGTGATGCTGGGCTGCCGCTGGTACTGTGACTGTATGTGATCAATAGGCTTTTAAACAGATCAGGACTTTAAGAATGTTACAACATTTACTAATGTAAATATCCTTTTGGATCCTTATTTAATTCATAAGCCACAGTAGTAGGAACTCAACTTATATTTGTTAGTGAGTGAATAAATCTTTTAAATATGTAGCATAGATAGCCACCATATACTTTCAGATCTTTATCAAAGTATTCTTATGAGTATACTTTTCTTAGAAATTTAGATAGAGCCCGGCTGGTGTGGTTCAGTAGTTTTAGCATCAACCTATGAACCAGGAAGTTACGATTAGATTCCAGGTCAGGGCACATGCCCACATGGTGGGCTTGATCCCCAGTAGGGGGCGTGCAGGAGGCAGCAATCAATGATCTCTCTCATCACTGATGTTTCTATCTCTATCTCCCTCTCCCTTCCTTTCTGAAATCAATAAAAATATATTTTAAAACTAAACAAAAACATCATTCTATAAAAAGAGAGAAAGAAAAAAGGAAGGAAGGAAGGAAGGAAGGAAGGAAGGAAGGAAGGAAGGAAGGAAGGAAGGAAGGAAGGGAAATTTAGATAGAATTTCCTGGATCCTTTCACTGCCCATGGCTCCTTATTGCCTAATAGATGGCTTGGCCATTCTTTTCATGGGAAGAGTTAGCACTCCTGGAATCTGGCTTCGTCTACGTATGCCAATTGGTTTTATGTTTATTCACCAACACTAGGCTGTTCTGACTGTCTTCTTTTTTTAAAATATATTTTTAATATATTTTCAGAGAGGAAGGGAGAGGGAGAGGGAGATAGAAACATCAATGAAGAGAGAGAATCATGGATCAGCTGCCTCCTGCACGCCCCCCACTGGAGATCGAGCCCAAAACCGGGGCATGTGCCCTTGACTGGAATGGAACCCGGGACCTTTCAGTCCACAGTCCAACGCTCTATCCACTGAGCCAAACCGGCCAGGGCTGACTGTCTTTTATATAAACCATACTCATGTCCAGTATGCTTCACCCTACATTATTCTTGCTACTGGAGGGGCCCCTCCTTCCCCTCGGACGATGTATTTCCTGTCCATTCATGGAGGCTCGGTCCTAGACACCTCCCCGCTTCCTAAAGCTATCTGTAGCTCCTCCATGGAAAAGAATTCGCCCCGTTATAATAAATTGCATGACAGAGGTTTACTGTTTCTAGCACTAAATACTCTATAAACACAGAGCAGGGGCTTGAGAAATGCTTGAGAGAAGGAGGAAAATCTAAATTGAGCACCAAATTGAAGAGTCTCATTGTTTAATAACAACGTCATTCTTTTCTTTCATTGTAGCCCAGTCCAGCTACAGTGATGGTCATCTCACCTGGTCCAAGTTCTGCAAGGTACCCGCAGGGGAAGGGGGGACGGCATTTATAGTCTTTTTTAACAGTGCTCCTTTTTCTCTAGCTGGCAACTGTAGATAGTCTGTTCATCTCACCTGCGGCATGCATTTATTTTCTTTTTAAATATATTTTATTGATTTTTTACAGAGAGGAAGGGAGAGGGACAGAGAGTTAGAAACATCAATGAGAGAGAAACATTGATCAGCTGCCTCCTGCACACCCCTTACTGAGGATGTGCCTGCAACCCAGGTACATGCCCTTGACCGGAATCGAACCTGGGACCTTTCAGTCCGCAGGGCGATGCTCTATCCACTGAGCCAAACCGGTTAGGGCTGCGGCATGCATTTAATTTGGAAAGATGAGAATGTTTTAAGATTGTGGAAATACACTGTAAACAACCAGTTGGATATTGATGTTTGCAATTTGGGCTATTTTTTAAATATTTTATTGATTTTTTACAGAGAGGAAGGGAGAGAGAGAGAGTTAAAAACATCGATGAGCGAGAAACATCAATCAGCTGCCTCCTGCACACTCCCCACTGGGGATGTGCCCGCAACCAAGGTACATGCCCTTGACCGGAATAGCCCAGCCCTCATCGATGTTTCTAACTCTCTATCCCTCTCCCTTCCTCTCTATAAAAAGTCAATAAAAAATATATATTTTTTTAAAAAGACATTCTTCCCCTGGAAAAAGGGACTTGAATTATTCCATCAGCATCACCTGGGGAATAATTCTGTGCTGTGTCTGTCTCTGCTGACAGGAACACTTACCTGGCAAATCGTTCACCTTCTGGACATGGCTTGAAGCAATACTAGATCTCATTAAGAAGCACATTCTCCCCCTTTGGATCGATGGGTGAGTTACGGCTTATGTTTTGCATGCGAGTTCACTAGGTGTTTATTTTTATGCTGTTGGCTTTCTTTTTCTTCTCTTTTTAAACATGTTGAATGTTGTGGCGGGGAGATCGCTGCCGTGTCTTCCGTTCCTCACAGAATATTGATGTTCACTTTACTCTGTATAAGACAACTATTTCAGACATTTAACTTTGGGTTATTCCCAAAGCAAATTTAGGTCTGCTCTTTGTGGATTCATTCATGGAGAATGCAAATGCACTAAGTGACTGCCCTTGATCAGAGAATACGACCCATTGCTGCCTTCCCAGGTGTGTCATGGGCTTTGTGAGCAAAGAGAAGGAGCGCCTCCTGCTGAAGGACAAGATGCCCGGGACCTTCTTGCTGCGGTTCAGCGAGAGCCACCTGGGCGGGATCACCTTCACATGGGTGGACCACGCTGAGAGCGGTGCGTGCTCGCGGGCCCTTCCTGCGCAGGGACTGTGGGCCTTGGCCACTGGTGTTTCCATTTTCCGTGCCTGGGGTGTTGCTCTGTAACCAGACAACCAAGGGGTCCTGGCTGCCTGTCGCTACTTGAGCCCATTCAGCAGAGACGGGGTTGGTTCATATGTGCGTTTTTTCCAATCCTGCCGGCAGCGTGGGAGAGCAGCAGGTCAGCTTCAAACATCTGCTCGCCCCCCACCATCAGCCAGCTGCTTATGTTGGGTAGGAGGACAAAGATCATGTGGGGAAGTGGGAATTACAGGCATGGGAAAGTGGGCACGGGACAGTCACAACAGGCTACAAGTCATGTGGGCTGGGGGGAGGGGGGCATGTCACAGAGGGTGGGTGCCTCTGGGCACCCCGGGACCAGATTACAGGCCATGGGGGCTGGAAGTTGTAAAGAGCAGGTGCCTCCAGACTAGACTGTCTCGGCCACGAGGTTGTAAATCTTTCCATGATGACAGGCAGTTCTCAGAAGGAGGATGGACTGCATTCTGATGTGAGTTCCCATATACCAGGGCGCACAGCTCCCAGCCAGGTTCGATGTGCTTTCTCTAATGAGAACAGAGCCATCGTGGTTGACAGAGCACGGTTAATGTTCCCTGTAATTATAATTCGTTTTCAATATGCTATGTCTGCCCTTAACAATTCGGCTTGTCAGTGGGTTTGAATATTCGTGGTACAGTCGTCCCAGATCACAGGGACCCTGACTTCCTCCCACCCGGGCGGTGTCCTGGCTCATGGGGCGATCTGTCCTGTCGGACCGCAGAGGGGGCTGGCACTGTTATGACCAGCGATGTGAAGACACCGCGGGCAGGAGGCATGGCCACAGAGGATGCCCGAGGAAAGCTGACCACCGGCTGTCTGTCTCCCCAGGAGAAGTGAGGTTCCACTCTGTGGAGCCCTACAATAAGGGCCGGCTGTCCGCACTGCCCTTCGCCGACATCCTCCGAGACTACAAGGTTATTATGGCCGAAAACGTCCCTGAAAACCCCCTGAAGTACCTCTATCCCGACATCCCCAAGGACAAAGCCTTCGGGAAACACTACAGCTCCCAGCCCTGCGAAGGTCAGGTTCTTTCCGTTTGCTTTCTTTTCTTTATATTTTGGAAAATAGCCTCTCACCGGGTTAAAGGAAACGAAGTTCCTCTTTGAGTATAAGATCCAAAGACTACGTGGAGGTCAAAACCTTAGTGAGGAAGTGACGTGTCAGCGGTTCCTGGAAAGGGACTGTCTGCTGGCTGATCCGTGGCTGTGGCCAGACCTCGCCGTGGCCGTGGCCGTGGCCGTGGCCGTGGGGGCCTCTCCCACCGACTTGCAGAGTTTGGGTTTCTCCTTCCTTCTCCGGACCCACAACCTTCACTTCTGTGACTGGGGGAGAGGCAAACAAAGAGAAGGTAATTAGAAACCTGTTACAAGTCCAGCAAGTCTGTTTTTTGCAAAAAAAGCCCAGGGCTTATGAGCTTTATATATATATATATATTAGAGGCCCAGTGCACAACATTCGTGCACTGGGGAGGTGAGGGGGGTCCTTCAGCCTGGTCTGCGCCCTCTCGCAGTCTGGGACAGGACCCCTTGGGGAATGTCCACCTGCCAGCTTAGGCCCCAGGGGTCGGGCCTAAGCCAGCAGTCAGACATCCCTCTCTCAGTCCAGGGCCCTCTCAGTCTGGGACCCCTCGCTCCTTACCACCTGCCTGCAGCAGAGGAGGGAGAGGCTCCCACCACTGCCGCTGCACTCTCCAGCCATGAGCCCGGCTTCTGGCTGAGCAGCGCTCACCCTGTGGGAGCTCATTGTGTTGAGCATCTGCCCCCTGGTGATCAGTGTGCAACCGGTCGTTCTGCCGTTTGGTCAATTTGCATATTAGTGTTTCATTATATAGGATATATTTTTTATATACTTATGATATATACTTATGATATTTTTATATACTTATGATTATGATTGGTGTCAGTTTATTTATTTTTTAGTATATTTTTATGGATTTCAGAAAGGAAGGGAGAGGGAGAGAGAGATGGAAACATCAATGATGAGAGAGAATCATTGATTGGCTGTCTCCTGCACGCTTCACACTGAGGATTGAGCCCACAACCCTGGCATATGCCCTTGGCCAGAATCGAACCCAGGACCCTTCAGTCTGCAGGCCAACGCTCTATCCACTGAGTCAAACCGGCTAGGGCTTGATTAGTGTCCGTTTTAATGAAAAGAACTGAATTACTATAAATACCCAAATGAATCAGTCATTATAATCAAAATTAAATGGAACTGTATCTCACAACTCAGTATTACTCATGTGCCCAGGAGAGGACCAGGGAGTCTGCGTAACATCCCCCAACACTGGGCCTGCCAATAACAAGTCCCCACATGCCCGCCTCCCTGGGTATATGCTAACAGCCTAAAAGAATCCTGGCCACAGAAGGCATGTGGTTAAACACTGGTTGAGTCTATGCAAGAACATTCATGAAATTAGCTACACAGCTGTAATGTAAGTTCACCGTTTTGATTCTTTAATGAGAGTATAAACCATCCATTAAAATGTTCATCTATAGCAACTAGATCCATGAGCACCATCTGTGGACTGTCCTACCGTCGTCACTGTAGGGTGACTGTTGCCACCCTACTTCATCCCCTTCTGAAACAAACAACAAAATAAAACAACGACAGACCTTAAGTGTCTTTACCTCTGATCAAATGGAGCAACAAATGTCAATGAAACAAATGACGGTTGGTCCAACTGACAGCTGGAGCAAGCACAAGTCCAGCACAGGACAGCAGGGAAACGGGCTGTTTCCAAGGCTGACGTCTGCACATTCTGTGACCACAGCACAGTAGTGCTTCTAGTAGCACTGATGTCTGTGCTTCAAAAATTTGTGAAATTATAAGATCATGATTGGTGTCAGTTTTAATGAAAAGAACGGAATCACTTTAAATCCCCAAAACACAAATAAATCAGTCTTTATAATCAGACTTAAATGTAATGTAGAAGCAAGTAATATAGTTGATGTCCCAGTTTTTCTTTTTTTTAAAATATATTTTTATTGATTTCAGAGAGGAAGGGAGAGAAACATCAATGATGAGAGAGAATCATTGATTGGCTGCTTTCTGCATGCCCCTTACTGGGGATTGAGCCCGCAACCCAGGCATGTGCCCTGACAGAATCGCACCGTGAACTCCTGGTTTATAAGTCGACGCTCAACCCCTGAGCCACACCGGCCAGGCTGATTCCCAATTTTTCTCATGCACTTTAGAGACATTCATATGTAAAGTTAGATTGGACCTGCCAAAAGATGTGTTTTTCTCTTCTTGCACCTTTTCTGCACACCTAAAATACTCAACTGAAGAGTTTCGTGAATCAATAAGCTTTTGTATCATCTCTCTTATTTTCAGCATTACTCATATCTTTCTAGACTTTTTTCTGATTTCATCAATAATATCGGTAACGTGTTTCCCAACACTTTCTTTTCCAGTTTCACGACCGACAGAAAAGGGGGACAAAGGTTATGTTCCTTCTGTTTTTATCCCCATCTCGACAATGTAAGTAATCTTAGTCGCATGTAAAATGTTTATTATTGAACTCATAAAAAAAAAAAAAGAAGCCTTTCTGTAGGAACTTTAAGGGTGGAGAGAACACATATACCCGAGAATAAAGCGTTTTGTGCTCACACTTAGCTTTCCTGAATACATAGAACTAGTCTTCAAGACACACCACAGTCTACCCCAGCCGTGGGCAAACTACGGCCCGTGGGCCGGATCCGGCCCGTTTGAAATGAATAAAACTAAAAAAAAAAAAAGACCGTACCCTTTTATGTAATGATGTTTACTTTGAATTTATATTAGTTCACACAAACACTCCATCCATGCTTTTGTTCCGGCCCTCCGGTCCAGTTTAAGAACCCATTGTGGCCCTCGAGTCAAAAAGTTTGCCCACCCCTGCTCTACCCTGACTGTAGTTATGAAGCTGCCGGTGACAGGCCATGCCTTCCACAGCCGCTGATGCTGTGATGTCAGGTGATGCATGAGGCATCTCAGTGTCACAACTAGATAAAGCCCTGGAAACGCGTTCCTGGCACAGTAAGCCACACGCGCTATGACTGTTTCATCCTCTTCGCTATTTTCCTTGTTATTTCTTTAAGCCGAAGCGATTCAACCGAGCCACAGTCTCCATCAGACCTTCTTCCGATGTCGCCCAGTGTGTACGCGGTGCTGAGAGAAAACCTGAGTCCCACGACGATCGAAACCGCAGTAGGTTCCCTCTCTTCTCCAGGCCCCTCTCCATGGTGAAGGGCATTCCCAAGTGAGCAAAGGTGGTGTGCGGAGCCAGGGCCGTGAGGAAACAGGTTCATTCGCATAACACAAGGATGTCTGTATGGGCCTGTGTGCTGCTGATCTTACCCGAGTGGAAAGCAGGCATCTTTACTTGCTTGAACGGCTTCCAATTCTTCCCATCTCAAGCCACCACAGGGCAGAATATTCCTGAACCCTCTCAAATACGCTTCGTCCCTAATTCCACTGTTGGCCATGCCAGTCCCTACCTCTCTCCCCCCTTGAGCAGACCACACGTATTAGTCAATACTTATAAGCTTACTTTAATATTTACTTTAGCAGTTCAAGCACCACCAGTTCCCATTTTTCTTGATGAATTGTTGCTCGCATTGTTCGTCCCGGGAGCCTCTGCCAGTGGCATATGAAGAACAAACAGCAGTGTAATACTACTCCTCTGAGAGCTGCGTCATAATTGTAAATGCAGTAATGGGATTTAGGGTGCATTCTATCTGTTCTCATGCCCCAATACTGTCAAGCAGTTCAAACCCCCAACCTTGCGCCATGATGAACGAACGTCAGAGTAATAGACTCTTGGAGGGGCTCTGAGGCCGGAGAAATGTCTATCTGACTATAAATCAAGTGGGTTTTAGTCCTTTTCCTGAAAACTTCTAGGGATGAAAAATCCATAGTCGCCTTGGACGGCCATTCCGTTGTTCGTTGTCCTTAAATCATGTAGTTATGAGAGAACTTTTGCTACATTTTGCACCCATTTCTTCTTACTTTCCGCAAGATGAATAGGCCCTCTTTAAACAGTTTTCATCTACTTAAAGGCATCTTTTGAGTGCTTAGTAGTTAATTGGTACAACGATTATGGAGTTGTTAGTAGCCGTGGATGTTTGCATAAGAAATAGTGATTTATTTGCTAAGCAGTCGTTTCATTTTTCAATTTTAGATGAAGTCTCCCTATTCTGCTGAATGACAGGATCAACTCCTGACACGCACAGGAAAGCAGCAAAGGGAACCTGGAAGACTGATCGTTGCCAGCAGTCACATCTTCTTTCTTCAGCTCTGTATATGCCCCATGGTTGAAGCTCTCCTCTCGCTGGCACCCCGAAACCAAAGCTTCAGATAAACTTGCAAGATAAGAGACTTTTAAAAACCAAGTGTTAATATGATATGAACCGAAGACTCATTTGTTCGTCTGTGTTTCAGCTCTGACTTTGTTTCTCCTGTGTTACTTATGACTTTGGCCCTAGACGGCTCAAGGTTAAGATTTCAGAATAGGGGTCCTGATACATGGTGGCAGGAGAAGACTTGACTTTGGGTGGTGGGCACGTGGTACAATATACAGATCCTGTAACATAGAAACCCACGCCTGAAACCTATATGATCACGTTGACCAATGTCACCCCAATAAATTTAATTTCAAAAAAATGATTTTAAAAAAAATATTTCAGAATAGGTCAAGAATAACAAGGCCTCACTGCATTACTCCGAAGCCAGCAGGAGCGCCTGAGGGGACAGCCGACTAAGCCAGCGTCCTGAGTGCCCGCAGGGAAGAGTCGTACCCTGGACCCAGCCTGGCGGGAATAACGGGGCAGCGACAGCTGGGTACCCAGGGCTGACTGTCGTGTCCACAGGGTCCCAACTTCGGGGTTCGCAGCTGCTGGGATCACTGCCAGGGATTCCTCTGTTGGGGGGAAGCCCCAAAAGTCTAAATTCAGGGTGGATTCCGAAGAACTGACACACAGCCTTCTTCAAATCCGTAAGAGCGTTAATAGGAGAAACGTACATACTCAGGCAAGGCAGCTGCTGCCAGTGCCGGGCGGGCGGGAAGAATCCCTCCCTCCCAGGACCGGGTCTCTTTGTAGGGGTTTGTAGTAAAACCAGATGGTGGGTAGTCACTTACTAGTAGACCACCAGAAAGAACAGTGCTCTCCTGAGTTAGCAGATAACATCATGCAGGGATCACACTCTATACATTCGTTAACCTTCCTGGGAGCATGGCGTTCGTCTTTGGTGGCATTCCGGCTTTCTGGGTCGTCAGCCAAGCCTGGGGTTACGGAGAGTTAAGAATCCAACATGTCCCAGACGCCTTTGCTGCTGGGGCCATATTGCATCGCAGTGACTTCCCATAAGCCTCTGGGGGTGGGGACCAGAGTCACTCCTGGTGGCATATGGGGCACTGATATTACAGACCAGACTGGATGCTTAGCGATGCCATCGCCCAGCGGTTGCTCTGAGTAAGAGTGTGGGATCCCGGGTGCCAGGACCTGGGCAGGTCTCTATGCCACGGCATCTGCATGGCTCACTGCGGGGGGCGGGGGGGAGGGGGGAGCCCGAGGCTGGTGTCCACCGGGAGCCCTGACTCAGGCAGAAATGTCAGTCCCTCTGAGGACTCCTCTCTAACTTCCACCCTTTCCTGGCCCCCAGGCAAGCAGACAGGGAGAGGCCAATGTCCCATGAAAAAATTTAAAAAATAAAAAGATTTAACATAACCTACCTTCCTAACAGGAGATTCCGTCTTATCAGTCCCCTCTCTGCCCCAGAATATTTTTTTTCTGCCAGCTAGGAGCAAACAAGCAGCATCTAATGAAACACAAGGTAGATTTTCAAAATATCAGTCATGTTTCCACTTTCCCCTCACCCATCCCACACCCATCACAGGTGTCCATCTTGCTAATCCCCTTTCCAATGCTTTTCAATGTAAAGAACGTTATTCTTTACATGATGGTCCCAGTGCTGGACCGTCATTCCTAACAGATCTTCCCAAAGTCACATTTTCATCTCTCTTTATGCTTCAGCTCGTCTCCCATCTCATCCCTCCTCCCCAACAATGGCTTCTTATCCTCCACAATTGTACTGAGTATCGGCGCCTTCATCTGAATAAAGACCGCTGCCAGTGGACTTCCTCAAAGTCTCGAGGGAGCAAGGAAAGTCCCCCGAAGAACCCTAAAGTACGAATGGGAGTCTGCAAACCCAAGGGGTTTTCTTCACCTCGCACGGTTCAGGACGCCCATGCACGCCCCCTGGCAGAAGGAGCAGAATGAGGGGACAAGCCGTCCTAGCACAGTGCTTGCAGCAGATGCTGTAGCTGAGACTTCGCCAGCTGGCCTCTGTGTGCGCACACTCCCGTTTCTGACATAGACTACCGTCTTCTGTCACCTGACCACGAGCACTGACTGACTGATGATTGCATTTTGAAAAGTCTGGCTCACTGAAGTATAATTTAGACAGTAAAAGGCACCCTTTCCTGACAGGCCCAGAGGTGTGTAACCGCCCCTGTAAGACACAGAGCATTTCCGCCGGAGTCCTCCCAAGAGGACGCAGTGAGAACAGGGTGAGGAGGACACGCTCTGCAACACCTTCCGGTAAACACAGCCAACAGCTCACGTGCCCCCTGTGTAGGCGGAGCAGAGCAGAGCGCTCCATTGAAAGCAAACTGATCCTTTCGGTCGCTGCTGACAATCTTCAAATGGCTCCTGACGCTCGGGCGGAGCAGTGCTCGCCTAGAGAGAGTAGGAGCAGAATTCCGGAGGGTCGTGGGTTTGGATGGCAAGAGTTAGGAGTTTATTTCTACCAACTTGTTGCTGAAACGGAAATCCCTTTAGAGAGATACAAAGCCAACAAACCATGACCTACACCATGTTCTCATCACAGTTGCTACATTTATCTCAAAATACCGCTTGCGCTAAGCACGGTTTTGAAATTGCATTCATCAGACCCGTTGCTAGGTCTTATGTGGCGCCATTAATAAAGAAGCACTTATAGTACAAGGCGGGTGTTAATATTTTGAGATCTGTATTTCAGTGGTTTTGGTTTCCTTTGGAATCTTACGCATTCTATTCGACCAAAAACATTATTCCTTGAAGGAATTCATAGGTTTCGTTAGACTGCCAGAGGGGTTCCTGGCACAAAAAACAATCAAGGTTCCCAGTTCCGGACCATAATTCTTAACAGATCTTTCCAAAGCCATTTTTTAGTCTCTTTTTATGCTTCAACTCATCTCTCATCATCACTTCTCCCCAAGGGCTTCTCAGCCTCCAAAGCATACACAGGAGACGGAGTGAACTACTTTCAGTTTCTCTGATGGTCACGCTCGCTCTCAGCTCCCTCTGCTCTATTCTCTCAAGTCTCCAGCCCCATCTCACCTACTGGATTAGGATCGGACATCCTCCAGGCTCCGAAAGGCCTTCCTTTCAAACACACACACACGCACACGCACACACACATGCACACACATGGCTCAGGTCACGTCACGCCTGCTTCACATCCTCTAGCTCCCAGCACGGTTCTTATCACCTTTGTTGTAAATGTGTATCATCTGCCTTCTTCTTAGACTCTCTGCAAGCTCTGTATGTGCACGGACCAAGAAGGCTTTCTTCATAGGTATACCCCTAGAATCTAGCACCGTCTGCTCTCTAATACGTATGCTAATGATTTGGTGTTTGAACACAGAGAGGATGGTAATGAA
>NW_005871051.1:319852-366001 GCF_000147115.1 Myotis lucifugus | reverse complement strand
CTTTCCTTTACCCCTGGGTCTGCCTGCAACATTACGCTAGAATTCCCTTTATGATGCCTTCAAACTCTAAAATCATGGAACAGTCCCCAATATTAGACTTCGACCTGAATAACCAAAACATGCTTGCGATTGCTCAAGCAACATAGGGATTCCCTTCTCTGTCACCCCCCTCTGAACCTCCCCACTCTGTAGCAATGCTCTGGAATGACAGCTTGATTATCTTACTCTAACATTCCTTCCATGTAGATACTTCATGTGTGCCAGGCATCCCAGACTTCTGCCCACACAAGAGTTCCTGAAACTTCCCCCTAACTCCTCTCCTTAAACTCAAGGCCCTACTCCTCCTGCCCCGGGTAAAAATGCTCCACCCCACTGTCTTACCTAAGGTTTCACAGTCATCCACTTGATGTCTCACCACTGCCTCTGAGGAAAGAATCTTGGAGGATGCCTTGACAGGGTGGGGATGGGGAGGGGTTAAACGGCGTGGGAGAATGACGCTCTCATTACAATCCTTTCCCGGAGCCCTGGCTGGCATTGCTCAATGGTCAGAGCGTGGGCCGCACACCCAGGGGTGTCCAGGTCAATACCAGGCCAAGGGCATGTCCTTGGGTTGCAGCATTGATCCCCAGTCCCAGCTGGGGCATGTGTGGGAGGCAACCAACCCATGAGACCCATCCATCTCTCTCTTTCTCACACTCTCTCTCATCTTCCTTTCTATAAAATCAATGAAAAAGAAGAAGGGAGGCAGAGCTGATCAGCAGGCTCTCCAGGGAGCGCTGAAGGCCTGATGCTACACAAGTTCTCCAGGAAGGAGTGGTGTCCTGGCCTGTTTCTTCATTAGATCCAGGTCTTCACTGGTTTTACCTAAATAGGTAGCCAGCCTTCTGCAGAGCAAGCCCTCGCCCAGGCTCCCGCCAGGGCCTTCCCGCTCCCTGTGCAGTCCCCGGGGGCGGGCAGGGGGACGGCCGGCTTGGTTGAAGGCTCTGCTGTGCCTTCTTGAAATTCTTAGTACATTTGGAAAAGGGGCCCCACATTTTCCCTTTGCACTGGAAACTATCCATGCCCTCTCCCGGAGGCTGGAGAAGACAGGCACCATCTGCACTGGGGGGTCGGGGGAAGTGCAGCCCTGGGGCCTGGCGTGGCGCTCGCTCACTGCAGGCTGGAGGCTGGGTCCAGTGGGGTGGGTCCCCTCACCCTGGAGGTCCTCGGTTGGCCCCCAGGCCCCTCTTAGTAGGTAGGCAGAGCCCTTTAAGAGTGGGTGAGCAGAGCCCCCAGACGTGAGGCAGTGCCTCCGGGAACCATAGGCAGAGCCGCTACACTTTCCCAATCACAGTCCAATGACTGTCATCCCCCCGCCCCCCTTCTCCCACCCACTCGGCAAAATCAAAATCGCCGGGAGGAATGCGACCGGGAGAGGAAAGCCATCATGGGTCTAGAGCAGCGGTTCTCAACATATTGTTTTTGTGATTAATCACTATGCTTTCATTATGTTCAATTTGTAACAATGAAAATACATCCTGCATATCAGATATTTACATGAGGATTCATAACAGTAGCAACATTACAGTTATGAAGTAGCAACGAAAATAATTTTATGGTTGGGGGTCACCACAACATGAGGAACTGTATTAAAGGGTCGCGGCATTAGGAAGGTTGAGAACCACTGGTCTAGAGAAAGGACAGCCCCAGAGACAGCCAGCCCCGCTTCATCTCTGGTTCAAGGTCAGGGACCCCGCTGGGAGGGGGCAGAGCCTGCAGGACCCGCAAGGCCCGAGCGAGCCGCGTGCAGACGGTGCAGATGGAGAAGCGAGGTTAGGACGGGGGCGACTCCCAGGGAAGCGCAGACGGTGGGAGTGGGGTGGGCGAGCTGCCCAGCACCCGAAGCAACGGGACACGGTCCCCTCCCGCCTCCACCCCCCATTCTGTGCAAGGACCACGCCTCTCGGGTGCGGCCCCGGCAGGGAGCGCGGGGTGCGCGGGGGCAGCGGGGGGTTGGGGGGGGGGACCGGGGGCTGGGGGGGGACGGGGGGAAAGCCCGGCCTGCGCCGCGCCGGGCGCTTTCGTTTTTGTTCCCCCCAAGTCGGCGCCTTCTCGGCCTCGGAGCGTTTCCCCGAAAGCACGTGGGGCGGCTCTTCCCCGGGGCGCGCCCCTCCCGCCGCGCAGGCCCGTTGCCATGGGAACCCCCCGCCCCCCGCCCGGCCTCGCGGCGCCCGGCACCTCCCTCCCCGCGGCCGAGCAGCGCTCCTGGAAACACCGACTTCAAAGGCGTCCCCGAACGGTTGGGCTGCAACTGTAATAGGGGAAAGTGATAAAAAAAAACAAACGATAAAGTAGCCCACCGCTCCATTTCCCCTCTCCTGTCGCCCTCTTCTGTCATGTATTTACATTTCCATATATTCTTTTAAAAAAATATATTCTATTGATTTTTCAGAGAGAGGAAGGGAGAGGGAGAGTTAGAAACATCGATCAGCTGCCTCCTGCACGCCCCCTTCTGGGGATGTGCCCACAACCAAGGTACATGCCCTTGACCGGACTCGAACCTGGGACCCTTCCGTCCGCAGGCCGACGCTCTATCCACCGAGCCACACCGGCCAGGGCACATTTCTATATATGCTTGCAGCACCGGGTTGGTCCTGTGTTCTCTATACTGCATTTTTAAAAATATATATATTTTTTATTGATTTCAGAGAGGAAGGGAGAGGGAGAGAGAGAGAAACCTCCATGATGAGAGGGAATCATGGACCGGCTGCCCCCTGCACGCCCCCCACGGGCTTCAGCTGCCACGTGAGTTTCCGATGGCGACGCGCCGCCCCCGCCGCAGGCTCTCAGACGGGGAAGCCATGCAGACATTTCCAAGTCTGGGCCTCGGCGCCCACTTCCTTCTCAGTTGCTCCCTAGAAGGTGAAAACGCAACTGTCCCGCAGCCAAGTTGCCAGACCAGCAGTGCCACACGTCACTCACGCGGAGTCCCCGCCCAAAGGCTACGGAAGGGTCCAGCGGATTGGCCGGTCGGCGGCCCCGCGGGGGGAGGCAGCGCGCGCGCGGAACAGCCGCGTCCGATTGGCTGAGCGCGGAGCCGCCGATTGGTGGAGGCGAAGGGGGCGGGGCGGTCGGCACTGCCTTTTCTCCTCGCCGGCACTTTCGTTTTCCGGCGCCGAGTCTGCAGGGAGGTCCCGCCTCACCTGAGCGACACCTGCCGGACCCAGGCCCAGCAGAAGCGGCCCGGGGGCGCCTTCGCCCGTCCCGCTCGCCCGGCGCGCAGAGTGAGTGAGCGTGGGTTCCGGTACCGGACTGGGATGCGTCCGATCGGCGGCGGGGCGGGGAGGGGCTGCGGGGCGCCCGGCCTGGACGGGCTGGCAGCGCTGACAGGTGTGTCGGCCCCCTCCCCGCAGGGCGCGTGTCCAGAGTGTCCCAGGTGCGGCTCTCGGTGTCGGCCAGCCTTGCCGTGGCGGCAAAGATGGCTTGTGAAAGCCTCTCCCCCGCGACGCCGTCCTTCCCGCCCCTGCCCAGCGCGCCCAGGTTTCCAGGGCCTCCAGGGCCCGCGGGAAGTTTGGGTTGGCCTGTTCCACCCGCCCCTGCAGAGCGTTCTGGGTTAGAAGCTCGTCCTGTGCACGCAAACCCAACGGTCTGGCCCCTGAGCGCTGGGTGCAGCTGCTGCTCGGACGGAATCCCCAGCGCCTCGCGGGGGCGTAGGCGATGATCAGAACTGCCCATGTCAATGAAGGGACGGTGCATGGCCGGGGACTTGGTTGTGTCTCGATGTGCAAGGAGCTTAGTGTCTTCCCAGAATAAGAAAGGGATCGTTTCCTCCCTGCAAACCCCCCAATAATACAGCCCGTCTTCCTTGAACTTTCCTGGCTAGTCCCGAGGAGCTCGGCGGTAGACGCACTGGTGTGGGGGTGACTGCGCTTGGCCTGCTGTCTGTGCAGGTTGGAGAGGTGGTTGCTGTTACGGGATGGGAATCAGACTGGAGCCTCCCCGGGAGCCGGGGTGCAGCCGCTGCTGAATGAGGGTGCGGGGCTCAAACAGGTTGGGCGGGAATACGGTTCGCCCTTTACTTTTCTATTGCTCTCGGTCAGACACCAGATTTCCAATTCCACCAACTGTTATTGGTACATGACATGTGCAGGACGCTGTCCCAGGAGCAGAGGGCTTTTTTTTCTTTTTTTGAGACATGGTCCCTGCAACTCGGAGCTGACATCACGCAGGGGACTGGCTCTCTATGGAAGGCAGGGGCCGCGCTCTAACAAAGGTACAGAATGCCATGGGGTCCACGTCTAGGAAAGCATCGCTGTTTCTGAGTCAGGCTCAGGCAGCTCTAGGAGAAGGGGCGTGTGCACCTCCCCGGGACGCTGGTAGGATGTGGAGAGGCAGACATCTGTGGGGAGACTTTCTGCAAGGGCAACAGCAGGAACGGTGGGCAGAGCCAACGCCCAGGGAGAACTGGGTGCCTGGGCTGCTTTGCTCATAGATGAAGAAGGTAGCCCTGGGAGGAAGTCAGCCTGAGCACACACACACACTGTGGCAGTTTTGAACAAACGAGGGATGTGGTCCGACCCGAGGGTGGCAGAGGCTGGATTGGGAAGTCGTGCGGAGGCCGGGACGTAGGAAGGAGCTCTTGGGACCGGAGCCAGGTCATGGGAGGACAGACAATCGTGCCGATCCCTGTGTTGGTGACATGCTGGGTAAGATGGAGCCTGGATTTGTTGGTGTGAATGATTGATTGGAGACTGCAACCCAGGTAGTGCATCTGGCCTAGTTCATCGGGTCCCAACCACCAGGCTGTTGACAGGCCGATGAGTGGCCTGGGGTCACTTGCCTGGCCGGAGCCGTCGCGGCCTCTCTGGCGCGTACTTACCTGAGGCACATCCTTAGGAGACGCATGACAGGGTGGGAGAGACCACAGATCTGGAGCCTCCCGCTCAGGCACAGACATTTGACGTGAGCATCGAGTGGCCAGAGAAAGAGGGCGGCAGGGTGGGCTGGGTCCGTTCCTGCTGGCATCCGTGACGGTCACAGCTTTGCCTCCCACCATGTCCTTATCGTCCTTTGGGAGGACATTTGTGGAGTAGATATGACTTTGTGCTGCGCACATGCTCGCCAGCAAGCCAGTCGCTGCTTGCAAAGCCAGACCCCTCCTCCGAGGGCGGGCAGGACAACACTCACGCCCATCCACCCGAACGGTGTCGCCGAGCCTGGTGCCAACCCGAAACTGCCCTGGTGATGGGAGGCTCCCCGTCTCCCACTGGACGTCAGGGCTCCCTTCAGTTAGGTTTTTGTCTTAATCTTTAGAATTGCTGGGTAAAAATTGACTTACAGTTAGGCAAAGAGATAGTATTACTTGATCCTTCCCAATTATCATATATTTAATGATGTTGTTTCCATCTTTAAGTTATTACTGAGATTTAAGACATTTTGTGCCAGACTTACTGTTTGCAGTTGGCAAAGAAGAAAACATGTCTCTTCTAAAAGCTATATAACAAGAATAATCCATTTTAACCTATGAATCATAAAATGTGAAATACGAGTTTAAAATTCTTTGAGTTAAATGACAAATGTACTGTAATTTGTAAGAGAGCGATTTTGGGAGAGTTCTTATAATTTGTCCTAAAGTAAATCTAAGTTGTTTTGCATTTATTTGTTTGATAAGAATACAGATTTATTTAAAGGGCATATTTATTGAACACCTACTGTGTGTCCAGCACTGTCCTGGAGGTACGGCAGTGAACAAAACCTCCCGGAAATCCTTTTCCTCGTGTGAGGAAAACAAAAGTAATGAAAATATGCAAGAAAATATGTGGCCCAGCCGGTGTGCCTTAGGTTGGATTCCCGTCAGGGCACGTGCCTGGATTGCGGGCTCGATCCCCAGTAGGGGGCGTGCAAGAGGCAGCCGATCCATGATTCTCTCTCATCACTGATGTTTCTATCTCTCTCTCCTTCTCCCTTCCTCTCTCTCTAAAATCAATAAGAAACATCTTTAAAAAAAGAAGAAGAAAATACATGGTAGGTTAGATGGTGGTAAGTGCTATGGAGAAAAATGCATCAGGAAGAGGCATAGCATTTTCCAGGGTGAGAGGTGGTGTCCCTTTAAGTAAGGAGTCCAGAAAGGGCTTCCCCGAGAAGTTTAAGCAAAGACCTTACAATGTGTTTCCTGGAAAAGAAAAAAAATATTGACTCCAAAAGTCAATTTAAAAAACAGAGTGCAGCCCTAGCTGGTTTGGCTCGGTGGATGGAGCGTCGGCCTGTGGGGACTGAAGGGTCCCGGGTTCAATTCCGGTTAAGGGCACGTGCCTGGGTTGCGGGCTCAATCCCCAGTGTGGGGCGTGCAGGAGGCAGCAAATCAATGATTCTCTCATCATTGATGTTTCTATCTCTCCGCCCCCCCTCCTCTCTGAAATCAATTTAAAAAATTTTTTTAAAAAGAAAGAAAGAAGTTGCTTGAAAAAAAAAAAGAAAAAAAAAGAGTGTGGAATCTCTGGAGGGAAGGCAGGGGAGAGTGGGTGGGAGGTAATCAACCAAAGACCTTGGAGGGGGGCTGGGAAGGCAGGCCGGAGGGGGCCAAGGGGGGGAAGGGGGCATATGTAATACTTTAAACAATAAAGATTAAAAAGTGACAACAACAAAAAGCCAGGCTTTCTAATACAGACACTATTGAAGCAATGTAGTTCAGAGGCAAGTTATGTTTCGGATCAAGCAAGGCATCCGCAGGAGGCACCACGCTAAGCAGCGTGGCCGTCTGCTTTCCTCCAGGATGTCCCAGTGGTACGAGCTCCAGCAGCTGGACGCCAAGTTCCTGGAGCAGGTGCACCAGCTCTACGATGACAGCTTCCCCATGGAGATCCGCCAGTACCTGGCCCAGTGGCTGGAAAAGCAGGACTGGTAAGGAGGGCGCTGCAGAGAGGGGGGCGTTGCTCTGTGCTTGTCGAGGAACTTGTTGATCCAGGGACGTGGAGCCACGTTGACTAGATGAACCTCATCAGCGGCCACGGGGATTGTCTGTTACAGAAGAGTGTTGGTTTGGAAAGTGGCCCGTGTCTCTGCACAGCTACACACATTAGTCATTAAGTGCTTTCACGTAGTTTTGTCAGTTTAATTACAATACACTAGAGGCCCTGGTGCACGAAATGCTTGGAAGGGCCTTGGCCCTGGCCCCGCCCACCACCACCGTGTCTAGCCCAGCGGTTCTCAACCTGTGGGTCGCGACCACTTTGGGGGTCGAACGACCCTTTCACAGGGGTCGCCTAAGACCATCGGAAAACACATATATAATTACATATTGTTTTTGTGATTAATCACTATGTTTTCATTATGTTCAATTTGTAACAATGGAAATACATCCTGCATATCAGATATTTACATGAGGATTCATAACAGTAGCAAAATTACAGTGATGAAGTAGCAAAGAAAATAATTTTATGGTTGGGGGTCACCACAACATGAGGAACTGTATTAAAGGGTCGCGGCGTTAGGAAGGCTGAGAACCACTGGTCTAGAAGGAAAGACGTCTTCCAGTCTAATTAGCATATTACACTTTTATTATTATAGATGCTCCTAAATGCTTTGGATACGTTAGGTAATGCGACGCCAGTTACTTCCCAAGTTAGGGTACAGTCCATAGAAAGAAAATAAAAGAAATCATTAAAGCTGAGTTATAATAAATATTGATGAGAGAGACGAAGACGCATACAGGGCATACCTCTCAAAAGTGACCCATGTTCTACTTTAGAATTTCTCCTTGCCGACTGCAGATGCTTGAGATGTTCCGAAAGTGTTCCGCACAGAAAATGAAGTCCCCTGCTGACTGCTCCCCGCCAGAGTCGATCGCCATCAGCAGTGTTGTGCACAGTCTCGGGGCTCTAGGATTTCTCAGGCTAGCTGGATATAGCAGGAACATTGTACAGACTGCCGCTGAAAGCGGGGTCCATGTGACAGGAAAGCCATCAAAACCAAGAGAGCACTCACCGCTTGTTAGTAGCTTCAGTGTGGAGGGCAGTGGTGATTTTGTCTGTGTAAAACAGCCCCTAAGTAAAGTGTGTGGATTTTCCATCTAGGGAGCACGCCGCCAATGATGTTTCGTTCGCCACCATCCTTTTTCACGACCTCCTGTCGCAGCTGGACGATCAGTACAGCCGCTTTTCTCTGGAAAACAACTTTCTGTTGCAGCACAACATCAGGAAAAGCAAGCGCAACCTTCAGGTACGGCCTGGGTTCTGTGCGTCCGTCGGAATGTGCCCGTGTTTACATAAGAGTTTTTCCATTCGCCAAACGCTATGAGCACACACTCACTGGCATTTAGACAAGTTAGAGACTGTAAATCCAGTCCCTTTACGTGGGGAATACTTCAGAGCACAAGTAAAATAAAATGTCGGCTCGTTTTGTAAACACATATGGAATGTTTAGGTTTCAGCATATCACGTGTTAGGCATCTGTAATTCTGAGAAAAATGTGATGCTATAAACTTGTTTAACTAACAGTTGTCGCTATTTAAACCAAAGGAAAAAGATTCCATTTTAAGAGCATTGAGCTATAGCGAGATGTCAAAGCTCGAAGGAGCTGCAGTGCTGAGTCGCGTCTGAGTCCTTGGTCTCCGATGGAGAGTAAGCCCAGCACAGTGAGGCCTCCCGGGAGCCCACGGGGCATCGGGGCGTTGGAACGAGGCCCTCCTGGCCTTGCTTCTCGTGGGGCTGCCCTGCGAGGGAAGGTCCAGGGGGCTCCGCAGGAGAGGATGTGCTGGGAGTTTGGGGGTCCGCGTCCTTAAGTCTGGCTCCCGTAGTTATTTCTGTATCAGTGGAACGTTCCTGTTTTAATGGAGGCGAGCACCGTTGTTTTCTTGTTTCATAAAACGCAGCCAACTGTTCAGCTTAGGTCGGTCGTGAGAACCTTGTTTTTTCCCTCTGAATGGCTCTAGGGTTTTATAATGCCAGCGGATGAGGAAGTCAGATTAACTTCATAAACATTTGTCCTCCTATCGACTTTGCTTGCATATACCTGTTATATAAAGCCATGGTGGCTGTTTAAAAAAAATAAAAAGCCATGATTGCCGGTATTTTGCAAACTACTTTTGACAAGGAAGCAGAAAAATTGAAAAGACTATCTCTGGTCTAATTGAAGCAGAGACCAGCGGGAATGTCATGGGTCGTTTCTGCATCACTTGCGTTGTCTCAGGATCCTAACAAAAGATCATTACTGTAAAAGAAAAATAGACACCAAAGAAAAAGTATTATAGGAACCATGTATAAAAATACTTGGTTTTTAAAATCAAGAAGTAATTGAGGTACCTGCACTTAATTGGAAAGTTAGAGCAGTTTTTGTCAGAATTTTGTGAAAAGAATATTTTGATTTTACCAAATATTAACTTCTGTAGAACTTAATAAAGGCGAGATGAGGTTTCTCAGTGAATATGAACAAGTCCATCTCAATTCATAATGCACAACGGCTTAAACATCCTGATACTTAATGTACTTTTGTCCTCACCACCCGTGTATAGGATAATTTCCAGGAAGACCCCATACTGATGTCTATGATCATCTATAACTGTCTGAAGGAGGAAAGAAAAATTCTGGAAAATGCCCAGAGATTCAATCAGGTACTTTTTCTTCTAATTAAACACTGGTGATAATAACAAAATAAACGCATTTATTTTTCCAACAAATATTACTGAGGTGGTGGTGAGCAGTCCTCTGGTGCTATAGCCCCAGGGAGCGGGGAAATCAGAAATAGGGGTGTTGCGGACCCAGGCTCGGGAAAGGCGCCCGATCTAATGGAAGAGACGACGAATAAACATAGTTCTTCCCGATAGTAAGGATCGCCATGGAGATAACGGGGAGGGTGCTGTGTAGACAGTGATGGGGTGTCTGGGGCTGGCTGTGTGGATCGGGTCTGGACACTGCTGAGGTGCGGGGGCAGTAAGGAGGCAGGCAGGCCGTGAGTGGGTTCTTGCCGCAGCCCAGGGCGGGGAGATGGGGTGCACGCAGCAGAGGGGGGCAGGTTTTGGACATGGTACCGAAGGGCTTGTCGTGAAGGCTCAGACGTGGGAGTGAGACAGTGAAAGGTCCAGGGTGACTGATCTGTAACTTCCCTGGGAGACGCTGTGTGCTGAGCCGGGAGGGCGAGGGAGGGGGCGGGAGGGTGAGGGAGGGTGAGGGAGGGTGAGGGAGGGTGAGGGAAGGCGGGGGAGGGGGCAGGAGGGCTTTGACGGCACAGGAGGCTTTGGGAGGAGAACTGGTTGATGGGACAGGCAAGAGCTTCGGGTTTTGTTTTGTTTTGTTTTTAATTTATTGATTTGAGAGAGAGAAAGGAAGGGAGAGGGAGAGAGAAAAAACATCAGTATGTTGTTTCACTTATTTATACATTCATTACATGTGCCTTGACCAGAATCAAACCCCAAACCGTGGAGTATCAGGACGATGCTCTAACCAACTGAGCTACACGCCAGGAAGAGCTTTGTTTTTGTTTTTTTAAATATATTTGTATTGATTTCAGAGAGGAAGGGAGAGGGAGAGAGAGAAACATCAGAGATGGGAGAGAATCATCGATCAGCTGCCTCCTGCACGTCCCCAAAGGGGATGGAGCCTGCAACCCTGGCTTGTGCCCTGACCAGGAATCGAACAGTGACCGCCTGGTTCACAGGTCGACGCTCAACCGCTGAGCCACCTGGCCAGGCCAGGAGCTGTGTTTTACATAGGATTGTGACACCCGTTAAATTTCCAGGGCAGCCAAACGGTGCATGGGACCAGGGCAGGACATTTGACCACGGTTTTGTTAAATCTAATACAGCCCTTCCTGTGACCAGGGCCCAGCAGCTTTAAAGTTGCTGTGGCATTTGTCCTTTCCTTCCTTGAGTGTTGGGTGGTGGGGACAGCCCAGCAGGCAGGCAGTGTGGCACCGCAGTGGGGTGGGTGGTTCTGGCTGAGACGGGAGAAGGCCAGAGCGCACGGGAGTGTGCCCTGTGGGCATCTCTCTAACAAACACCCAGGGGGCACTGTGAGACATGGGAGCAGAGGGAGAGAGTCTTTACGTAGGGGTGGCGACTGCCCTTCCTCACGCACGTCCCGGGCATCCGGCCAGTCCCTGCCTCCTCCCAGGCCCTGTGTCTGTCACTCTGAATGCACCTTACTGCTCTAAGCATTTATTTTTATTTTTAAAAAATTTAATATATTTTTACTGATTTCAAAGAGGAAGGGAGAGGGAGAGATGGAAACATCAATGATGAGAGAGAATCATGGATCGGCTGCCTCCTTCCTGCACGCCCCCTACTGGGGATCAAGCCTGCAACCCTGGGCATGTGCCTTTGACCAGAGTCAAACCCAGGACCCTTCGGTCTGCAGGCTGACGCTCTGTCCGCCAAGCCAAACCGGCCAGGGGTAAGCATTTAAAGATGCAGATATTATTTGCTCTAAACGCAAGCTGACTGGTCCGACGGGAACCCGGCCTAGTGAACGAAAGGTGTGTGCCCCGAAGCAAGCTCTGAGGTGCCAGCGGCGGCCAGCCTGGGACACACGGGGACTCCGAGGCTTTAAGACAAACAAGGACAGGGTTCTTTCTTTATTAAATCTATTGGGGTGACATTGGTCCACATGAACATACGGGTTTCAGGTGTGGGTGTCCATGTTATGAGACCTGTATATTGCACCGTGTGTCCACCACCCAGTCAAGTGTCCTATCACCTTATATTAGGGCCCCCTTCTTCCCCCACCCGCTTCCCTCTGGCACCCCCCACCCCGCGGTTGGTGTTCACCCACATGAGTGAAATCCTAGGAGTCCAGGGTTAAGAAGAAGAATCTCGTCTACAGAATCTGAGAAACCCCGAAACAAATCCCTGTGTGCGCCTGCAGCTGTGTGGGCCAGTGGAACATTTCTGAACTGCTGCGTGTTTATGTCAGGCACGCACTGAGCCTGGTCCTTCCGTAGCATTCACAGCTCGCCAGCGTTGTCTCCAGGGCCCTGGGAACGGAACCGTTTCTTACAGGCGGTCCTGTGGGAAGCCTGAGGAGGAGTTTGGGGAGGTCTCGGAGGGCGTGGGGGGCACACGGTATGGGCTTGGCTTGGGAGTGTGACCAGCAGGTAAGTCCTAGAGGGGAGGGTGACTGTTACCTGCACCCCCGTCACAGGCTCAGTCGGGGAGCATTCAGGGCACAGTGATGCTGGACAAGCAGAAGGAGCTGGACGCCAGAGTGAGGGCCGTGAAGGACAAGGTGATGGTGAGTACCGCGTCCCGCAGCTCTCTGGGGAGGGAAACAGGTTTCAGCGGCTCCAGTGTAACCACAGTAACTCATCTCAGTCCTTTAAACAGTTGCGAAGCAAAGTTTAGCTGAGGCCCCGAACCTCAAGTAAACAAGCTGGTGACACCAGTGCGTAGCAGACTCTTAGGCCTTCCTGGTGTGACTTGCAGACACTGAGCTCACTTCCTTCCCGTAGCGCCGTGTGGTAACTGACTTTCCCCATCACCCGGTAAACGAGAAGCTGCTGCTCTAATCGCCCGTGTGTCTGCGCCTCTCTAGCCGGAGTCCCCGGTTACACGGAGCCCCGGGTAAACATGGCCCGTCCGGGCACCTGCTTTCCTCTAAGACAGTGGTTCTCAACCTTCTGGCCCTTTAAATACAGTTCCTCATATTGTGACCCAACCATAAAATTATTTTCGTTGCTACTTCATAACTGTCATGTTGCTACTGTTATGAATCGTCATGTAAATATTTATATGCAGGATGGTCTTAGGCGACCCCTGTGAAAGGGTCGTTCGACTGCCGAAGGGGTCGCGACCCACAGGTTGAGAACCGCTGCTCTAAGACTTGGATGGGGAGAAAAGCACCTCCCTGAAGCCAGTGCTGCTGCGTTTCCGATTGGAGCAGAACGCCCCGCGAGGCAGCGTGTGGCCGAGGGGGCTGCTCGGCGCCTCCGGGGGGCGGTCCGCTCCCTCCCTGCACTCTGAGGGCCGTTGGGGGGAAGAGGAGGAAGCCTGTGTCTGTGGAAAGGGCCAGCTGGATGAGGGCCGGGGTCTCCCGTGGGGCTCTGGGTCACACTGGCATGGGGTGCGTCAGACGCGTCCTCCCAAACTCCAGGTCCTTTGGAGCAGCTCGCAGCCTCCTAGGCTCTGAAGTGGGGGTCCGTGCCCAGTCCTGACATAGCTCCTAGTCTCTCTCCTTTTTTAAAGAAATATACTTTTATTGATCTCAGAGAGGAAAGGAGAGGGAGAGAAAGGTAGAAACATCCATGATGAGAGAGAATCATGGCTCAGCTGCCTCCTGCACGCCCCACACTGGGGATCGAGCCCGCAACCCGGGCCTGTGCCCTGACCGGGAATCAAACCGTGACCTCCTAGTTCATGGGTCGGTGCTCAGCCACTGAGCCACCCTGGCTGGGTATAGTTTCTTTTCTAAATAAAGTTACTATATGTTGATTAATGAAATGGTCACTATTTCATGTCTATGACTCGCATTTTGCAAGTCCAGTCCCTCTGAGGGAGCAGGATTATTGCCATGGTTTTCTGGGTCTTCTAGAAGCAGTGATCTGTTTCTTAAAGTTGTGGCAGCTGCTCAGTAGCATCCCTATTGATGTCTTTATTTGTAGTGCATAGAGCAGGAAATCAAGACGCTGGAAGACTTACAAGATGAATATGATTTTAAATGCAAAACCTCGCAGAACAGAGGTAAGCTCACATGCGGAGCGGTGCTCCTTGGCCGCGGGTTTCCCTGCCTCCGTGAGCTGACAGGGACCAGTCCTCCTTCCCACGTGCAGATCTTTCCACACGGAATCGCTCCTCTGGCCGCGCCAGGGCTTCCGGCCCTCAGGGCTGTGGATGTTTGGGGTCAGCTACTGTGTTGTGCAGGGTGTCCTGTGCGTGTCTGGCTTGTACCCCTAGGGGGCAGCAGCGCTATCCCTAAGCCCCAGCGGTGCCCTTGGTGGCAGGTGACGTGTTACTTTACTTGTTGTGTCTAGCCCACTGGCTGACAGAGACGGTTAGGAATGTGGAGTGAGTGCCCAGGCCCAACGCCTAAAGCTCCCCACACGTTCCAGCTCTGCCTGTGTGCTCCTCGGATAACAGTCAGCATTCTTCTCGTGTCTTCAAGCAGTAGCTCTATTTTGTTTTTATTTTTATTTATTTTTATTATTGATTTCAGAGGGGGAGAGATAGAAAAACATCAGTGATGAGAGAGACTCATTGATCGGCTGCCTCCTGCATGCTCCCCACTGGGGATGGAGCCCACAACCCAGGCACGTGCCCTGACCGGGAATTGAACTGTGACCTCCTGGTCGACGCTCAACCACTGGGCCACGCCAGCCGGGCTTGTTTGTATTGATTACAGCAACTGAAAAAACCCACAAGCGTGCATTGTGTAGTAGAACACGTGGGGTACCGCTGTGACCCCAGCAGTCCTTTGGAGGATAGCGTGGTTAATATTAGAGCAAAGGGGGGACAAGTGGTGAGGGAAGGGGACCTGACTTGGGGTGGTGAACACACATTATACGGATCATGTGTCGTAGATTGTAAGCCTATGCAATTTTATTAACCAGTGTCGCCCCAATAAATTCAATAAAAAATATCGGAGAGATCATTCGTATGATTTGGGTAAAAACTCAGAGAAGGAACTTCAGCTACTCCAACTTCCTAATCACCTACTTCTCTTCTGCTCTTTTACCTGCGATTTTGGAGTTTGCCACACGATTCGTTGAGGTCAGACTGTGACAGTAACTTCAGAACCAGGCAGCGCTGTTTCCACCCCACAGGGTCGTTGGAGACAAGGGCTTTGTTCCATGCGTCCAGTTCTTACACGTGGGACCTTCTCCTCCTCCTGTTCAAGAAAGATGGGAGAAGGCCCGATTGGACCTCTCGCCACAGCGCTGGGCCACAGCTCTGCTACGGGCCTGTGAGGCGCGGCCTTCGCTCATCTGTCTTCTTTCACTTTCACATTTGCCTGTTGTCTCTGCCCATTCACAGAGCACGAAGCCAACGGCGTGGCGAAGAGCGATCAGAAGCAAGAGCAGATGTTGCTGCAGAAGATGTACTTGATGCTGGACAATAAGAGAAAGGTAGGGACTCGCCTTCCGGGAAGACGTGCCTTTTTTGTCAGGGACTGTGAGGAGCGGGCTGAAGCTCAGGGTGGAGGAGCGATGATTTTTATAACCACTTGACATGGCGCCCAGTTGAGATGAAAGGATAGTGGCTTTGCTTTTAAGAAAATCATTTAAACTCGGCGATTAAAGGCAGATCGATTTTGCTTTGTTTCGTCCTCTCCCTGTAGGAGGTCGTGCACAAAATAATCGAGGTGCTGAATGCCACCGAGCTGACCCAGAAGGCCCTCATCAACGACGAGCTGGTGGAGTGGAAGCGGAGGCAGCAGAGTGCCTGCATCGGGGGCCCCCCCAACGCCTGCCTCGACCAGCTGCAGAGCTGGTGAGCGTGGCCCTGCTCCCCCTGCGGGTGGCCAGCCCCGCTCCGCTGGGCCGGGGCACGCCTCTCCCTCTGTCCCCGGGCCAGGGGTGCGTCATCTGTGCCAGAACACCAGGGACATGGTCGTCACATGACACATTTAACAACTCGGGTCCTGGTGTTGTATTAAAAACAAACGAGCTTGCCCTGACCGGTTTGGCTCAGTGGATAGAGCGTCGGCCTGCAGACTGAAGAGTCCCGGGTTTGATTCTGGTCAAGGGCATGGACCTTGGTTGTGGGTGCATCCCCAGTGGAAGGTGGGTGGGAGGCAGCTGATCGATGTTTCTAACTCTTTGTTCCTCTCCCTTCCTCTCTGTAAAAAATCAGTAAAATATATAAAAAACAAACAAACAAACAAAAAAGAGCTTGAGGCATTTTCCAGGAAGACATGAGATACCAGTTTGTGTGGCCGTTCGTCCAGGGTGGATGAGTGCGTCCTGAAGCTGCGTGCCGGCCTGGCCGGGCCTGGGGCGCAGGGTGAGGGCGGCTGGCCCTCCCGGGAAGGAGCTCTGGGCGTGCAGGCAGGAGGGGCCGTGGGGGTTCCGGCAGCACAGTGCTGCCGGCGCTGACGTGTTCCATGGGGGGTGCGGGGAGGGGGCGCCTCAGAGGTTTCCAGGAGAGGTTGGATTGCGCTTGGGAACGAATGGGAGGGCTTCATGGCCGCCAGAGAGAGCAGCACGTTAGTTTTTTCTCCCCAAATACCAGGCTCTCAACTCTGAGAGGAGCCTCGTCCCCGCCGCCCCCTGCGGTGCGAGTGCACCTGTGTAGGTGGCGGTGTGTCACCTGTGAGGACCCCTGGCTGGTGTCCGCGGGCCCTCAGTCCGGCCGCCGTGGGCTTTCTGACTGAGAGCCCTGTCCGTGCCTCCCAGGTTCACTGTCATCGCCGAGAGCCTGCAGCAGGTCCGCCAGCAGCTTAAAAAGCTCGAGGAGCTGGAGCAGAAGTACACCTACGAGCACGACCCCATCACGAAGAACAAGCAGGCCCTGTCGGACCGCACCTTCAGCCTCTTCCAGCAGCTCATCCAGAGGTAAGGGGGACTGTCCGCTCCTTCTGCAGTTCTGTTGCCCGAGGAAGGCTGTGAGGTAATGCAGACAATTAGGAAGGGTTAATGGGCCCTGGCCAGTGTGGCTCAGTGGACACAGCATCAGCCTGTGGACTGAAGGGTCCTGGGTTGGATTCTGGTCAAGGGCACAGGCCCAGGTTTCAGGCCTGATCCCCAGTAGGGGGCGTGCAGGATGCAGCTGAACAGCGATTCTCTCTCATCATTGATGTTTCTATCCTTCTCTCCCTTTCCCTTCCTCTCTGAAATCAATACAAATATATTTATATGAAAAAAGGAGGGTTTAATGGGTTACATAAACTTTTCACGGCCTGTCAGTTCTTTCTGGAGTCCTTCCTTCTGTGGCCGCCTAGAGTGAAAACTGGCAAATGTCACCCCTTCTCTGTCCCTCCACGGCCAGGCTGTGCGGAGACGGTGGGTCTCCCCTCATCAGACATGTCCCCTCCCTCTGGCCTCCTCTCCTCTCAGGCTCTCACATCCCCTCTCCTGAACGCTTACGATTCCATGCTTGTGCGCTCTGTGAAAGGATCACTACCATAAGTCGTTAGCAGATTGGCTTCTCAGTGCAGACTGTACGTGAACACAGTCCAGCTGAGGGTTTTCGCTGGCGAAGAGGATCACAGCTCAGGACAGTTCCTCTGATTCTGTCGAGAGCAAATGAGACCGGAGCGTTGCTTTACTGCCTAGGAACCCTCACTTTATCCACCGTCAGAGCCCTCCAAACTGCTGCTCAGCGTGTGCCCCGTACCCCCTTCCTCTGGGGGATCAGTTTTTACTGCTCGGCCTTCCTGTAATGCTAACCTGTGCTTTGCTGGGACCCACAGCTCCTTCGTGGTGGAGCGGCAGCCCTGCATGCCCACGCACCCGCAGAGGCCGCTGGTCCTGAAGACGGGCGTGCAGTTCACCGTGAAGCTGAGGTGAGAATGCCAGGCTGCAGCCGATGCCTCCTGCGCCAAGGCTGCGCCCTGCCTCCTCCCCACAGCACTGCCCGGTGGGGCGTCGGAGGGAGGAGTCCCCAGAGGGCACTTCTTCAGGCTGGGAGTCTGCTGGTCTCCCACTAGAGCTGTAGCAGACGTGTGTGCAAACACGTGCACACACCCCTGATGTTTCCAGTGCAGATGCAGTGCGCATTCACTGCACGAGGAAGTCAGACTGCAGGGCTGCACGCAACAGACTGAGTCCCGGCAGCCCCTTCCCTCCGAGCGTCAGCCCGTGGAAGAGCTTCACGCGCCCCCAGAACCCTATGCACCTTGTGTGTGGGGGCCTGTGACACATACGTTTTCTGCCCAGTGGGTTCTTAGCTCTCATCAGATGCGCAGAGTTACCTGAGTACCTGTAGACGACTGTGGTAACAGCCTGTGCCAGTCCTCACAGGGTTTTGTCCATGTCGACATAAGTACACGAGTTAATACATTTGTGTGTGTATGTGTTTATACATAGACACATGCACACACAAATACATATGGCGTGCAGCATTTTATTTCTAAGAACTGGGATTCTGCCAGTTGTTTTGCAGCCTGTTTTTCTCCTGATGATAAACTGCGAAGATGTTTTCATGCTTTCCCTCCTGTGGAGCAGCTGCCCCTGCTCACCTGCCCCTCCAGGGGCGCAGCGGGGTTCCAGGGAGCAGCATTGGCTAGGGGAGCAGCAGGCTCTGGGAAGCAGCACTGGCCAGGGGAGCAGCGGACTCTGGGGAGCAGCACTGGCCAGGGGAGCAGTGGGCTCTGGGGAGCAGCACTGGCCAGGGGAGCAGTGGGCTCTGGGGAGCAGCACTGGCCAGGGGAGCAGTGGGGCTCCAGGGGCAGCACTGGCCAGGGGAACAGTGGGCTCTGGGGAGCAGCACTGACCAGGGGAGCAGCACTGGCCAGGGGAGCAGCACTGGCCAGGGGAGCAGCACTGGCCAGGGGATCAGCATTGGCCAGGGGAGCAGCACTGGCCAGGGGAGCAGCGGGCTCCGGGGAGCAGCACTGGCCTTGAGTCGGCCCTGGTCCCGTGTGCTGGGCAGTTAGTGAGGTGGTAGGGGCTGCTTCCTGGTGCTACACTCAGCACCTTGGGTCCTGGCAGCCACAGTTGACTAAAGGTAGACGTTTTGTGAAGGTCCCATGTGGGCTAGGCCATGTAGGAGCAGGTGCTACGTGCTCAGTCTGATGTCGACGTTCTGCCCGCAGTCACAGCTGGGAGTGTGGCCCACAAACACACTTGTCAGAAGTCCGGGCGGGCAGATAAGGATGCAAGTTTCATCGTTTGTGATAACCCAAACTGGAGAAGGTGGGGGTGATCTAAATGTTTATTGATAGGGAATTGGCATAATAAATTGTAATCGATAGTTTTTTTTAAGTAATAATGACTTTTATTTTTCTTTCCAGATTGTTGGTGAAATTGCAAGAGCTGAATTACAACTTGAAAGTCAAAGTCCTATTTGATAAGTAAGACATCTTGAATACTATCTAAGATGCATGTACTGTTGAAATGCTGGTCTTGTTAGCCAAACACAGGCCGACGCCCAGGCCGTTGTATGGGATCCCAGCGGATTGTAATTATAGCTCCCACTCCGATCCCTCTCGTGCCTTCACGCGCCCGGCCTGTTTAGAGGGCACAGGAGCAAGTTTACCAGTGTGAGCTGGTACTGAGCGAGTCTCCGCACCCCCTCTTCCCCCCTCCCCTCCTACGCGCCCCGGGGAGGCTGCCCATGCCCCGGCTGCCATGACTCTGCAGCCCGAGAATTAAGCTGTCACTTTCGAAGGCCCTCTTGGTTTCGTAGCAGCCGAGCAGGGCTCTGCTGAGTGGAGGCCTCAGGGCTTGGCACAGTGCTTTGCGTGGAGTAAGTAGTTGCTCAATAAATAGTGACAACCGAGGCTTGCATTGTGTGAGGGGCGTGCTAGCACCCATTAGCCAGTTCACGCCTCACAAGAGGCTGCTGGTTGGTGCTGTTCACATGTTGCACAAATGAAAATTTCTGCCCGTAATTTATTACCCAGTGACACTGGGCAGAGCTGGTGTGGGAGCGAGTGAGTGAAAGGAAGGGCAAAAGGCCCACGGGTACAGATTGACCTTTTTGGTGACCTTTTATGTCTACATATACTTTCATATTTTTGATAAAGCTCATTTCAAAGCTTAAATGCATAGATAGCACTTTACATAGATACTTTTCTTTTGCAGAGACGTGAATGAGAGAAACACAGTGAAAGGGTATGTAAAGTACTTTGCACTTATTTCACTATCTTCTTTGCTTGTTTCATAGTTCCAAGCCCTTTTCATATCTCTGCCCTCTGTTGTCCAGGTTCAGGAAGTTCAACATCTTGGGCACGCACACCAAGGTGATGAACATGGAGGAGTCCACCAACGGGAGCCTGGCGGCCGAGTTCCGACACCTGGTAGGGCGGCCAGTTCCCCCTTTACAGCACGTCAGGTTTCCTAGGACTTCGTGGGATGTGGGGGGCCCCCTGGGAGGAGATGCCCCCTCTGTGGCCGGCAATGCCCCCACAGCGCTTGGGGAACCTCAGTCCCTCCCCAGCTCAGGACTGTGCACTGTTTCCTGCGTTTCTCTCCCGGAGACACTGTATTTGGGCTGCAGGGACTCGACAGGGTCTCCCACACACCAGTGCGCACATAAGTGACTGCACGTGGCGCCTGGGACCTCAGCTGGGAGGGCACGCGCTCTCGCTGCGCCGATTCCCCAGAGGTCCTTGTCGCCCCACGTCCTGGCGGTGCCTTCTCCCCGCCCAGGTGTGGCCGACCCCAGGTCTCCTCAGCCCCCTCCTCACGTTCGCCCTCCTGGTGGCCCTGCACCACTGCCACCCGGCAGCAGGCGCTCAGCAGGGGTGGAGGTGGGCGGTGCCTTGCCTGTCCCCCTGCAAACCCGGGTGCATGCTGAGGACGGGCTGGTGCTGAGCTCTGTGCTCCCGGGGCCTGCAGGGAGGCTTAAGGCAGCCTGCACCTCGCGACCTCCCGGCCTCCCGTGAACAGCGACCCAGCCAGGAAGCTAGAGCTGGTGTGAGAGCCTCGGTCCAAACTCAGGAGCCCAAGGGCGTCCGGAGCTGCTCTCAGACTCTGAGCTGTTCCCTCGACAGCAAGGATCGACTCCTTGTGAGGACAGTCTCAGCTGGGCCCGGACTGCTGGGCCTGCCGGGGGGGCTGTGGGGGCTGCCAGGGCAGGAGAGGCAGAGCCCTGAGCCTGGGGAGCCTGGAGCAGCTGGGGAGGGAGATGGGGTCACTCAGGGGAGGCAGGGGAACCGTGTTCTGCGCGCGGGTGCTGGCCGATGCCCGGCTGCGGAGGCTCCTGCTGGGGACCCGCACAGGCCCTGTCGTCGTGTGCTCTGGTTCTGAGCAGAACTTCCCGGCCTGCCTTCTTCCCAAGGCCCGACTCTGGTGTGATTTGTAAGTGAAAATAGCACCTTCGAAGGTTGTGTCGTGTACTAAGATGGCTTCTTGTTTTATAGCAACTGAAGGAACAGAAGAACGCCGGCAACAGAACCAACGAGGTGAGTCTGTCTCATCTGCAGGTCTGTCCGGGCGTGGCCCAGCACCCCCGTGGCCGGGACGCCTCGCACAGGCGCTCGGGCCCTGCACCCCTGTGGCCGGGGACGCCTCGCACAGGCGCTCAGGGCCCAGCACCCCCGTGGCCGGGACGCCTCGCACAGGCGCTCAGGCCCCGCAGGGCAGAGCGGTGGGTGTGTCTGGGGACTTGGTGCATCTGTAATAACAGCAAACACACTGCATTCGTGGCTTATGGCTTTCCAACGATTTTGCTCACAAGTGGGCTGGACCCTCCAGACTGCCCCGGGGGTGGGGAGCAGCCCTCGGCCTGGGCCTGGGCGCGGGGCGGAGCTGGGAGCTGAGGACCGCGGACAAGCGCTGCCCCCTCTCTTTCAGGGCCCGCTCATCGTGACTGAGGAGCTGCACTCCCTCAGCTTCGAGACCCAGCTGTGCCAGCCGGGCTTGGTGATCGACCTGGAGGTGAGGTTTACGTGACCGGACGTGGGAAACTTTATTTATTTAACTTGCTTGTATTTTTATTCCTCAGTTTTTGTTTTAGAGGTATTTACCTACTTGCTAAGAAAAGATGGTATTTTCCAGCTAATACTATCTTAATTTAATGAGTCATGAAGCTAGGTAATTGAATTAACCTTCAAATTCTGTAAGCAAATTGTTTCAGTTGAGCTATTCTGTTAGTTTTTATATGAAGTATCGAGACGTATTTCCTAACGGAAAGATAAATCAAAAACAAATTAAGCCCTAGGCAGTGTGGCTCAGTTGGTTGGAATGTTGTCCCCGTGTACTGAAGGGTCCTGGGTTCGGTTCCCAGTTGGGGTGTGTGCGAGAGGCGACCAATCAGTGTTCTCTCTCTCTCTCTCTCTCTCTCTCTCTCTTTTCCTCTCTCCCTCTCCTTCCCTTCCTCCCTCCCCCTCCCTATCTTTCTTTCAAATCAATTTTTAAAAAATGACAACCTTAAGAAAAAAAAACTAAACTATGAGCGAAAGAACATAACTTGACATTTTAATTTTGAAGTGTAACGTCTATGTAAATTTACCCATAATCCCCGGCTCAGGCTGGGGCCATGCAGAGGTCTAAGGCGATGTGGCTGTGACTCAGACGATTTCATGGTCTCTGCCCTCTTGCAGACGACCTCCCTGCCTGTGGTGGTGATCTCCAACGTCAGCCAGCTCCCCAGCGGCTGGGCCTCCATCCTGTGGTACAACATGCTGGTGACGGAGCCCAGGGTACGTGCACACGTCTGCCTTCACCCTGGCGACCCACACCCCCTGCTCTCGCTTCCGTGGCTCTGCTCCGAAAGAGCCGCCAGGGCCAGGTGCCGAGGGACATGGCGCAAGGGCACGGCCAGGGGCCTGGAGTGATTCTGGGGAGCTGAGGCTTGTGGGTGTGTTTTGTATGAGAACCGTGATTTCCCTCGGGCTTGACTAAGCCGGGCAGTCGGTCGTCTATTACAGCTTATTGTGGATGAGGCCCTTTATTGGTACGTCTTTAAAATGGGGGCTTCTACTAACAACCTCATTGTTAGAGTGTGCACACGCCCCGCCCACTGACTCTAGTCGATGCTCGTTGTTCAGTGTATCCAGCCCCTCAGTCACCGTGAATACAGCCCCTCAGTCACCGTGAACACCTACAGCCCCTCAGTCACCGTGCACACCCACAGCCCCTCAGTCACCGTGCACACCCACAGCCCCTCAGTCACCGTGCACACCCACAGCCCCTCAGTCACCGTGAACACCTACAGCCCTCAGTCACCTACTCACCGTGAACACTGGTTTAGCAAATACTGAGCCCAAAGAAGGGGTTCGGCTCCTGCAAGCCTCGGTTACAAGCTCTCGTCACCCGTTCATAGGTGACCTGCCCCTGTGGGTGTCCATTGAGACACCTTACCTGCTGTGTTGCTGGCTCATTAGTGCCTGGCTCCTGCCCAGCGGCCCTGAGCCTCCGAACTGAGCACAGCTTCTCTGGCGTCACAGGGCTCCCGAGGCAGGTCCTGGCCTGGGGAGGGTTAGCCGGCACCTTTACACGTAACCGTGAGACCCCGCAGAGCAGCACACAGAGCCGAGCGCCGCACTGTGCCCAGACCTCGGGAAGGACCGGTCCCCTGAGAGGTGGACTGGGGGTGGACGGGTGGGGGGGCGCTCTGACCTCAGCGGGTGACGCAGTTCTCACCCGTGGGGCACGCGCGGCCACGAGTGGGTGCAGAAGCGCGTGGGTCTGGATTTCCCAGCGACGGACCTTTCGGGGAGCACTGACTTCACAGAGGGGCCGCTGCAGGCCGTGCGCATCGGCCCTGCTTCTCCGTCAGCGTGGGGGTGTCGGAAGCCGGCACCGGCGGTGCTGAGTCCTGGCCTGTGGCCGTGGTGTCCGGGCGCCGCTCACGTCGTGTCCTCTCCCCAGAACCTGTCCTTCTTCCTGAACCCGCCCTGCGCGCGCTGGGCGCAGCTCTCCGAGGTGCTGAGCTGGCAGTTCTCCTCCGTCACCAAGAGAGGCCTCAACGGGGACCAGCTGGCCATGCTGGGCGAGAAGCTGCTGGGTACGTCTGTGAGCCCCCAATCGCGGTGTCTCCGCGCCCCTCCCCTCCTGCTCTTCTGTTCAAGGGGGGAGGGGAACCGCTGGCGTTTCCAGGGCAGCTCAGAGCTGAGCGGGCGGCAGCCTCCCCTCCACAGACAGACCGGCCAGAGGTCTGGTGCCTGGTTCCCACGATCGCGATGCTCCTGAGCAGCGGTCCTGAGAGAAAGGTGTGTTTGCGTTATGTCAGGCATATTCCTTGTGGCTAAAATAAGTTCCGGAGAGAAAGGTAAAGTCTTTTTAACCTTGGAGAGAAAACTAAGTCTCCATCACGTGCGAGTAGGGCTGGGGCCCGCGCACGGCACCCCCGGTGCCGGCCTCAGCGGCCAGTAGGAGGCCCTGCCCACTGCCCACCTCGGGACCCCCTGACGAAGAGCTTTGCCTGCCCGGGCAGGTCCCTCCAGGCAGATGGTCCCCTTCCAGTGGCCAGTGCCATGGGTGGACGAGTCTCCCACCCTCAGCAAATCAAAGACCTGCTGGTCTCAGGCCTTCAGTGGACAGAGCGTCCACACGATTTCTTTAAGAATTCCCGGGCAGCGTCGCTGCACATTCGCTCCTTGCCCAGCAGTGCTGCGCGCACTGCAAGCACCCCAGGCTCCCCCGACCACAAGGCTCGCTGCAGCGCCTCCTCTTGGCCATGTAGCTGCTACCGTGGGGGCTTGTGCTACTGAATCAAAAGTAGAAAGTCACCATATTTCTTCTTAAGTTGGTGAGACTTAAGAAAGATATATTTTCTCTCTGTAATGGCTTGTGATTCTTTAAAAAAATAAAATATATATATATATATATTTTTCATTGACTTCAGAGTGGAAGGGAGAGAAGCATCCCTCGGCTGCCTCTTGCACACCCGCTACTGGGCATGTGTCCTGACCAAGCATCGAGCCGTGACCACCTGGTTCATGGGTCTGTGCTCAACCTCTGAGCCACACCAGGCGGGCCATGTGTGGTTCCTTTGAGGAGAGATGAGCTCCCACCTCTGACGGCCTTGGGCTGCTTTCATATGTGTAGCTAGTAACCCCAAGGCCTCCTTCCCTTTTCTCTCCCTCGACTTCTGCCCTAGCTGGTTTGGCTCAGTGGATAGAGCATCAGCCTTTGGACTGAAGGGTCCCAGGCTCGATTCCAGTCAAGGGCACATGCCTGGGTTGCGGGCTCGATCCCCATTAGGGGGCGTGCAGGAGGCAGGCAATCAGTGATTCTCTCTCATCACTGATGTTTCTGTCTCCCTCTCCCTTCCTCTCTGAAATCAATAATATATTTTTTAAAAAAGACTTCTGATTTGCATCAAACTCTCTAGCCCCTGTCCCATTTGGAGGAGGGGTGAGGGAAATGCCTCATCGATATCTAAAACAAGCTTATAAAGTCAAGTGTTGATTCAGTAGGTCGCCTAGGATGGTCTTGGCCTTAGTTGCATTTTTAAAACCAGCTCTGCAGGTCACTGGAGAGGGAGGCCATGGAGGGGTGGGGATGGCCCAGGGAGGGACCACGTTTTCTGCAGAAAACGCGCTGTCAGGGTAGCCTTGTGCACACAGCCTCCCTGTGCCGGGTGCTGGCTCCTTCCTTTGAGAACAAACAGGAGCCGAGCCACCAGCCCAGCCAAAGCTCCGGAACTGACCTCTGTTTGCTGACGAAGCTTGTTTTTCTCCGTTAGGTCCTGGTGCCGGCCCCGACGGCCTGATTCCGTGGACGAGGTTCTGTAAGGTGGGCCCTGTCGGGTTACGCTCTCTGTCCCTGGCTCTCTGCGAGGTCCTCGCGTCTCTCCCTGTGGCAGTCGCGCCGGGAGTTTATTTTGGCTCATCCCTCTCCCCGTGGGCCCCCAGGGCAAAGCGTTTACTTTCCTTGGCACCGAAGTCGGCCCGCAGTGCGGGTCAGACAGGAAGCGCCTGCCGGGTGATAACATTCTTTCACATCCCAAGCGAGCCTTGTTTGCTCACACAGCCCCTTTGGCAGCGTGTTAGCCTGTCCGTGAGAAATGTGTGCTCCGTGCGGGGTGGGTGGGTTGGCACCAGATGAGCTCCCCCAGGCAACTCACCGCCAGCCAACTCAACCCCCAGCCAACTCAACCCCAGGCAACTCAACCCCCAGCCAACTCAACCCCCAGCCAACTCAACCCCAGGCAACTCAACCCCAGCCAACTCAACCCCAGGCAACTCAACCCCCAGCCAACTCAACCCCCAGCCAACTCAACCCCAGGCAACTCAAGCCCAGGGACCAGCCACCAGCCGGAGGGAATAATTAGACCCCCTGAAGTCACCAGGCTGCTGCCTACTCACTACCGCTGCGACTGTGCTGCCTGCTTACTATCCCTGCGGGCCTGCTGCCTGCTCACTGCCGCTGCCGCCTGCTCACTACCTCTGTGACTGTGCTGCCTGCTCACTACCCCTGCTGCCTGCTCACTGCCACTGCTGCCTGCTCACTAAGCTGCGACTGTGCTGCCTGCTCACTAAGCTGCGACTGTGCTGCCTGCTCACTACCACTGCGGGCCTGCTGCCTGCTCACTACCACTGCTGCCTGCTGCCTGCTCACTACCGCTGCTGCCTGCTGCCTGCTCACTACCTCTGTGACTGTGCTGCCTGCTCACTACCCCTGCTGCCTGCTCACTAAGCTGCGACTGTGCTGCCTGCTCACTACCGCTGCGGGCCTGCTGCCTGCTCACTACCACTGCTGCCTGCTGCCTGCTGCCTGCTCACTACCGCTGCTGCCTGCTGCCTGCTCACTACCGCTGCTGCCTGCTGCCTGCTCACTACCACTGCAGCTTGCTACTTGCTACTGGTCTGTCCGGTGCGAGGGCAGCTTTTGTTCTGATTCCCCTGGAGGTCACTTCCTGGCCGGCTGCTCCTGTTTGGAGAGGGAAGGGGGGCGGCCCAGGAAATGCAGAGCTTGGTGTGTGGGGACCAGTAATGGGGGGGGTGGGGGGCTGCTGAGTACAGACCGCGCGGGCCGTGGCAGCCGGGCCGCCTTTGCAGATTCCAGCCTGGTGGTGGGAGGAGGCACGGGAAGTCACCAGGACTTTGGATTCCTTGTTCCTAATGTGTGTACTTGTTTACTTGCAGGAAAATATAAATGACAAAAATTTTCCTTTCTGGCTTTGGATTGAAAGCATCCTTGAACTCATCAAAAAGCACCTGCTCTCTCTCTGGAATGATGGGTAAGAGCCATTGGCAGGTGCGGTGTTGAACCTGCATTCAGCGCACACTCCCCGGGTTGTGCGGCTGGCACAGGCCTGGCCCGTTGCCGAGACCTGTGTGCGTCTCACAGAAACAGGGCTTCGGCACCCTCAGGGCTTGGGGAGGGGGGCCTCAGAGATGACACTGGGGCGCTGAGTGCCACTCATACATTTATCGAGCGCCCACCCTATTGCCCCAAGGGAGGCAGAAAACACTTTTATTATTGTTTAATAAATATGTTTTTATTGATTTCAGAGAGGAAGGGAGAGAGAGAGAGAAATATCAATGATGAGAGATAATCATTGATCGGCTGCCTCCTACACACCCACACTGGGGATCTAGCCTGCAACCTGGGCAAGTTCCCTGGCCAGGAATCGAACCATGACTCTGGGTTCATAGGTCAGCGCTTCACCACTGAGCACGCGGCGGGCCAGCAAGTATTAACTGCTCACCTGGAGCCCTGCTGGGCCATGCTGGCGATCCTCTGGGACTCCACATGCGGAAGTGAAGTCCTGAGTGTGGGTTAAATCGCTGTAAAGCCTCCGATAGCCTGTCCTTGTGAGCTGGTCTGTCAGGGCCCAGCGACCTTGATAGAAAGTTAACATGAAGATTAAAGTCACGACTGACCCGAATGCCTCGCCCTCCCCCAGGTGCATCGTGGGCTTCATCAGCAAGGAGCGCGAGCGGGCGCTGCTCAAGGACCAGCAGCCGGGGACCTTCCTGCTGCGCTTCAGTGAGAGCTGTCGCGAGGGCGCCATCACCTTCACGTGGGTGGAGCGGCCGCAGAACGGAGGCGGTAAGGCCCATGGCCCTCCCCTCCCTGCACAGCAGCTCCTGCAAAGAACCAGCTTCCAGCATAAAACCAGACGCTGTCCTCACCCAGCCACCTCCAGGCAGGATTCAGTCCATCGCATGAGGGTCTGTGGTTCCCTCGTTGCCTGGACCATGGTGTGCAGAGCATGGGCTTTAACTCACACGGCCACGTGTTTTTTTTTGTCGCCTATAGAGGGAAGGGCAGTCGGAGGCAGGGGTGGGCACAGGTGCAGGGGGAGGGGGTGTCACAGGTGCAGGGGGGCAGGCACAGGTGCAGGGGGCAGGCACAGGTGCAGGGGGGCGGGCACAGGTGCAGGGGGCGGGCACAGGTGCAGGGGGGCGGGCACAGGTGCAGGGGGCGGGCACAGGTGCAGGGGGGCGGGCACAGGTGCAGGGGGGCGGACACAGGTGCAGGGGGCGGGCACAGGTGCAGGGGGCGGGCACAGGTGCAGGCAGGCTTTCTGAAAGGGGTCTGGGCCTGGGTGCAGCCCTCCACCTGCCGTCAGACGGGGCAGATGCAAGTTGACATTTGTTAAATTGGATTTCTGTTTAACAAATGAATCCATGACTGAGAAATGCCCGTTTGGGGGGAAAGGCTGAACAGAGCAGGGCAGGGTAGGGGAGCCGGTTCCTTCTCAGCTGCTGGCAGTTTGCTGTGGGGGCCGCACAGCAGTGAAGACACGTGCTTACAGCTGTATCACAGGCACACGAGTGCTGTTGGTAGCAATGACGGCCTGCTCTCCCTTGGTTATGAAAGGGTTATCATTCACGTAGTGCACCATCTGCTGGCAACCCTGAGGTTGTGATTGGTTCCTCTCGGTCTCAGATCCCTGGACGCCGCTGTGTTCTGCGTCTTTCCTCTGTTGGCCGGGCTGTTCCATGGGACTCACCTCGCTGTCCTTCTCTTTAGAGCCTTACTTCCACGCGGTGGAGCCCTACACGAAGAAAGAGCTCTCTGCGGTGACGTTCCCTGACATCATTCGCAACTACAAGGTCATGGCCGCTGAAAACATCCCAGAGAACCCCCTCAAGTACCTGTACCCCAACATCGACAAAGACCACGCCTTTGGGAAATACTACTCCAGGCCCAAGGAAGGTGAGTGCCCGTGTCCTCTGCTCATCGCCGTCCACAGGTTCAGACGCCCCCGGGCCCTGGCCTCCTCTCGTGCAAGGAGCCGGCAGGGCCCGACCCCACGCTGAGCCATCAAACCGCCACTACCTTTAGAATTGCTCAGGGCGGGCTTTGAAAACATGGCATCCACACAGCGCAGCTGACCCTAGTGCATTCGTCGGCCTGAAATGCCTACTAAGAAATGAGTAAATGACTCTTCTTTTAGAGGGGTTTAAAGGTCATTTCTCGTCCTGCGTATGTTACGTTATTGCTTTTTCCACGTGGAAAGGGTAAAAGGTAGGATCGCTATGGCCAGCCGATCTCTGCCAGCCTGCTCCTGCTACAGTCGGGTAAACGGAGGCCCAGGAGAAGTGCCGGGGCTCATGGGGTGACCCAGCCAGTGTGAGGCGTGTGTGAACGGTGACTGTTGGGAAGAGCAGACCTAGCGCTGCGCACGGGCCTCCTGCTCCCCTGCCCTCACTGCGTGGCACTGAGAACGCTCAGGTCAGGCTCCTCTGGCTTGGAACAGGCCAGCAAAGCTGCTTGCTTTTCAGAACCTGAAACCTCAGTGTCAGCAGTTACTCGGGGGGGAAGTTGCTCTCCCTTGCCTGGCCAGCTGAGTGGTTACGGCAGCCAGGCCGGGCCCCAGAGCCAGGCACAGCTCCTGCAGGGTTTCGAGCCTCGGAAAGAGAAACCGCTCAGCCTGACCCGTCCCAAACCCTCCCCTCGTCTCCCGTTGTTCACACCCCACCAGAGCTTCAGGTGACTCAGCCAGGGAGCTCAGACCCCTTGAAGTTACGGGACTCCAGTATCTGACTATGGAGAAAATATAGTCACTTTTTGTTGTTGTTCATTCTCGCCGGGTGATATCTTTTCCCTTGAATTTTGTATTTTTTTATTTTTATTTTTTTTAATATATTTCTTTATTGATTTCAGAGAGGAAGGGAGGAGAGAGAGATAGAAACATCAATGATGAGAGAGAATCATTGATTGGCTGCCTCCTGCACGCCCCCCACTGGGGATCAAGCCTGCAACCCAGGTATGTGCCCTTGGCCGGAATCGAACCTGGGACCCTTCAGTCCGCAGGCTGACGCTCTATCCACTGAGCCAAGCCGGGCAGGGCTTCCCTTGAATTTTTTAAAGAGAGTGGAAGGCAAGGAGGAGACAGAGAGAGAGAGAAACATCGATGTGAGAGAGACACATTGATTGGTTGCCTCCTGCACAGGCTCCGACCGGGGCCAGGGATCGAGCCTGCAACCGAGGTACGTGCCCTTGACCAGAATCGAACCCGGGACCCTTCAATCCTGGGTTAGTGCTCTAACCACGGAGCCACCAACCAGGGCCCAAAGTCCCATTTGGTGAAAGAGGCGTGCCTGCGTGTGGTCCTGCTAATGGGGTGTCCCTGTGCTCCTTCCAGCAGCAGAGCCCATGGAAGTCGACGGCCCCAAAGGGACGGGATACATCAAGACAGAGCTGATCTCCGTGTCTGAAGTGTAAGTGAGCCAGAGCCGTGCGCCGCCCGCTCGGCTGGGCGCGGAAGATGCTTGCACTTTGCTTTCCCTTGTCCTTGTCGCCGCCGCCGCACTCAACCCGATGGGAAGACCCCACTTAGAGGTCCCGGTGTCACCGCCTCAGCATTTTACTGCCTTTATATAAAAAAACAAAAACAAACAAAAAAAACCCCCAAACACCCAAAGTTGTATTTAAGGGATATAAATTCTCCCCAAACGGATACTTTGAAAAAGTGTGAATAAAATGAGCGAAAATCGATCAGAGTGGGAAAGTAGTTCTTTTCGATCTGGAAAAGGCCACCGTGATGGTTGAGATACATTTCTTCCACCTGCTTTTATTTTGTCGTTTCATTTCATAAAAGGTAGACAAAAAAATTTGAAGAAGGCATGGTCAGTAGTTTGGCCTGAGCGCTGTGGGGCGCATGGAGTAGCCTTCACGTAAAATCTCGGATCAGCCTCCTCTGCACTCACACCGCAAGGTAGGGAAGAGGGACTCCCACCGCCTCCCATGCGCCCCGAGCGGGCGCCCCTGCCCCCACGCCCCAGGCCACACCACTCAGGGGCCTCGCCGGGGACAGCAGCCTCCCGGGCTGCACTTTCTGAAATGTATTTTGCAGGTGTGCGCACTCCCCTGCAGCGAACACAGAACCCGCTCCTGCAGTCGCAGGCCGACGACGACATGTGCAGGCCGGGCCCTGCTTCCTCACCCAGAGTAACCCTGCTTCCCTCTCTCCCCTTCCAGTCACCCTTCCCGACTGCAGACCACAGACAACCTGCTCCCCATGTCTCCCGAGGAGTTTGACGAGGTGTCTCGGATCGTGGGCCCCGTGGAATTCGACAGCATGGTGAGTGCTCGCGGGTGGGAGCTCCCTGGGCAGGGGGGGCCCCCACACCCCCACAGGCCTGGGCCCGGCTGCAGGGCCTCAGAAGGAGCCTGGCAGAGCCTTCCGGTCGGCTGCGCCTAAACAAGCCACATCGCCCCCAGGATTCCCCCCTGGCGGCAGCACCTTCCAAAAACTAGTGACAGCTCAGAGGTGGGGAGCCCCTCGCCCTGTGAGGTGGTCCTTTGGCGGCTTCCCAGCCTTCAGGGACTAGGACCCTTAGACCGGGTTTGCCTCGGGCCTGCTGCTTTGGGGGGAGCTGTTACTTGTCGGGGGGCTAGAGCTTGGTAACTACAGTGCTGATGGGAGACGTGGCAGCAGCAGGGAGCCTCCCACCTGCTCCCGGGTGGGACTGGTGGGAGCTGCTGGCACCTGGGCCGGAGGGAAGCAGTTCGAGAGGGTCAGGTCCGAGGCCTCTTCCTGTGGGAGGAGGGCGTTTCCACTCCGGTCGGTCAGACCTGTTGTCTCCCGTCTGCCTGAAATCCTCCGTCTCGATGTTTTTGGTTGGCTGGGTTTTTGCTGACGCTGTTTAATTTTAAGCTTTTCCACATGAAGCCATTCCAGTTCATTGTGAAGGAAGTGTTTCACAGCTTCCAGACACCCTCTGTCCTTACCGGCCTTTCTGCATCTCCGCAGACCCGCACCGACCGGCGGGCAGTCGTCGCGGGAGGCCGGGGGGGAGGCCGCATGGGCTCTGCTCTGCACACCCTCAGGTCCCAGGTCCATGCGGGCAGGGAATGCGTTTATAAAACATCAGGAAAGTTTCCGGTATGCCACTTTCTCTTTTGTCCTCACCTGAGGCAGCACAGGCTAAAATCCTCACACCGGCCTTCCTTATGCTTCCTGATTGCTGACAAATGCCTCTCAGTCACTTGGGGAAATGCTCAGGTAGTGAAACAGCACAGCAGTTCTGTTCCTGTGGACGGGTGGACAAGGCACCTCGTGTGTAAGGGCCCGTCCTCTGTTAGTGTCCCCCCGGCCCTGGTGGAAGTGCTTTGAGAGCCGAGTGAGAGGCGTAAATAGAGAGCCTGTTGAGAACGTGTGAGCCGGCCGCGTGGCCTAGTGGCTGAGCGTCGACCTATGAACCAGGAGGTCACGGTTCGATTCTGGTCAGGGCACAGGCCCAGGTTGTGGGCTCGATCCCCAGTAGGAGGCGTGCAGGAGGCAGCCAATCAGTGATTCTCTCTCATCATGGATGGTTTCTCTCTCCCTCCCCCTTCCTCTCTGAGATCAATAAACATGTATTTAGGGGGGAAAGAGAGAGAGCATGTGAGACAGGCCAGTGGAGCCAAAACACAGCTGCCTTTCTGACGCCTCCATTGTCCCTGAGCACGGCCTGATCCTCGTGGGCATCGCCACCCCTCAGGCGACACTCCTCAGGCTGGCTGTGTGCCAGGTACTCACAGGTAATGACTCGGTCCTCACACCACCTTCCGAGCTGGCAGTACTGTTACTCCCATTCTGCGGGGGTGGAAAAGGCACCCCCATTAGGTCACTTGACTTAGAGCAGTGAGTGAAGGGCGGATATTTGAATCCCGGGGTGTGTGGAGAGCCTGCCCTCGTCCACCATCGCAGACGCCTCCCACAAACAGCGGCCTCTGCTCCATTCAGAGCCCGCCCGCGCCTGGGGAAGTGGTCTGGCAGGCGGGCGGGGCAGGGCTTCTGATCTGCTATGGACGGGCGTTTGCCTGGGGTGAGAGGCCTGTGCTGGGGCCTGACATTGGAGTTCTAAATCTGTCAAATCCGTTATCTCCCGGGGCCCGAGGAAATAAGATGGATTTGTTTCCTCCATCTGTGGGCAGTGCACATGCTCCGCGCTCTCAGTGATCCTGGGAGAGCAATGGAAACCGTCTAAATCAGCGGTTCGCAACCTGTGGGTCGAGACCCCTTTGGGGGTCGACGACCCTTTCACAGGGGTCGCCTAAGACCATTGGAAAACACATATATAATTACATATTGTTTTTGTGATTAATCACTATGCTTTAATTATGTTCAATTTGTAACAATGAAATTGGGGGTCACCACAACATGAGGAACTGTATTAAAGGGTCGCAGCACTAGGAAGGTTGAGAATCACTGCTCTAAATAAATGCTGGCAATGGCTGGGGGTCTCAGGATGTCCCCTGTAGCCACCCCATCCCATTCCGGATGATTTCTTTCATTTCAGGGCCACAGGTCCATATAGAATAAATAACCCTGTTTCACACACACACACACACACACACACACACACACACACACACACACGATTACAGGTGGAGAGGACTTAAGGAGCTAGAGGCCTGCGTGCGGGGCAGCACTGCCTAGACACAAGCGCTGGGTTCGTCCCAGACTGAGTAGACCCCCTCCCTTCTGTCAGATGGTCTGTCCTCACCTGGGCCACCCTGCCCATCAGCACCCACTCCTGGAATAGGGCACCTGCTGTGACCCGGAGTAACCCCCACAGAGCAGCTAGGCCCAGGTCTGGAGGCAGCAGCGCTGGGCACGGGTGGCCCGGGGTGGGTGGGTGTGGGCGATGCCAGTGCCCCTCGGGAGCAGGAGCCCGCAGGCCCCGGGAGGTTGTCCGGAGACGGCACACGTGCTCCCGCGCAGGACCCCAGTGCGTGTTTAGCCGGGATTTCCTGTCCAATAAACTTTCTCCTCGGTGCCAGGAAACCCCATCGCCTCTCCCAGGCCTTTGGTCAGAGCTGACGTGACGATAGGGACATTTAGTCATTGTTGCTGTTGTCTGTCTGCCACACCGGCGGTCTGTGTCCAATTTAGCCCTGGAGCACCCCATCCGCCTTCGCCTCCTGGGGGGGGGGGAGGACCTGAGACGCAGCGAGGCCAGCGAACACGCCCGTCAGCTGCTGAGGAACAGGGGCGGGTTCGAGTCCAGGCTTCCTCCCTCCCACTCCTCCGAAGTCTACCCCCTACCCACACCTTGGCAGCATCAGCCGCACTGGGCAAACCTTCATTGTGCTTTTCATCCAAAATCCTTTTCCTGGCGCTTTCCCTCCAGGGAGCTCGCCCTGCCTTCCTTCCCCCTCCCCCTTAGCTCCTCGCTCCCAAGCTCCGAGGGCCTCCCTGAGCCCCTTTCCTCTAGGAATCGCTGCTTCCCCCTCCGTGGTTTGCCCAGTCGCGTGCTCTTCCAAACTCACTTCTCTGCAACCTTGCCAGGTGCCACCCCTGGTGAGCACTGGGATCGGAAAGAACGGCCTTACTTCACGGGGCGCTTCGGGCTGCGCACCCCTCCTGCAGGTCGGTCAGTGTGCAGGATGCTCAGTGGCGCCCCGGCCTCGCTCACTAGGTGCCAGTAGGGAGAGCCCAGCCCGGCAGTGGGCGGTGTCCTCTGGGTGAGCACGGCCGGCCGCCTGCCAGGTGCCGCCTTCAGGCCGCTGAGCAGGAGGCACTGCTGGAGGCAGGGGCTCCTACGAGTCCTGCTGCTCTCCCCCCACCTGAGACAGTCGTGTCTTATTCCTGCTGAGCGGCCTGTAGGCACATCCACCGTTTCCCCCACACCCTCCCTGGTTTGCAGGAGCAGATTTGCTGGTTGCATAACAGCCGAAAGCTTTGTGCAGCCCGATGGGTGGCCAGGCCTAAGCCACCCAGCTGCAGAGCACTAATCCGTCAGCTTAGGGGATGGGAAGGTCTCTGAGAGTCCGGAGGGAGCCATGCTGACAGCCTCTCGGCCACGGTTGTGTGCTGTTGGAATCGTCTTCCTGCTTCTTTGTTAACAATGTGAAAGCTGTGAGCCTGCCCTGCACCAGGCCGTGCACTAAACCGACCTACGTTTCCTCTCTCCACAGATGAACGCAGTATAGAGCACGAGCTTTCTCGTCTCCTCTGCCGACACCTGTCCCTCCCGCCTGTGCTCCCTCCTGCTGTTCTGTCCTTCGCATCCTGCTTCTAGGGAAAGGGAAGAAAGGCCCACAGTGTGCTGCAGCCTGTTGATAGCAAGTGGATTTCCCCTAATTCAGAGACACCTGTTCCCCTGCAGGGCTGCATGCGTCTCGTTAAAGGTAAAAGGGAGAGGCCCTCTCCACGAGTGGAGCGAGCGGGGCTACACACGAAAGCATCAGGACTCCCAGGGTGAGAGCGGGAAGGGGAGGCGCCGGCAGCACCCAGCAATGCCACTCGCCCAGCCAGGGCCAGCCCGCGGGGGTCGGGACAGACCCTGCTGGCTTAGGGGCTTCTGCCGATCCTCTTCTGGAGAATTCGTGTTTGTTTTCTCTGCCTTAAATATGGCTGGAAGTTTTCCCCTGGTTTCCCTAGGAAACAGTTTAAGCTAAGTTTATCTCGAATCGCATCCCCTCCTAACAGAGGTAGCCATCCTGAACCTGGGCAGGGGGAACAGCTGTGTCCTGTATTTTATTATAACGCCCACCTAGCCACTCGCAGCCAAAGACAGATTCTCTCCCGGGAGGATTCGCTTTGCTGTCACGGTGATGATTCTGGCTCACACCCGTGGAAGGCCGCACATCCCCACATTCGGGAGTCGTGTTTTCTGTTTAAGCGTGAGTGTCCACAGCTGAAGACGCTGCCTCCATCACGGCCGCTGGTCAGCTCGATCGCCTTCACGCTCTATCCGGGAACAGCTGTTCCCAGCCGCTGATATTCTTTCAAAGGTGGAGAGTAATCAGGTGTAGACGAACTCCGAAACTCAATTCTTGTTTCTTAATGGGTTAACTTGTCTTTATTGTTATTCGCTGGTATTTAGTCTCCTAGTCATAACATTTTCAAATTGAGAAAGAAAGAATGTAACTGGCCAATCGTTAACCAGAGGTAGTCTGAGAACCAAATCCTTGAAAGCTCGTGCTGTGTAACCGCGTGGACAATGGCTTCTTTTCACTGATAAAGTGTTTTTTCTGAAAAAGGCATTTGCAAATGGTCCCACCGTCTGTCCGTGCTTCTCCCAGACCCGTTCTGACTGGGTGGCATTTGTGACGTGTGTTGTTACATGCCTTCTTCCTTCCTTAGTTCTGACACAGAGATCAAGTGTGGGGGTCGGGTTTGACGGGGGTCTTCGCAGCCTGCTGTCCTCGTAGCTGCGTCTGTGCTCCCGCCGTCGCCGCCGTCACTGAGTCACTGAGCAATGCTGTGCTTTTCGGGTGGGGATGGGTTTGCTTGACGTCTGCTCTGAATTAAAGCTGACGCCTCCCGACTGCACTGCATGCACGTGCACCTGGTCCTTTGGACTGAGCACCAGCCACGGCTCCTCTCCCTTCACACCTGAGGCGGCAGCAGCCTGGCTGGGTGTGCGTGGACTTTGTAAACTGAAAGGATAAAGGAACAAAGACTTCAGCCAACCCTTGCTTCTCGTTGCTGTGCTCCCCTCTCTGGCCTGCGTTCTGCCCGTGAGCGTCTGGGTGACTTCATCGAACGCACTGGCCGAGGGACTGCTCGCTTCTCAGGAAGCGTTCAGTGCCAGCGCCGGTCTCACTGACAGCATTCGGTGCGGAGATCTGACACGTTACTGGCATTATGTGTAGGTTTGGTGTTTTCTCATTTTTTTTAACTTATGATTAAACTTAAAAATATACTTCCTTTTTTGGGGGGTGGGGTCAGAGATCTGGGTGAATTTATTTTACTTTTCTTGTTCTTGCTGCTGCTGTTTTTCATAGAACAATGATCAGTCCTTTAAAAAGGGTGGGGAACGTCTGTCCCGTGGGCTGTATAAGGCCCTTCGGTCTGGCCCTGCCAAGGCATGAGGGGTGAGCTAATTACATATTTGACCAAATAGAGCAGGCTAATTTTTTAAAATATATTTTTATTTAACTCAGAGAGGGAGAGGGAGAGAGAGAAACATCAATGATGAGAGAGAATCGTTGACTGGCTATCTCCCGCACACCCCTACTGGGGATCGAGCCCACAACCCGGCATGTGCCCTTGACCGGAATTGAGCCTGGGACCCTTCAGTCTGCAGGCTGATGCTCTATCCACGGAGCCACAGCAGCCAGGGCAGCAGGCTACTACTTTTTAAGTTGATACTTTTGTTTGGCCCGAGAATGACGTTATAAATATCCAATGGCCCTGGCAGGAAAAGCCCCGCCACTGCTTTAAAATGAGATTAACAACAGCGTCTTGCTCAGTGTTGTGTTCCTCACCCGCTCGCCATCAGAGTCGAGGTGGTCCGTGGCAGTGGTCAGAGAGGACACGTGAGAAAGGCTGTGATGGGCGCCCTAAAGAGCAAATGAGTCCCGTGGCCTTGCGACCACAGCTGCCCCCTGTGCACAAATAACGAGGCACTCGTTCTAATGAATGTCGGTGCTGCTGACACGGCTTCATGCTGCAGTGCCTGTCAGGTGGGACTCTGTCTCGTCTCCATCTAACTCCCACCCTCCGTGACCCGGGAGCTGTTGCTGGGACGTCACTGCCCCGTGCAGAAAGGTGCCCTTCCCCCAGGTGCTCTCAGATAGAGGCACGTGTGCTGGGGAGTAGGGCGAGGACTGGCAGCGACTTCACGCTGTGGGAGGGTGTCGGGCAGCAGCGGTGTTCCGAAGCCAGACGAGCACCATGACCCACAGCCTCCCTCTCCCTTCCGTCCCTGCAGGACTCACACAGGGGACCCTGCGGGGAACGGAGCCAGTGCCCGCTGCCAGGGTCCGCGTGTTCTCACACAGTCGGTCACGTGTGAGTCACGAGTAGAGGTGGCTCAGGGCGTGTGTAGGGGTGATCCGAGTGGTGTCTGTGCCGTGTTCCGTCGCTTGCAGGTGGCACCTGGGGGAAATGCCTCCTCCCTGGGGAAGAGGGCTGCCCGGGATGGCAGGACAAGATCTTGCTACTTACCTGGCGTTAACCGCGTTCAGTCTGCCTGCTGGCTGTCAGCGAGAGTGGAATAGGAAGTCTTGAGGAACGGAGTGCTTCACTCGCCTCTGGCCATCCCAGGGAAAGCGAGAAAAGCCAGGAACTGTTTCCAGAATCCTGGTGCCCGTGTGAGACCTGGTGCTGCCCCCGCAGGACGGGCATTTCCTCGAATGGCTGCTTCTGGGTATTCGGTCGTTTACCGGTTCATCACACACACTGAGCACCTGCCCTGAGCCAGCGCCCTGGTGTGGGAGACGCGGGAAACAAGTCGGAGAAGAGCCCGGCTGTGGGTGGGGGGTGCTCTGAGGCCCTGGGCCATCGCTCGGGCACCGTCATCTCACTCATCAAAGCAGGAGACGGACATAGCCCGAAGCTCCGAAACTGCAAATGTTCTATAAAAACGTGCACAATCTCAAGGAAATGGCCTTACAGTGGTTTTAGGGAACCGAAGGCGGCATTTGTTCCGAACCTCCTTCGACGAGGTCATGTACTAGCAGCTCTTCAGTGAAACTGACCTAAGACTCAGCTCCCGGCTTTGTGTCTCCCACAAGGAGAAATGGAACGTTTTATGTGACCCATTGAAGAAAGAGCCACAGGCAAGCAGTTTAAACACGTTTATTGGGTTTATATGGGTGCACAAAGCGTATAAAGGTGCTCAGAGGCACCTGCACAGAGAGCGCTCACACACCTGCCATCACACTAGCTAAGCTCTGGGTCAGCGCCCTCTGCGCCCGGTGTGGTGTCTGCTCACAGCCTCTCCCATTTCTTGTCCCAGAGGGAAGCGCCTTGAGCCGCTCTTGCTTCATGGCTGCTTGTTGGACTCACTTCCTAGCGGCCCTCACTGACCCCTGGGGGTGGGGGTGGGGGCAGCAGGGGCACACAGAGGCCGGGGCTCAGGCTCCGGAACAGAATCGAAACACCCAGTCTTTGCCCCTTTTAATAGCTGACTTAATTCTCTGACCTTCCCATCTGAACACACACGTGCCTTCCCCAGTCTCCTCCTGAACCTCGTCCTGTCCATCTAACTGTAACCCCCGCCCCCCGCCTTTGGTTTAAGTGCCGCCTCACACATTCCTGAGCTACTTGCAGATTTACTCACTTCACTGTGAGGTCAGCCGGTGAGACCAGGAAGACTGCCCCGCCCCCACCCTCTCGCTTTCAGAGATCGAGTCCACACAGGGCTCTCACGTTCACCACCACGGGGCCCGCCCCGACACCTAGCCCGGCGCCTGGCTCTCCGCGGGCATCAGGAATGGGTCCGACCCAGCCAAGCGCGGCCGTGCCCAGGGCATGCCCACCCCAGGGCTGGCAGAGACCCCGTGGCTGTTTTTTTAAAAATTTCATTGTCATGGGTTTTTTTTATACATGTGTTTATTATGCTGTGGAAAGCAACACTACCTGATTTCACTTAAAATAAATATTTCCCGACTTCAGAATACTTACAACTGAACAGTTAACGATCAGGTTCACTGTGGGAGGTTCTGGCGGCAAATACATTCATAGCTGAACAATCCCCAGGAAGAGTCTAAACCCAACATGCGGTCACCCAGGCCCGGCCAGACAGACAACAGCACCCCATGGCCGACCACTCGCCCAGCTCCCCAGTTCAGGGGCAGGGGGAGCGTGGGGGCAGCACATTACACCCGTGATGAGAGCCCAGAGCAGCAAACAGCAGTGAGTAAAAGGTTGAGTAAACACCAGAGCGCTCTCCTGGGCGGAGGAGCCTAACGCCAAAACACAGAGATCTTTGGAGTATACAGGTGGCATCCATTAGCAGCACAGCCCAAAGCATTTAAACCGAAGGTACTCACAACTGTCGGCCACAGCCAGCGTGCAGCGCACATAACCTCGTGGGTAGATAAGGGCACATCGAGCTAAACCACAAGATTTTACAAAATAGTCTTAATCGGAGAAAAGGTGAAGACTTTGTTCGGAAATAATAGCGAGAACCTCTTTTCATTAAAGAAAAGCGTCCAGGTCATCAGTAACCTTCCGCACAGGAGCCGTCTGAGTGCTCCCTCAGCACAGCGCTGCTTCTGAAGCGGGGACCCCACCTGTGTCGGGTGGGGGTTCTGCCCGGGGCAACGCTACTCCCCGGCCGCCTGGCTCCACGGGCTCCGGGGCAGGAGCACCCGCCGGCTGGAGGCCTGCCGCCTCGTTCCCACAGACACACGGCCGGCCTCGTGCTGGCAGCTCAGTCCGCCACGGCCACGGCCACGGCCACACGTCCTCAAGGACGCGCTGTCAGGGAGCGGGCGGGGCCGAGCCACTAACTTAGACGGAAGCAAAAATCGAAACACGTGGAGGCCGCTGGCGGGGTCAACGGGCCGTCAGGCACCATGAACCTCGGAAGCAGCGTGTTGCCAATAGAAAAGGGGAAGGGATTTGCCGTATTAATGTAGCCACCAGCTCTTCTGGGGTTGAGAGTTCTGCTCATTTCACTAAACAGCTTCGAAGAAGTCGAGGCGCGTGTGTGCATGTGCGTGCGTGCGTGCGTGCGTGTGTGTGCATGTGCGTGTGTGTATGTGTGCACTTAATATCAGATATTCTCACTAACATACCCCTTCACCTCTGAGGTATGATAAAGTATATGTGAAATTCCTTCCCCGAAAAATGCTGGGGCTCAATTTAAAATGAACTGGCCTTGTTGTTAAACGCTGCAGTGCACCCAAGGGTCCGCTAGAGAATTGAGGAACCGAGTGACCTGGTGGACCCCACAGGGAACAGACCTCTCGGTGCAGCTTCTGCAGCTGTTCCCCTCGTGACTCGGAGCGCTTCTCACGTTACCCTGGAAGCTGAGAAATGTCGTCTTAGAGCCACAGTAGCACATCCCCTCTGGGCGGGTAAATGTGGCCAGTGCGTACCCGGTTTGTCTGGTTCAGCTATAGACAGGCAGCTCCTTACAGCTCAGATGCCAGATCTGACGTGTGTGGAAACATGAGGACGGGCCTGCCACACCCGCTTGCCCAGCTAAAGGGCAGAGGCTGGGGACGTAGAAAAAGGAAAAATTTCCAAAAGTAGTAGAACTCCATTGACACACTTTTTTGGTCACCAAACATACCTTGAACAGATGCCCTGATAGTCTGATCAGAGTTGGTCTATCCTACTCACAGCTGTTAACTATGATAATTTTTAAAGTCACATCATGAAGCGAGGGGGATGGGAGAAATCTTCAACACACAACCATAAGTGCACGCAGTTGTTCAAACGCTCAGACTAAGTCTATATGTGGAGTCCTGGAAATCACACTATTTTGCTTCTAAAGGCAGCCTCGCCCCTGTGGACAGGCTGTTTATATAACAGCTTAATTTCTATTGATGCGTAAAACAAAGTCCACGAAACACAAGAATCATGAGGAGCTCACGCTAAGCCAGCACTGGCACTACTACATCGGATTCTACAGTGCACCAGGTCCACAGTGCTCACATTGTGGAGGGAGGTGGTTTTATTTCTATTTTGTCCCCAGGAGATCAGGTTTGTCCTGGGCGTACAGCGGAGAGACTGCCGGTCGCACGGCGCTGACCCACGCTGCAGGAGACACACCTAGAGGCAGAAAGACACACGCGCCATGACCAAGTCCACGTGACACAGGTAGGTGACTGCGTGGGCTCCGGGCGTTACAAGAGGCCGTCGAGGTTCTTGTGCACCGTCTGGTTCTCCTTCCCGTCGTCGGCGTCGCCCTGCGGCGTGTACTGGCCCTGGTACTCCTGGAGGATCTTGAACACGTCGTGGTGGCCGAAGTGCAGTGCCTCGTCCATGGGCGTGTTGTTCCACCTGGGCGGGCAGCACACAGGACAGGGCGTGAGGCGCCTCGGAGGACGGAGCGCAGCCTGCACCTCCGGGCTCGGGGCAGGGAAGGGCCGTGGTTCATGCGACCAGCAACCACCAGTGGGAGGAATAAACAGAAGGGGCTTGTGGTTCAAAAAGCGGCCTGGGGGGCAGCCTGGAGGCCTGGGGAGGAGGAGGACAGTGTGTAGGTGCCTCGGAGGGCAAGTCCTGGTGCTGATGGACACAGGGGGCTCCTGACCCCCGAGTTGGGTCTCCCTGAAAAGCTCAAGGGAGCTCTCTCTCAACAAAAAGTCCAAAGAAAACGCAGGTTTGTAGCATCCACGCCCCAGCCTTTGCTAGGAAAATTATGTTCCTATTACTTTGAATCACAGTGAATCTCAAGGGCCTGGAAATAACCGCGACCTCGTCAGGGCGCAAGCACACATCGTAGGAGCAAGATCGACCCCGAGGGATGGGCGTGTTCATCTCTGGTGAAGGTGGGACCCAGGGCCACGCAGGGGCAGGAGCACAACCCCTGCCTGCCCGCCGTGTTGCTGGGGTTGTGCTCTGAGGGTGACAGGGGAAGACCGACGATGAGAAGACATGAAGAGTGGCCAGCAGTGGCGAACCAGCTCACTAGCCTTTTAAGAAATGAGGCTGACTGTGACACAACCCAAGGAAGGGACAGAGGGTGACCGCTGGCCCCCTAACACCTCAAACGATGAAGCCCCCCTTCCTCCTCACTCATGTCGCTGATCCTTGGCCGCCAGGCGCTCGGGCTGATGCCACTCGCCACCTTCTGGCTTCCCTTCCTTCTGTTTCCTCCATCTCTGTCCTTAACCTTTCACCTTCTGGAGGAGGCCACCATATGGACCCACAAGGTTTTGTATATACAGGTTCACTTGAAAAATATTTCTGGATAAAGTTTGGTAACCTGTTCTTAATTTTTAAAATCAGGTAAGTAACATTTTACATGTATTTTTCCCCGCAAAAGTCCCCAGCTGAATTAAGTTGCTTTTACTTCTTTACTGGCCTTCATTTATTTAGGGAGTCGGTGGCCTTAAATGGGAGGTGAGGACAGTTTTCAGTCCCCTGTCTTTCTAGGGGGGGTGGGGATTGAATGTTAACTGCAAGTTACCTTTTTTACAACTTTTTCCGTGAAATAATGCAAAATATCAACTTTACAGAATACACTAAATTTGCTCAAGCCTATTCTTCAAGTGGAGGTGATGCTGACTATGAAACAGAAGAAAGAACTGTCTTGGTTTAACTTAAAATCTCAAATAGTTGAATACCTAGTTACCAAGTTATTTGCTTAGCTAACCTTTGCTATCAGATGGGTACTTCACTTCCACGTTCCTACTGGCCAATTAGGACAAAAAAACCACAACACACCCCAATCCTTAAATACGCAAGCACAGTAGGTATCGCCACACGTGGCGAGTAATGTGGTTGGATTATAAATAGAGCGAGAGGAGCGCTGTTCAGTTTCTTGCTAAGGAAAGAGCCTGCGTCGGCGTCACGTCTGGGGATAAAAGGGAGGGTTGTCGTCCCAGCGTGAGGTTTTAGGATGCTGCTAATAAAGGTATGGCCTTAGAGAACCAATGTGTTACCACACTGACAAAGTTGCTCACAATTTTCAGACACGGACTCCATAACTTTCCTGCATTTCTTGCAAGCTGACCTAATAAAAGCCAAACCTCTAATTTAAAAAAGTAAAACCTTAACTAGAGAATAACCAACATGCTCCAAACTTAATACAGTCCTCAGTTATCCAATCCACACTCATTAATATCCAATCTCTCCGAGTGTTTCTCTCCTTCCATTCTTCTAAATCTTTATTCTCCTTCCTCATTGACCCATGGGTCAGAAGACACAGGGTAGCAAAACGGATAGCAAGACGCCTATGTATGTTGTCTACAAGGGATCCACCTCAGTGAAAAATACAGATTGAAAGTAAAGGGATGGAAAAAACATTCCATACAAAGGGAAGAAAAAGCTGGGGTAGAAATACTCACATCAGACAAACTACACTTGAACAACAAGGCTAAAAGGCTGTGAGAAGAGACAGACGGGCACTACATGATGATAAAGGGGTCAATCCAACAGGACGTAACCCTTGTAGACACTGGGGCACCTAAGTCCGTAAGCGCACGTGCAGTTCTACCGTGTGAGCCATAAGCACACGTGCAGTTCTGACGTGCAGGTGCGTGGGGAGAGCTCGAGCAGATACACGTGCTGCACTGCTCCTGGGCCGTCCCCTGGACACGTTTCCTGCAGGATGAGTGGCAGTTTGCCATGTGGGCCGAGGGAGAGGAGAGGAGCGAACTGTGTTCCAGGCCCGTCTCTCCCGGCCTTCCAGCCTCGTCTCCCCAGAGCACAGATTGAAGTCCCACGTCCTCGAAGCCTCCGAGAGGGACTCGGGCCCAATCGGGGCATTTCGGAAACCCCGTACGCTCGCTGGGGGCTCCAGAACAGCAGCATTCATACACCTTCTAAGTGCGCTCCTGTCCATGTCTCGGCTACCCCTTGTAGTTGAAAACCCCTGAGGACACAGTTCCTACTTCCTCTTTCCAAGGGCAAACAGTTGTTTCCTTCCTACATGTGCTGACCACACTCACACTGACGTGAAAAATGCTGGACAAGAGACCATCTTTGGGTAAGAAATAGAATAGGGGAGAGAGGACCCTCTCCCCAGCAGACACGGTTTGGTGTTGCCTTTAGAAGGCACCACCCCAAGTTCAAGCACGCCTCCCACAGACACCTGGTGGGTTTAAACACGCCACCCTTAACCAGCGTACCCTGGACCTGTGTGATCCACCCCGACCGGCCACGGTGTTGGAAGGCCTGTTGGGCTCACCTGTCCTTGGGGAAAGGGTTGACTTTGCAGGCTTCCAGCAAGAATTTCACCACTTCAACGTGACCTGTATCCAACACAAAGCAGGCAGAGTGAGTGCCGAGTCGAGACCAAGTCTGAAAAACAAGTGGACACGGGGGCCACGTCCTTACCCTCCGCGGCAGCCACGTGGAGGGCCGTTCTGGAGTCATAGTCCCGCTGCTCCATGTCCATGGCCGACAGGGCGAATCTGAAAACGTGGAGGCACAGCTCTTCATTGTGTGTTTACAAAATATTACACTCACACAGCATCACACCCTTGGGGTCGGGCTAAGGTCCTGGAGGCAGGGCCCTCCACCAGGCTCATCACCCGGAGCTCGAGGCCCGGTCCCGTCGGGACCGGCGTCCTGGCCACGGCCACCTCGTGCCCTTCCTCAGTTTTGCTCTCGCTGGGTAAGAGGAAGCGTTCGCCCTCTGCACAGGATGAGCGTCACTCCGCTGTTACTCAAACTCAAGGACAGTGACACCACCCTGCGAAGTGTGCGCTTCAGCGGGCCAGCAACTAGCGCCTCACTCAGTGTTCCCCCAGACTCCCATTCAACAGGTTACAGGCCACAGAGTGCCAGAACCAATCACCTTATTTTTCTTAAGTGTCTTTGGAGAGCACATGTGTATGGAGATGTAATTGACATGTAACTTGATGTAAGTTTAAGGTGTACATGCGTTGACTGCATACATTTATATATTGCAATACAAATACCAGCGAAGTGCAGGTTAGCTAACACCTGTCAGCCCAATCATTGTTTTCGTGGTGAGAACAATGAAGACCAGACACAAGGACTGACAGACTCTACAGACGGGAGTTAAGCACAGACTTGATCACACTGGGGCTGCAGCTCTACACAAAAGGCCTGATGTTAGATAGGCAGCGCCATGCGGCCTGTTTACTGCCCCTCCCTCCCCCTCCTGCCAGAGACGGGGTGGAGGGTGCCTGGGGCTGGAGAAGGCGTTTGCACCGCTACCACTTAGGACAAGAGGGGCCTGGGCTTCGCTGGAGGCAGGAAGGGAGGAGACTGCACAGCAAGCCTGGCGCCCTGGGAGCGGGCATTTAATAGCATTAGTTTGGGTCCTTTCTATTAGAGGGACATGCAAGTGAGGTTTAACCTTTAGGTGGCCACGTGCCCAGAAGCTGCTTCATGAACATCTGTGAGCCGCTCGCCAGCCTCCCGGGAACATACCTCCGAAGTGCAGACACGTCGCCCGTGTAGGCCGCAAACAAGAGGTTTATCACCGACTTCACCTGAGAAGACAGGAAAAGTCAGGCTTCACGGGGAAGACACAGAATGGAACGGGCACCCGGGGGTTCCCGCGAGCTGGGGACGCTCCATCCGGTCGCCCAGTTACCCCAACTGCGTGCACGTCCACACCTAAGGCAGGCACGGGGGCGTTACTTTCCTGTTTCACTAGAGGATTCTGGGGAAATTCAACACTAAAGATTAGATGCGGGAGGGAAGGGATGGAATGGTGTCACCTGGCGCAAAAGGATGCAAACTTGTAACCTGCGTGCGAAACACACGGCTGGGCCTCTGAAATGTGTTCAGGACCCTTCTCCCTGCGTGTCCGGGCCTGTGAGCTGACTGTGCTCACAGCATTCACGTCCCATCGTGATTGAAAACGAAGGCATGCCCGACCAGCGCCGAGGCCCTGCCCCAGTCACCGTCTCCCCATC
>NW_005871051.1:271677-319117 GCF_000147115.1 Myotis lucifugus | reverse complement strand
AGGCATGATCCCCAATGTGGGGCGTGCAGGAGGCAGCTGATCCATGATTCGTTTTCATCATGGATGTTTCTATCTCTCTCTCTCCCTTCCTCTCTGAAACAATAAAATTATATTTATTAATTTAATCTCTTTATTTAAAAATGGCACACCTCCCCGCAGGCTGTCCCACGCTAGGGCTCCCCACCCGGGCTCCGAAAGCCCACATCCGACCGCCTGCTGGACGCTGCCTCCAGGATGTTTATCAGGTGTCTCCGACTTCCACCGCCTCCCCCACCCCCACCTCATAGCTCCTCTGGGGGGGGGGGGTGCCCCCCATATGGAAGGGCACCGCTCCCCCGTGGCGCAGGCCAAATGCCAAGTTGCGGCCCAGGCTGCTGCCCTGGCTGCACTGAGGGGCGCGGGGCTGTGCGAGAGGGCCTGCTTCCGCCAGAGGCAGAACGAGCTCTCTCTGAGGGACACAACCCACCCGCAGACCTGGAAGCGTCCCTGACTGTGCCTCACAGCCCACGTCTGCCTCATCGACAAACAAGCTCCACCCCCAGTGTGGTCAGCACCCACTGCTCACCCCTCTCGACTGCGCCCCTATCCACCCGGGGGATGCGACAGCCTCTGGCTCTCATCAGGCTCTCATCGCATCCCCACGTGTGGTCAGAGGGGCTGCCGCCCAGGGGTGTGTCCCAGAGCCCGGGGCGGAAGGCAGGCCTGCCGTCTAGGTGCGCGCAGGTGCTCGGTGATGTCTGCACAACGAAATCACCCAGCGACACAATTTTCGGACCGTACCCCTCGTGAGGCGGCCCGTGGCTGTATCCCTCTGTTCAATTCCGCTGCCACAGGCAGCTTTTTATTTTTTAAATTTTTTAAAATATATTTTTATTGATTTCAGAGAGGAAGGGAGAGGGAGACAGAAACATCAGTGATGAGAGAGAATCATGGATGGGCTGCCTCCTGCACGCCCCACACTGGGGATGGAGCCCACCGCCTGGGCGTGTGCCCTGACCGGGAATGGAACCGTGACCCCCTGGTTCATAGCCTGATGCTCAACCACGGAGCCACACTGGCTGAGCATACAAGCACCTTTTTAAAACATACATCATGGCACTCCCGGTGACTCTCCATCACACCCAGGATAGAAGGCGAACCCTCCACCGTGGCTTTCAGGACTCTAACTGCTCCACTCCGGTCACACTGTCTCCTTCCTCAGCCTCTGCCCCGTGTGGCTCTGCCCGGCCAGGCAGTTGTCCTGTTGGTCCCGGGCATCCAGGCCTGCCCCTGCTGCTGGGTGCTGTCCCCCAGGCGATGAGGGGCTCCCCCTCCCTCTGCCTGGTCTCACTCCCAGGCAGCTCTAAAGCACTGCCCTCTTCTTCATCACTCTAGCCCAGCGGTTCTCAACCTGTGGGTCGCGACCCCTTTGGGGGTCGAACGACCCTTTCACAGGGGTCGCCTAGGACCATCGGAAAACACATATATAATTACATATTGTTTTTGTGATTAATCACTATGTTTTCATTATGTTCAATTTGTAACAATGAAATTGGGGGTCACCACAACATGAGGAACTGTATTAAAGGGTCGCGGCTTTAGGAAGGTTGAGAACTGCTGCTCTAGCCCCTTCCTCGCTCTCTCTCCTTGGGGCTCCAGGCACTTGGCTTTAGGTAGTTACCCCCATTCCGTGTCTCTCCCCGCTCAACGCAAGCTCCATCTGGGCAGAGACTGCGCCTTGCTCTTCCCACATGACCCGCGTGGCTCCCCTTCTAATAGATGCTCATGAAATGGTTGACTCACTCAAATCAACACATTGCACACCTTACGCTCAGTTAGTTGTCGACTACATCTCAATTTAAAAAAATGTGTTCACTAAACATTTTCTCCCAAGTTATCAAATATTCAAATTGTTAGCACCGTCTGGGGATTCCGTTAGAGTCATGATTAATTCTACCTCCCTTAACTTCCTCAAACAGCGTTACCCAATTCATCCGCTTCTCCTCACTGGGGCCCTGCGTCTAGTCCTCCTTCCACCCCCCACATACTCCTTACCGTCTTCACAAAACACTGCTCAGATATCTACCGTTCTCAGCAAGGGGTGTCAACACATCCCCGAATCATTCCTGATAGGGTTCCTCAGCCTGCTGCCTCTTCTCTCACCCCCGGCAGAACACGGGTCCTACCACTGCCCTTGTTCGTGTCTTGTCTGCGCCCCTTTCTCTCCCTCTGGGAGCACCTAGGCTCCTGGTCAATCTCTCCATTCCCTCCGGCCAGCTCACAAGACTCGGGGAGCCCCCGGGCTGCCACGCCTCCTCATGGCTCTCACCCAGCATTCACGACCCACACTGTCCATGTGGTGCTAGAGCCATCAAGTAGATGCCCTCTTCCCAATACAACCCTGAGTGTATCTTCTCCTCCCAGGCCACAGTACATGCTAATTCTTCCCTAAAATTACAGTTTCTCCCCCCATTTCTCACTGCAATGCTATTCTCAGCCCCTCCCTGTGAGCCCTAGGCCAGTCTCCTACATCAGAAGCCATTCCTTGCTCCTACATGTGCTTCTGATGGAGGGCACCAGCCCACACATGCATCTCAGCCCGGAATTCCGACGGGCACAGCATGAATGTTAACCTTAAACCCACAGTTCCCATTCTGCACAGCGTTTATCGGCAGTAAGTCCTCGGCCCGTTTGTGACTGTATGCACACCTACACCTTTTTCCACTTTCTGAACTTAGACCAAGCTCGTTGGAAGAGATTTTATTACATATAGCATGTATCACCAATTATTCAATATTTCCAAAGTTCTAAGAGCACATTCCTTATTAATAAAGCCCATGAAAGGCTGATTTGGGAATATAATCAGGTCACTGAGAGTGTACTAATACTTTATTCATAAGCATGCTTCAGCTCAGGGAGATAAATGTGAAAGGAGAATGTCAGAAAAATACAACGCACTTTAAAAGGCTCTGCGGCTAACCGGGGGGCGGGGGAAACCATTAGCTTGTCTTAAAAAAAACATTAGAACATAACATGGGGGTTTGGGATTCTTCCCGTGAAAACGAAAGGCTGCACGGGGTGCGTGTAGTCCTGGCCAGAATACACAAAGGGCAGCGCCACTGAAACTGAGCCACAGCCACCTCTTTCGGAAGGTCTGACCTCCGCACCAGGAGTGGGCGGCCGGGACCAGGGACCTGGCAGTGCTGGGACAGCAGTGAGTCCCCACGGACATCCCCGACGCCAGGGCACGCCCTCTGCCCGAAGGCCCACGCAAACCACATAGGGGGAGGGGTGGGGGGACCCTACAGAGGACTCACCCAGTGCCAAGCCGACGGGCAAAGGAGCCAGTGCACTAACCATTGCTCTGCCCGCCCCTCACTCCCCAGTGCACACTGGTTAGGTGAGTTTTAAAACACCTGTCAGGAAGACCAGGGTCTGGCAGCCAATGGGTTAACAGCAGCTGCCAGCAGGCCAGCCTGTTCTGATGACTCACTCCTGTGCGAGGACAGGGCGTCCGCAGCCTGTCAGTGCTCTTAGCTTCCGGGGTGCCTCTCCGCTTGTGGGAGCCCCTCCGTAGGAGAGGAGCTGCACGTGGGCAGGGGCCACGAGCGCCTATAAACGCCGTCAGCTCTCCCGCTGCCGCAGTTCCCAGCGCTGCCGCCTTCCCCTATCAGATCTCCCCAGCCTGAGCCAGCGCCTTATCTGAGCTTATCATAAGTCAGGATGACGGAGGACAACAGGGTCACAGTTCCCAAGGTCGCTGCCCTGCGCGCCTGGGACAGCAGAGCCGCCCTTTTCCAGGCAGACGAGCGGCTCCTGTTTCCAGCTCGGGCCTATCTGTTGCCAGGGGAAGAGATACTCATCTGTTACAGAAACCATCGCCTCTCCAGATCGTTTTTGTTAAAAAGCTTCACTACAACGGGGCCCTTTAGAGCCTTCTCTCTCAGACACTGTTCACCAGGCCAGGTCAGAACCCTGGGCCTGGGCAGCGCAGCCGAAGTTTATTGTCAGCGAGGGGCACACGGGTGTAACTAGAAGCCTGTGACCACAGGTGTTTCCCTTTCCTTCCTACTGAGCCGACTTCCTGCTCCCGGGGCGAGGAACACAGGACTAGAGTGCTTGCGTGGCCCCTCGGTCTAAGATCGGCGTGAGGCCACGTCCCTACGCGTTCTGGTGATTCATTCAGACACTATTATTCATATTCGACAAAGTTAATCCACACAGACATGATCAAGGATTAGAGAAATTCCTCTGTGGGAATAACAGTTCGGCAATTTCATGACCACAGTTCAGAATTTTTACACCAACGCGGGTTCTCGGTCGTTTTAACAGAGGAATGTCAGTCCATTGTACTCTGAATGGGAATGCAGAAACTTCATTTATAAAATACCACCTTAGGAGTGTCAGCTCCAAACACTATATTCTGCTCTTGATTAGCTAAATAATAAATCTCATAAGCATACCATTTTCAAAATTTCCCAATAACTTTTCTTAAACTAAGTCACAATTATATCAAAGAAATCTGACAACCCATGTTGACAAAAAGTGATTATATTTTATTGACAACCAAGTGGCTAATATGAAACACCTGCTCTGCCTGGACTAAGCCCAGTGCTTTAAGAATGGTCATCCCTGGTTCTATCATAAAAGGCCGGACAGGGAAGGACGCACGCTCAACACCTGAGCCGGGCGACGCTGCTGCAAGGGCAGAGCGCGGGCCCCAGCAGCGGTCCGAGGCTGGGCTCGGCCTCCAGACCAGGATCCAGGGTCTACGGGGCCAAGACTCCTAAGAAAACCTGAGCTGGGACTTCAATACCATCCCAAGCTACAACTTGAGATGGGAAACCAGAAACGGCCACAGAGGAACAATTTATAGAAAAACCAGAGACACCAATTTCCTCCTGAGCTGCTACCCAAGGGCGTGTTTTTACTGAAGAAAATGAAGGGAACAGAGCAGGTGGGGTGAAATGTGAGCTTGGGGCCCAGGTGAACGGCACGTGCTGGGCCTGGCAGCAGGTGGACAACTGATCTCAGAGGCTCCTGTTCCTCAGTCAAGGCCAGCGGAGAGTCTCCAAAGACGCCCACGGCTTGAGTGCACCCGGGTGTGAGAGCGAACAGCGATGTCTTTGTGTGGCCAGTGCTCCCCTCTAGAAGCAGCAGCCAATGGGGACACCACGCTGCCCCAGGAAAAACGTGCTGCTCCTGCGGCAGGCCTGAGGCCGGTGCCCCACCGACAATGCCCGCCTCTCGCGCCCCATCTTCCTGGCCCCCTCCTCTCCTACAGATGCGTAAAACTCCGTGGTTAGCACATCAGCACTGAGAACGAGGCGCCCGCTGTCATGATGGAACGTCACGTTTATTTACAAGCATTAACTGGTCACCAAATGCCTGTATTACTTAAAAAATAAATAAACCAGGAGCAGGGCCACTGGAATCGAGATTGAGTCTGGAAAAACGTAACACAAACAAGTTTGTATTTGGGGGGGGGGGTTTGAAAAGAGGGGGGGCTCTTTCTGCCAGGAAACAAAGTTTGGTCAATGACAGGCAGAATCCTGGTCTCACTTAAGGGCCCCTCTCCTCTGGACGCCCTCAACACCAGCACAGCAAATGCACATGACATCCGAGCACCCCTCCCGACGGCTCTGACTCTAGAGAGCAATCCCTCATGCCCACTGGTGTCCAGGGCCTACGTTCCTTCGTTATTCCATAGCTGCATCGGGAAGTCCACAGTGTGCTTTATGCCCCCCACAGAACAGGCCAGGAAAAGTGCCTGCTCCTGTGCTGTGCCCCTCAGTGCTGTCCTAGACGGTCCATGGTGACTGCTAGTCCTGCACAGAATACAGGAAGCAGCTGGAGAACAGGGTTTTCAGACCCTTCAAATACAGCAAGGCGACAGTTGAGGGAGCTATATAAAATGCACTCAGCACGATTCCCAGGGCCCTCGCACGAGACTTACACCTACCGCTAACGTTTGTAATTCTTATCAGGACTCTCATTCCGAGAAGCAAGGATGGAGACCAGAATTACACACACTCACTTGTTGGTGTGATCTACAATAAGTGGAAAATTCTTTAAGCAGAACCAGATTCTACAAGGAAAAACCCTAACAGGATTCTTCTACATAGGCTGGGTCCAAAGTAGATTCCAAAGCCTCTTGTTAAAGGCAGTTTCTGACAAGTGCTCTGAACCCCTTGCCTGGCTCTGGAGGCAGCCATGGGGCTGGGTGAGGACAGTTTGGGGGGTACCTATTTCATAGACTTTATGAAGATTTTAAAATCCAACAAAGCATGCTTTGCCCTGATGGCTGACCCACAATAAGTACTAGTTATTACCAATGATCCTAAAAGCCAGGCCATTCAAATTTGGGTGTGACTGTTTCTGAGAATGGTGTACTGTGCATGCATTGTTGCTAGAGGTGACTAAAATTGTCATTGGGTGAAAATCTACAAAAGTAGGATTTTGTTAGCAAACCAGACTGCCTGGGCTTAGGGCAGTGATGGCGAACCTTTTGAGCTCGGTGTGTCAGCATTTTGAAAAACCCTAACTTAACTCTGGTGCCGTGTCACATATAGAAATTTTTTGATATTTGCAACCATAGTAAAACAAACTTATATTTTTGATATTTATTTTATATATTTAAATGCCATTTAACAAAGAAAAATCAACAAAAACAATGAGTTCGTGTGTCATAGGTTCGCCATCACTGGCTTAGGGCCAAGCTCTTGGACTCCCCACTGTACACTCTGCTCCGGTCTACACACTAAGCTTCCTGCGACAGAGGCTGACAAAGAAGTCCAGCCTCCCGAGGTCTCCGGGCACAGGGAGTAGGCATGGATGGGACCTTCTTTTCCACTTTAAATCAGTCGACTTAGGTATGCATGGTCATTGCCACCCATGATTCCGATTTTTTAGGGATTCTTATGGGTTGCTGTCCTGTCAGAATGAATTAGAACGGCACATCTTCCTGAAGACAATCCTCACTCCACCTCTGGAGAAGGAATAGTCATAGAACTGGTATCACAGCTGTAAATCACTAAACCGGGTATCAGGACATTTTAAAAAATTACATGGACTTTTAAGGCAGAAAACGAACCTCAGAAGTTCCTGTCTCTGGTAACTCACATTGGGTGACCCATCCAGATCTTATGTGCAACCGCCCAGCACTCACTGGTGCTACTTAAACCCAACATGCAAAACAAAGATAAAACCAAGCTCCAACCTATGAAGAACTTTTGCAAAAGATACCAGATTCTGAACACAGAACCCAAGCCTCACAGGTTGCTGCACAAGGATCACTGCAAAGCCAAGACGACAAGCGCAGCGCATCAGCCCCCAGCCAGAGCCGAGCACCGTGAGTGGCCCCGTGAGCAGGCAGGCCTCTCCAGGACAGCCGGCAGGGGAGGGGCCTTGACAACAGGGCTGATTCTGTGGCAGAGACACACGGTGGACGTGAAACAGAATCGCACAACCGCGGCCAAATAAAAATTAAAGTTTCTGAAGCTTTCATTTCTTGGCTTTCCGTGCTCCTGTTTCCTTTAGGTGAAAGACTTCATAAGCGCTCTAAACCCTGTTGTAACCGCTGAGACACTCCACAAACAGGCAAATAGAAAGTTACGCTTATTCCACTCCTTAAAATCGGTCCTTCTCTAAAGCTTGTCTTTCAGGTAAAAAAAAAAAAAAAAAGTGAGGCATTAAGGAAGAAATATTTTATTGGCATGATTAAAGAGGGTTAAATAGTATTAGTCACCACCGAATCTTAACAAAATCACTTCTGTATTTCATGGAGATGTTAATGAAGTTTCATAGTGCAGAAAATGTGACATTTATTTATCTCAATTCAAAATAGAAGCAATGATTTAGGTGATTTATTTCAATTATAAGTCTTGTGCATATAATTGAACCCACAGATGCATGTATTTGAAGTTGAGTGTAAAATAAATGATCAACAGGAAGCCGTAGTATATTGAAAAAAGTTTGGATTTTATTTTTATTTTTTGGTGTGAAAGGAAAGAGGTTTTATTCAGGAGTCAGTCACACAACCTGGGAGAATGGCAGACTCCCGTCTCAAAGACCAATCAAGTAGTTTGGATTGACACTTTTGAAAGAAAATAAAACTAGCCCAGCCGGTGTGGCTCAGTGGTTGAGCTTCGACCCATGAACCAGGAGGTCATGGTTCAATTCCGAGTCAGGACACATGCCCGGGTTTCAGGCTTGATCCCCAGTGTGGAGCATGCAGGGGGCAGCCAATCAATGATTCCCTCTCACCGTAGATGTTTCTCTCCCCCTCTCCCTTCCTCTCTAAAATCAATAAAAAAAAGTATTTTTTTAAAAGAAAGAAAATAAAACTAGAATGGCAAATGTCAGTAATAATAGAAGGTTTGGTAACAAATATATAAGCAATATGAAGATCTGAAAATGAAAGCCCCAATTTTATAAGCAACTTGGATATAATTTTTTTAAATACCTGATTTTCAGCCAAAAATGAATTATGATAGGAAAGGATGAAAAAGACTACTTGAAATAAATATATTTCAAGATTTCTAATTAGAACTTTTAATTTTGAATGACTGAAAGAACAAAACAACAGATCTAGAATGGAGTTCAATTAATAATACCATGGTCGCCGAAACCGGTTTGGCTCAGTGGATAGAGCGTCGGCCTGCGGACTGAAAGGTCCCAGGTTCGATTCCGGTCAAGGGCATGTACCTGGGTTGCGGGCACATCCCCAGTAGGAGATGTGCAGGAGGCAGCTGATCGATGTTTCTCTCATCTATGTTTCTAACTCTCTATCTCTCTCCCTTCCTCTCTGTAAAAAATCAATAAAATATATTTAAAAAAAAAATAATACCATGGTTTCATACATCATTAATCTCATTTAATGGAGGAAAGTCAAGACTTAAGTTTTATGCTATCCTCTCAAAGAACAATCTGTAAGTGTCCCTTAATGATAATTTGTGAAACACACGCAGAATAATGAAAACTATTAATTCTAACATAAAAAGTCTAAGAATAGGCTAAAAAATTATGATTTTAATTTGGATTTCACAATGGAATGGCCCAAATCTGAGCAGTTACACTTGCATCACTGGTGCTACTACTCCCACGTCATTCTAATGGGAATAGGGCTTAATGTGAAGTCAAGAGCGCTTCACCGGCTCAGAGCCAGGCTCCTGCATGCTCAGGCTCCCCGGCATGAACCTGTGGGGAGAAGAGCTCCCAGACCAGGTTAAATTGAGAATTAAGGAGCAGTACTTCTTTTTGGAGTAACAATATTTGAATTTTAGCATTTAAGTCAACAAAGGTTTTTTAAAAAATTAGTGCACTGTAACAAAAGCAATATACATTCCCTTCACAAGTAAAAAATAAAAAGCCCAGAATTATGAGATAGATTGGTACTGAGGACAATTAACACAGTGGAGTAATAAACAGAAAAACCAGGGCCCTGCTCTGAAGACACTAGGAGATCCAAATATCTCAAGTAAAAACGAGGGAAGTAGCTATATATTTTGCATAGTATATGCTGGAAGAGCTAACTTGTAAAGAAAAAGGAAAAAAACGTTTTTTAAAGAAAACATTTGTCTAGAACTTTAACAGCCTTTTGCTTGTTTAAAATCTTTTTACTTACACATTTAGCCTAGCTCCCAAGGAATTTGTGTTAAAAGCCAATGGTGCACATTTATTTTTAGAGTCACATTTCTGCTACACTCACTTTCTTTCACAGGTTCCAGGGTAATGTTTATTTTTAGAGCTTCTGTATAATTGTAACATTCACTTCTCACGTGACCCGTCTTTATAAACTGTGGCAGACGACTGCTCACTAGAAAAACACAAGCAGTCCACGGGAACACGGATGGGAGTCAGTCTGCCAAATAACGCCTCGTCATCCTAAATACTGCCGACCACACTTCATGAAAAATGAACCCACAAGCAGAAGGCTGTTCCGACAAAACATTCCGACGTTAACTGAGAAAGGAAGGTGTGAGAAACCTGGGAAAGGGGGTTGGATGGAGTGGGAGTTTATAACAGATAACTTTTAAGATTATTTTCAAGCCCAATGTGATTCTAATAAACTCTAAGATTATGGTAAACAGAAGATGATCAAAGATCTAGAAAGATTGAACTATATTTTAGAAATAAACAAATATTCTATTTTGCCATGACAGAAAATGGTCATCAGGTCAAGTTTATTCTGAGTAATCTAAGTGAAAATCTGAGGGATGTGCCATGATGCACCAGAGCAAGTTGCATCTCCAAGATCTGGTTTTGGTTTTTATTATACAATATAAGTATTACATTTAATATAAAATGGCAAAGAAGAGACTGAGCAGAAATTACATTACTTTGTTTAAAAAAAAAGCATTCTAGCATTTTCTAGGAGAAAAACCAAAATTTTTACAAATGAACAGTAAAGCAGATTCTTAAAACTAAAAATAGTGCATAACTTTTAGAATCAACTATTGCATAAAGTACCTGCTGAAACTGAGCAGCGCACTGTTTAGGTTGAAAGCAACCTTCCTATATAACAAGCGCTGGAGACTGGCAGTCACTTCCGCTGCATGCTGATGGCCCTGCTCCCTGCTGTGGACTTGCCCAATACGGGTGGCTCTCTCACCCCGATAGCGTGGCAGTGCATGGGAACAGCAGAAACCACGTATCCTTCACGTTACACTGAACAATAAATAAATTCTGGGGCAACAAAAATATTAAAGCTTCTTTTATGACAAAACTTGGAATCGGAATAGCTCAATGAGTCATTTATGCATAATAAACTATGTGGAAAGAACTGCTGCTGGTTTTCAGAATGTGGAGAGATGGCTGGCAAGATAGACGTTGATACAGACAGACACATAAACACTTGCACGTATAACACATACATCATATACAGATTATCATGATAGAGACTGACGTATCAGTCTATACCAGTGATTCTTTCCACATACATACACGCCTATGAGACGCTACATTGTGAGCCAAGACAATTAAGCTCTTTTCCTGTGCATCAAATGAGTTAAACACACCAACAAAAAACAAGGGATCTTTTAGAACAAGTGATCATAAGCTGTTACATGAATGGCAAATTTCATCAAACAGGAAAATTTTAAGTGCTGTATTTGATCCACAATGCACGGAAACTTGTTATAATTTTAACTGTGCTATGGAAATATACTAAGTTCCTTCTGAAAACTGAATTCCTTGAAAATAGCTAAGGTAAATTTCTATATTTATAGTTATTTCACAATATAAGTTCTACTGAGATTATCTTCATTTTATTTAGCAATTTTTTTAAACTCTAGATAGATTATATATTCAATAACAACAGTGATATTCCTCCTCAGATACCAGAAAGACCTGCAAAAAATAGGGTAGTGTTTTGTTTTTTTAGGCTGTCAAATAAAAATCAAAAACAACAAAAAAACAAAACAAAACCAAGAACTAGGGAAAAAATCTTTATTCAAATACTCTTAGTACAACTAATAGGAAACCCCCCCACTAATGCTACACTGCATTATAAAAAAAGAAAAGAAAGAAAATAAGGAAGAATCCCTTAGGAGTATTTCTAATTTTTTCTTCACAGCAGCCTCAGAAATAATTAAGAATATAAAGCATTTTAATAGTATCTTCATAAAGGATAATTTTTTAAAGTTAAAATTCTAAATATTTGTTATATATAAATGCTGGAGTTGCTGTCATTAAAAAAAAACCCAATAAAATCAGCTTAAAATAAATTTATTGTACAATACAAAAAGTAGGCATACTAGAAAATAAAAGATACATTATTAAATATACAAAGCAAATGAAAGAAAGCTAAATAACACAAATGTTTCAATCCAAACATGAAGATTAAAATGCACAACATTTATGCTAAAAATAAAGTATTTCAAGAAGGATATACATTTCAAATGAAATGTTAATGATGAATGAAAAGAAAAACAAATACGTTGACTTCTAAGTGCTTGAATATCAAGAATCAGTAATGGCATGAAACATTAAATCCAACAATACTAGGTACTTTTCAAGAACTGTATTTGAAAAGGTGTTAAAAACACTGAAGGGATTAAAATAATGTCGTTAAATCTGGCAAAGTTTTCCCCCTTTTTTGCAAAGTAAAGTTGGAGGGCCTATTCACAATCCCTCCCTGTCTTCCTTCTGTGCCTTCTACACATCTCTGGATGCCCCTCCTTAACCAGAGGCTATAAATACAGTAGCTTACAGCGCCCTACTCCGCTGGTAAGTGTGCAATTAGCCTTACCAACATAAAAAGGTGCCACAGATTAACAATTTTGAAATCTTTATAAATATTAATACAATATGAAACATTAAACTTTCATTTATAAAGTAAAACTAACCTACAAATAAAATAGTAAAATGTAAGAATTTAGGACACGAGGGGGCGGGGGGAAATAACGCCTTTTTTGCAAACTGTCTATTAAGGCATTCAGTTCCCCAAACCACAAATGGCTCTGGACGTATACTGTCCCAGGGTCTAGCAGAGGTGAGGCCTCCACACACACTACTCTCCTGCGGACGGCCACACCAGAAGCATCCAGTTAGAATATACATCTGTACATTAGAGGAACATTCAAATAACCATAAAGTCCTTGGTAAAATCCTCTAAAACCTTACATAACATATAATTATTTAAATAGAAAAGTTTTAATACTTATGTTAGACCAAAAGGCTTCTGAACAACACCTTTGGGAGGAAACATCTTTTCCTAATATCATGGTTCCCAAACTCAAGAAATCATATGATCAGGAATTTTTACATCTATATTTGCACTGGTATCTAAATGACCCAGTGCAATATTTCTCCCTATCCTGTATTTACTTTTATTAGACTTTACCTACCACAAATATGCCATGACACAAGAAACTATCAAGTTCTCTTTCTAGATCCCACCCCTGCACCTCCAAAATCTACAAGTTTAAAAATGAATTAACAAAAAGCACCTGGAAGCTGAGAATAGCGATGCATGGAGGAAGGAGGAAGAGTGAATAGGTCCTACAGAATTTTATAATCACTTTGCCAAGACAGACTTTAAATACTTTTAATTCTTTGAAATCAGATTGTGTAGAACGTATAGTTCTTCTCTTAAAAACAAGTTTTGATTCTCAATATTCCATTTTTATAACCAAACAAAAGGATTCATATCTAATAGGTATTTTAGTAGAATACTCACTACCTTCAGACTCAATTAATTTCCTAAGTACTCTAAAAGAGTTCCGATAGAACAAACTTTATGAGATGTTATAATTTGTCATAAAAGATTCATTAGCACTTGTAAAACCATTGGAATAAAATTACTAACAGCTAAAACCAAGATTCACCCATTTTATTTAAATATAACAGAAAAGGCTACGTGTATAATAGAAAATAAAACTGTTCAGGTAAACATTTCACTTGAAGACACTCTGCTCCTCTGGTGACCATAGCTTCTTAGCAGAGAACATGTCACTATCTTGTACCTGAAATTCTTTGGCTGGAATGTTTTAGTAACATAAGACACTCCTGTACATGGCAATTCTGACAGAACATAGGAGTTGCAAAGTAAAAAGGCAAAGACACGACTTATAAAGTGTTCGGTAAAATTTTAAATGAATTTTTTAAAATTTAAAGCCAATCTATCATTAAAAATGGCATGACATGTAAACATAAGCTAATTTTATAATCTGCTATATTAAATAATTTGGGACTCATTATTTTACCTTTTTAAGTTTTCTTTTTAGCTTAGAAATACTTTTTATTGCCACTAAAGACATGTCAATTTTAAAACTGGAAAAGAAGAAACAGAATATAATGAAACTGTTAAGTTCAATGTGTGGGTTTTAAAACCAAAAAATTACAAATTTCTATTACTATTTTAAATGGGGTTACCTGACTCCATAATTCAATTTTTAATTACACCAGGAAAAATTTTAAATCCTTTTAGCGTTTTTTAAAATAAAGCAAATTTGCTTTACTTACTTATAAATACTTTTTAAAAACTGACAAATCTACCTTTACACAAAGACTAAAAGGAGAAAAAGTTTTATGGCTCCAGCAGCAAAGGTTGCGAACACAAAAAACTCATATAAATATATATATTATGCAAAAACACTAAAGATGTGTGAAAGGTAAATGAAGAACACTCTGAAACTAGCGCCCACTGCTTTAGCTTTTCTCGCCCAGACTCTCCATTCTATAAACTACAGTTGTAGAGATGTCCTCATTTGACTCAGGTGACACTTTTTTCCACACTGTCTCTTTTAAAGCAAGTTCTTGTTGGAGACTTTCACAGTCCAATGGTCCCAAGGAATGCTAGTTGTTCAAGCAACATACATAATTTATTAGTGCACTTGAGTGAAGAAAGGTCCGAGCTATAAAATGGTATTTTTCAGTGAATGTTATTAAAATCTGCTCACATTTTCACCCACCACCATTTGATGTTAGCTCCATGTTATTCATGTTGACTCTCATGGGAGTTTTTACTGTGTTGGCTCTAATTTTCATATGTTATTATAAGTGACTTTGATTGCAACTAATGACATGAAAACTTACTTAGTTTATGCATTAAAAGATTTTCTTTCTACTTCTAAGTGCTTCATATAAGCTTCAAGTCTAATTAGGTAATTTTATTACATACATTTTCCATACGGTTGCAAAGGAATTTAATTAAAACTCAAAACAAGTTCCTTAGTTCAATGAACAACAATGAAAACAAAAAAAATCTTGTTCCTGAAATTTAAGTCCTGATTCCTAATACTAACTCTAAACAACTAGTGTGTGTGTATGTGTAATATGAAGCCAAGCACACTAATAAAAAAAAAAATAGTACGAGTATCAGGGATACTGCATTAAACACTTTTTGTAGAAAAATATTTCAACAATAGTGGGTTATAAAACTTATGAGGCTTTGTATGGTGTCTCACTAATACTGTAATACCATAATCCCTTTCCATATCCATCCACGTCAAAGTAAACTTCATTCCAAGACTAGTTAATTCTAGACAAGTATTAAGAGTAAAAACAGGCTTTCTTCTTACAGCATGTAGCGCTTTCTAACGTGTCTTGGCAGAATCAATTCTTTAAAATATTGCTTAAAATAGCAAAAAATGGGAAGAGAGGAAACCCTGCTGTTAGGCTAACCAGTTTCAATTTAAGTAAAACATCAATACTTAATATCTATGAAGTACTGGCCCAGGATAAAAATGTGAACAATTTGTTTTACACTCATCTGCGATCAGTATAGATATGAGGCCATTACCAATTACACTAAATTTTATTTAAACTGGTGAGTCATTTTCTCTCTCTTAAAAAAATATTGCATAACAATCTAAATAAGAATTTAGCTTACCCTTTGATCGCCACCTTCTCTTCGAGGATCAAGTTTTTTTGCAAAGTGTCTCAAATTATCATAGTTATGGAAATTACACAGAGAAACAAGATCCTGTAAATAAACAGAGCCAGGTATGAGAAATTAGCTATTCACTGACTACTGTTTCTTCATAACTGAATAAATTATACGAATGCAGCCCAATTTAACTACTATCTCCTACAAAGCACTTCTGCATGTTACTAAAGCAACACGATCCATCAAGAAGAGGACTGAAATAGGAAGAAAAGGGTATGGATACACATTTTGAGATCACTGCTTACTAGCATGATCACAGGACTCAGCAACTCAACTTGTTTAACTTTCATTTCCTATAAAGTGAGCATTATAATAACAGGCCATATGAAAGAATTCTTTCAAATAACCATAAAATAAAACACCACAAAAATACAAATACATATTCTGATTACAGTCTGTTATAATCTGCAAGCAATCTAGTATCATTCTCTAATTTTTATAGAAAATAAGAAACTGAAGATAAATCAGTTTTAATTAATAAAATCTGGAGAAAAAATGAAGACCCTGGGAAGTAATAACTGTAAATAAGCTGGAAGCTAAAATATTAGCAAGAGTTGGGTCACAACATAGTCAAGAAGTGTAATAATTTTAAATTGCAATGCCTGTTTCCTCAAAAAAAAAAAAAATACTTTTATGGATAAAGTTATTCAACCATGCAAGATTAATGATGATATAATACACTATAATAATCTTAATTTATATTGGGTTTCAAATTACTTCTCCAAGTTGGTATGTTTTGCTGAGCTTTTGGAAACCAAAAAGTAATTACAACCATAAATAGTAAAATACAAGCATCAAAGAAAATTAATTTTCTGCGAGGATGGTTCTAGGAGAGCCCTCTATGAGTGCTCCCATGGCTACCTAGTAACTGACAGACAGGCAGGCAGAGTGCCAACAACCAATAAACTATGAAAATGAGTTAAAAAAAAAAATAGAATCATAAGATGGCTCAAGTTATATGATCAGTATTTCCGTTGAGAACACATGCTTACGTGACAGAAGTGAATTCCCTTCACACTGTTGCCCATCTTGTCCAGAGGGGGTGACCAGCACATCATGCCCATGACGTTTGGGACAACTAAAAGAATGCCCCCAGCAACTCCGGATTTTGCAGGAAGACCAACCTGAAAGTAATTTGAAAAAAGGAACATTTATGTTAACATTTTAAAATAAGACAAGTTATTATGTCCAACAATAACATAAATGGCTTAAAAGTCATGGTGTATTTATTTCTATACAGAATTCCAACTTTAAAAATGTTGTGGGCATTTACCAACATGCTTATAATATGGTAAAAGAAAGACAGATATAAAACAGGTGGGATGTATTTAAATGTAGAAAAATTTGAAAGATATTCTAATTTGTGGGCTTATGTTTTTATTTTATTCTTTGTGCCTACATTTTCAAATTGTTTTTATAATAAACATGTACTGCTTAAGTATAAAAATGATTTTCAACAAATATTTTGACTAGAAAAATAATGAGAATTTCTATCTTCTTAAAAGATTCTCTGTGGTATAATGTCAGAGAAATTTGGAGGAATAGAGATAAGATGGTAATTCAAGTTAATCCTCTTCAAGACATTTACCTTTACATTATGCAAAACTTGATAATAATTATGATAAAAGACAAAATTAATGGCTTACTAACATTCAAACAATGAGTTCCTCTTGCTACAAGTAATCTTGTATAAAACTAAGTTAAACAAAAAATTCACCTGAATGGGATCTACCGATTCACAAGGAATACAACGGACAGTGAGAGCATCGGCCAATCTAGATTGTGATAAACTGTACAGGATAAATGACCCAGTTTTTCGACCCAAAACAAGAAAAAAGAGAGAAGGCAGGGCGGAAGACTATAGATTAAAGAAGAAAAATAGAGGGAGATACAACCAATCATAATTGTAAGACACTATTTGCAGCCCAAGTCAAAGAGAAAAATAATAATTTATAAGACAGTCCAGATGACCTGAATAGTCATAAGAGCTATCACTTAGAATTACAGACGGAACTATGACAAGGATGGAGGAAGCAGGTATACATACAGATGAAACAAAATTGGTCATGTATTGATAAGTATTAAAGTTGAGTGATGCATAACATTAAATAAGTCTGTTTTTCTGTTTTAAAATAAAATAATCATTTTAGGGCATTTGCTTATTGACATAAACAGACTGAAATAAAAAGTCTACACATTTTACAAGTGGCAAATGCACAACAGAACTTAAAGCAGTATATTTTTAAGTTTTAACTTTAATATACTTTATGTCCTTTAAAATATCTGTGGATTTAACCAAAAAATGTTAAACATCACAATTATGCACTACTTCTGAACTTAAACATAAACAATAAAAGTAGTCTATACTAACCTTATATATTGGAATGCCTTAAAAGAAGTGATGAGGTTCTATAAATAAAACTTCAGGTTCTTAAGAACATCTGATAGACTGCTTAATAGTAACTCTATTCCTTACCAATTCTGTAACAAATTAACCTTGAAAACAAGCCTCTCTCTCAAAAATTAATGTACAATTTGAGAAGCAAAGTTCAAACTGCAGTTTTAAAAGAACTAGTCCAAACTAGCTTCTTGACAGAGAAAATTAAGATTAAACAGTAACTTACATGGAAAGCAAACTGCCCTGAGAAGTCATACATGCCACAGGAATGCATCAAACTCAGCGTGTTTCGCACGGCTTCTGGGCTCAGTACTCTTTCACCAGTAATGGGGCAGAAACCGCCATTAGCCAGTGTTGCAGCCATCACACTGGCCGATTCACACGTTACCTCAATGGAGCATAACTAAAGGAAGCAATAAACGAATTCTGAAAATCTAGGCTCACGTTATTTTTAGTATTGCATTTGATTTCTAAGATAATCTATTTTATCTGGCTTTTCATACAGATCTGAAATGATCCCAAATGGGTCATTTTAATATAACTTGACATTCTAAAGATTTTAATTTGAACAAAGTTCTAGCCCCTTTAAGGTTTATTCTGATTTTCCCAGTTATTCAGTCTTTTAATGGCAGAACTAGGCTAGGAAGAGCCAGGCCCTACGCACTAGTACAGTGGGGCCTTGACTTACAAGTTTAATTCGTTCTGTGACGGAGCTCGTCACTCAAATTACTCGAACGTCAAGTCAATTTTCACCATTACAATGAATTGAATGCGGGGCTGATGTTGTGGCGTTCACTGTGACGTTTGCTGCGCCAACTAGCGGTGGGGTATCTGAAGTTGGCTCGTAACCCGAATTTTAGCTCGCAACTCATATCTCGAAAAACTTGTTAGTCGGGACACTCGTAAGTCAAGGCCCCACTGTATTTGTAATTGCTCCATGTAATATTCAGAACTGCTTAATATTTAATGCTTTCTCTAAGATACACCAACATAATTATTAACTCAATAGGAAAAAAGGAGACATGACATTTTTTAGATAAAGCAGTATAATAGGTACATCTACATGAGAAATTGCCACTTTAGAGAAAAAATGCTAATTGCCTGACATTCGCCTATAACAAAGCTCAGCATCCCCATATGGCAACATGCAAAGGACTCAGTGAAGAAAAATCTAAGGCAGCTCTAGCCCGGATACATGTGTGCCTAAAGCAAAGTGCCTCCTTTTAACCATCTCCTAACATTCAAATATTTATTTACTATTGACCCTGGGTGCTGAATGTAGAAAAGCAAAGCCTAGTTACAATGTACAATAAAATGTTTGCAGTTAAATATAATCAAACTAATGGAAAAGGTTTACTATACCAAACCCAAATTTACCCATAAAACTAAAACAATAAATATGGTCTATTTAATTTTTAATTAACAGCAAACAAAATGGGTGAAAAGTAGAGGAGAAATAGGGCCTGGAGAAGAGAAAGAAAAAAAACTGAGTTCTCGGACTTAGAAACTTTCTCACTCACACCTCAAGATCTACATACAAGAGGTGCAAAGGGGTTTGAAGACAGCAAAAAGAAAGACTAATTAACTAAAATGACTGGAAGCCACTTTTTTACTGACTTTCACTTTTGCCTATTTATATTAAAACCTCTTCTCAATTCCCCCAAAACTACAGAATCCATAGTTACTATACTGACCCATACAGCAAAGACAAAGGTTGATGTAATCATGAAAACCTTTCTAAAATACATGAAATTTAAATTATAACAATCATTTCTTAATTTATACTTAGTATTAACTGGAGTTTTGTGTGTCATAAGGTAATACACTCCTAATACGACAAATCCTAATTTAAGAGTACTTTCCTGATACCCTGATGAATGTTTAATTAGATGCAGCCCTTCTACAAAAAGTAGTACTTCTGTGGCTGTCTCTTGGTTTCTGCACTGAAGTGTAGAAACGTCACAGATTTAGTAGCATGTAACAGCCAAAGTTAAATATGTATACCAAAGGAAAAGAACTTACACATATAGAAGAAATTCATATGGGCTAGGGGGGAAAATAAGGGCTACTGGATAAAAGTAAATATGATACTAAATAATAAACTTCACACCAATAGTCTCATGGTATTTTCAATGCAGAAAGTTAGGTCAAAAATATTCTACAGCCCTGGCCATCATGGCTCCGTTGGTTGAGCATCATCCCAGAAGGTTGCTAGTGCAATTCCTGGTCAGGGCACATGCCCAGGTTTTGGGACCCATTCCCAGTGGGAGTGTGCAGGAGGCAGCTGATAAATGTTTCTCTCTCACATCAATGTTTCTCTCTCTCTCTCCCTTTCTAAAATCAATAAAAACATATTTTTAAAAAATGTTACAGAAAATGAAACTGGGGCTCAGTTTGAAATTAGGTCAGATGGCTAAAAAGGGGCCAGGGTAGATCTTGATTTTACAATGACAAGACAGCTCTAGCCTGGAATCATGTGTGCCTAAAGCAAAGTGCCTCCTTTTAACCATCCCCTAACATTCAAATATTTATTTGATTTGGCAAAAAAAATTTTTTTTAATTTACAATTTACAGTTCTTTGCATTGGGCAGGTGACAAACTCTGATCTGGACTTCTATCAAAATCTACTTCAGAACAACTTCCCTAATATAAATTCTTTAAGATTACTGAAAGGTTAAAATTAAAGCACCTTCAAAAATAAAGACAGGCAAGCTAGAAATTAATTTGTTACTATGTAGCTTCACATTACAGACCCATCAGAGGCACTAATGGCATTAAAGTGATAAAAATGAATGAGCTGAAAGTATGGGGGGAGGGATATTATCTTTAATTGAGTCTATACCACAACAGATGATGAGTCTGAAGAGAGTGGAGCTTGCTGTTCTACCTTAAAAGAAAACCCACTATGTAACTGCAGAAGCGAACTGAGAAAATGCAACTGATTATGAACCGTCGTTAACTCCTCCAAACAAAATGGAAAAGCTAAGAAAACAGAGGTCCGTTTATAACAAGAAGTTGTCAATTGTTCCTAACACTTCTTAAATAGAACGTGTTTACAGGAATAAATATTCCATTACGTCCCGAGTCATGACTTTTTAGGAGATACACACATGAGAGTGTCTTTCATGAGTATATTGTTTCAAATGTCAGTGGGAAATGTATTTTCTCTTGGCTCACAGCCAAGATTTCAGAGATATCTATATTGTGCTAAATGATACACCCATTTATTTGTATACACAATTCATATATTTAAAGTAAATTACCTGGAAATAGAAGTCTAATATACCAACCATGTCTGTGCCTTCTGGAAAACACTGAAAAAAATAGAAAGGCAATTAAAAACATAGAAACACAGGGGGAAAAATGCAGATATAAGATTAAATTTGAAAAATGTACATTGATGTTTTAATTGAGAACAAAATAGCACATAATCTAAGAAAGGGTATAAACATGAAATCACAAAGAACAATAAAACAAAATAACATCATATATAGACTTCTAGATTCTAGTTTAAATGACAAAGATAAACTGATTCATAATTCATAAGCCAAGTTATTGGACCAGCCACTTAAAATTTAAAAAATCAAGTGTAATCAACAATAGTAAGGCATTTATTTGAGTAAATGGGTGAATCCTTACACAATATTTGCATTAACATAACTAGTCAAATATTTGAAAACTGCCAGATACAAATCAATTTAATAACATGAACACTTTGATAGCATAACTCAAGGTTATTTTGCAAAGACTTCTAAATCTTAAATAGTAGGTAATTGTTTAAAATCGATTGTTGAGTTCTTAGCATGTATCTTCGTATATTTTATTAACTAAAAGAATAACTTGAAATAGAACAAAAGTTAAAAACCTTTTTTTCTTTTAAGTAATATCCTATTGCAAAATTTCGATCTCCACTTTCTCTTTCAGACTGAAACCTAGAAGAAAAAATAACATTTGCTTTATTTTCTGTAAAAGTATGTTCTGTAGCTTAATTTGTATATGGAAGTGCAGTATAAAGAACACGGACCTCATGGTCAAGACTGCTGGGTCCCAGTCCCAGCCAGTTCTGTCGATAGGCCTGCTAGCTATGTGGCCTTAGGCAAGTCATTTCAGTGACACCTCTCTCCATCTTAAATTTCTCAGCTGTAAAAAGGTTAAAATAAACTAGGCCAGTGGTCGGCAAACCGCGGCTCGCGAGCCACATGCGGCTCTTTGACCCCTTGAGTGTGGCTCTTCCACAAAATACCAACTTCTGCGCATAGGCCACGAAGTTTCAATCGCACTGTACATGCACGCCCGCACATGGTATTTTGTGGACGAGCCACACTCAAGGGGCCAAAGAGCCGCATGTGGCTTGTGAGTCACGGTTTGCCGACCACGGAACTAGGCCCTTTCTAATCCTCCTATTTTTTTAATAAAGAAGCTAATTACCAAATATTCCACCATTAAAATATACTAAAAAATGCACAATTTTCTAGCTCTCTCAAAAGTACAATAGTCAATTCTAACTAAGGAAATACATGGACATTGCACTGAGGCGGGGACACATGAAATGGGCCTTACAGCATTCACTGGATTAACAGATTCAGGTGGAAGCCCAGGCAGCAGCACGAACAAAGTTGTAAAGGTATAAAATACGGCATTTCATTGAAAAATAGCAAATATTCTGACGTATCTGGGAAATGGGATTTATGAAGAAGAGTAGAGAAACATCAAACTAACAAAGGAGGAGAGAACCAAGATGGCTGCGTAGGCAAATGCCTGTATTCACCGCCTCCCACAACCACACCAAAATTACAACAAAACTACAGAACCATCACCCAGAACTGCTGGAAAGCTGGCTGAATGGAAGTCCTACAACTAGAAAAGTAAAGAAGGAAGCACACTGAGGCTGGGAGGAGGTGCGAAGGCCCAGAATGGGCTAGTCCGGCACCCACGTGGGCTGCACTTGGGAGGGAGACAGCCTCTGTGGAGGCCACCGGGAGGAGCAAGGGGTCCCAGCCCCACACTAGAAGCCCAGCCCAGGGTCCCAGAGCTGGGGACAGAAGTCCCGACGGGCAGTAAGAACTACAGGCTGATTAAAAGGCTGGCACCCTGAACTGCGCTTACAATTACAAGCTCCCGCTTGCTCTGAGCTCCAGTGCTGGGCAAGACTCTGGGGAACCCCGACCTTCTGGGGAAAAACTGGACTGTCTGGCATCGAGGCAGGAATGTGGGGGCGGCTTTCTTCCAGATGGAGGTGCTCTTAGCCGTTTTGTTCCTGTGCTGGGACCTCTCTGGTTGCAGGGCTGACTGGCAGCCATTGCTGTTTGCTCTGCCTGGTGATTCCTTGAGACCCCGCCCCACCCAATTTACAACCCCACCCAAGCTGTGGGCAATGGCTTTTGCATATGAAGGGCCTGTCCTTTCTCAGGCTAAAAACTTGTCAAAAAGCTGCAGCTGGGTCAGGGAGCCGAAAACCTATCAAAAGGCCCAAGACGCAGCATGAGCACCAGCCTGCCTTGCTTCACAGCTGGGCCTCATCTGGGCACTTCCAAATCTGATACAGAGGAGGAATCTGCAGATCTCTCTGTAACTCCTGCTGGGTGGCCCCAGGCAGTGGCTAACTTTGCACCTCCCTGGAGACCCAAGAGCCAGTGTACCCAGTGGTCAGTGTTGGACCATACCAGATTACAACTCTACACATCCACAAGCAACACAATTCAAGGGGCAGACTCAGTGAACACCAAAGCCCCACTGAAGCAAGACCTGCTCCACAGGGGTGTCTCCTGCAAAGCAGCTCTCCCACTGTAGTCACAGCTGGTCTCCACAGCCAATTGGCCTGGAGAGCAATTCCTCCCAGTGACACCAACAGCAATCAAGGCTCAACTACCACAAGACTATGCTAACAGCCCACAAAGGAGTGCACCTAGAGTGTCCACATCAGATGACTGGGGAGGCTGAGCGACTGGGCCCTATAGGACACCTACTACACAAGGCCACTCTATCAACTCAAGAAGACTTAGCAGTTCTATCCAATACATAGAAACAAACACAGGGAAGCAGCCAAAATGTGGAGACAAAGAAACATGTCACAAATGAAAGAAATGGAAGAAAGCAATCTACTGGATATAGAGTTCAAACCACAGTTATAAGGTTACTCAAGAGTCTTCTAGAAACCTCCAAGGGACTTAGTAAGTCTTTCAAGGATCTTGGTCAGAATGCCAAAAAAAAAAAAGAAAAAAAAAAAAAGAAAAAAGAAAGAAAAAGGAACAGTCAGAAATTAAGCATACACCAAGTGAAATAAAGAATAATATACAGGGATTCAACAGCAGACTAGAGGATCCCAAGAATCAAACAATGATTTGAAATATGAGGAAGGAAAAAACACCCAACCCGAGAGCAAAAAGAAAAAAGAAACAAAAAATATGAAGATAGTGTAAGGAGCCTCTGGGACAGCTTCAAGCATACCAATATTCGCATTATGGGGGTGTCAGCAGAAGAGAGAGAGCAAGATATTGAAAATCTATATGAAGAAATAATGACAGAAAACTTCCCCTACCTGGTGAAAGAAAGAGACTTACAAGTCCAGGAAGCACAGAGAACCCCAAACAAGAGGAACCCAAAGAGGACCACACCAAGACACATCATAATTAAAATGCCAAGAGCAAAAGACAAAGAGAGAATCTTAAAAGCAGCAAGAGAAAAACAGTTGGTCACCTATAAGGGACTACCCATACGACTGTCAGCTGATTTCTCAACAGAAACTATGCAGGCCAGAAGGGAGTGGCAAGAAATATTCAAAGTGATGAATTGCAAGAACCTACAACCAAGATTACTCCACCCAGCAAAGCTATCATTTAGAATTGAAGATCAGATAAAGAGCTTCATAGACAAGAAAAAGCTAAAGAAGTTCATCACTACCAAACCAGTATTATATGAAATGCTGAAGGGTATTCTTTAAGAGGAAGAAGAAAAAGGTAAAGATACAAATTATGAACAACAAAGTGGCAACAAATACACATCTATCAACAATTGAATCTGAAAAATCAAATGAGTAAAAAAATTTGATGAACAGAATAAACTGGTGAATGGAATAGAATCAGGGACACGGAAATGACTGACTGACGATTCTCAGAGGGAAGGGTGTGGGGAAAGAGATTAAACAAAGATCTTATATGCATGGATGCATTACCTATGGACACAGACAATAGGGTGGCAAGGGCCTGGGCGGGGTGGGAACTGGGTGGAGGGGAGCTATGGGGGGTGGGGACCTCTGTAATAGTCTCAACAATAAAGATTAATAATAATAAAAAAACTAACAAAGGAGACTAGGACCAAATTATCAAGACTGATAAATGCTAAGAAATGTAATAGCTCTTGATTGCCAACAAAATGAAAGCTTCAAGCTCTCAAACAAGCTACCTTGTTAACTCTACATTTTAGAAGGTTAGTTCTGACATCAGTTTGGGAAAGGGGAAAAAGAAAGGATGAGTGATGTTATTAGGTGACTACTGTAATGAGAATTACAGGAAACCTGAATTTAGGTAGTGATGATAGACCTGGAGGGAGAAGTATGACTAAAATGAGAGCAGTTGTGCAAATCTTCAGACTTAATGGGAAAAAAGAGAAATAGTGTGAAGTCGCTCTACCAGGTCTTAAGGAGGGCAGAGTCTAATGGTGACAATGGGGCAAAGACAAGATACAGAAATAGTTCAATGAAATATGAGAGCACAGAAGGGTGAGATGAAATTAATAAAAAGCTTCCTGGGAAAGTTACTGAAGCTGATGAATAACAATTGGTAAGGCAGACAACCTGAAAAGGTTTGCCCTCTAAAACATACAAAGCATCACCTAATTAGAACTCCTGCCAAAAGTGTTTAAACTTTATCTAATCACAAGGAAACAACCAGGCCTATAAAAAACAGAGAATATCCACTACAGCCCATGAGCTAGATCCAACTTGCTTCCTGTTTTTATAAATAAGGTTTGTTTATATGGCTACGTTCATACTCAGAGTAGAACTAATAGTTGTAACAGAGACTACTAGTCTAAAATTTTTATTACCTGGTCCTTCACAGAAAAAGTTAGGTAATTCCTGCTCTAGAAAATAAGTGATTGGCACGCTTAAAAAAAAGTCATTTAATAAAATTTTTAAAAGCAAGAGACTAAGGCAGGCAGACTGTTTTACTTTTAAAAGACAAGAGATCATGATTAGTTCCTTAATTAGTTTATGGTATTTAGAGGACATTTGGGGACATCTATATATTGATTAATATCATGTTAAATAATGTCCTTAAGTGTCGATGGTACTATAGTTATGTAGGAAAATGCCCTTATTCCTAGGATACACAGGTGAAGTTATTTAAAAGTGAAGCGTCATGATGTTTACGTAATTTCAAACAGTTCAGAATAAAAGCCACCCACATAAATGTACATATCTATATATATAAAAGGCTAATAAGCAAAGTGTCCCTTCGGGAGTTCAACCAGGAGTTCAATCACTCGCTATGACATGCACTGACCACCGGGGGGTGGCACGGAATGAAGGAAGGCCCCAGCGGGCAGCCAGACATCCCTGGATTGCGAACAGGCGCAGGCCAGGCAGGAATTTCGTGCACCAAGCCTCTAGTGTGTGTGTGTGTGTGTGTGTGTGTGTGTGTGTGTGTGTGTGTGTGTACGTAGAGATACACATATATTTTTTTACTAAGGAGAGAGGTTGATAAAAAGCAGATAAGAGGAATGGCCCATTATAAAATCCTAAGTCATAAAGCAGACTCACGTTGCATTACTGAATCCAACATATTCATTACCAGCCATCTTATTCAAAAACTGCATCACCTATAAACCAAAATTTAAAAGTGTCAGTATCAAAAAACAAAGATATAAAGAATGTAGCATGAAAACTGAATTCTATATTGCACTTACATAGTCAAATTTTTCAGCATTATTCACTCCTTGCTACAAAGAAATAAGACATGAAAACATTAATGAAGGTACCACATTTAAGTTTTAAATGATTATAATATAAAATTTTCAAACTATCATAAAATTAATACTGTGCATTAGTACTTTCAAATCTAGAAAATGCTTCTAAAGTAACCTAATATTTACATAAATTATATACACTTTTTATTAATACCCTATGTTGAAAATTATCTGAGTTACAAAGGGAATGCTTTATTTTAAGTATAACTTTACCCAACCCAAAGTTATAGAATTTGAAATACAAGTTACTCCAAATCCCGTATCTTTCATGACAGATAATCTGCTAGACAATGTTACTTCCATATTTTTAAAAAACTTAAAATAAAGTTTCACCCTTAGAGAAAAAGTAAGTATGGTTTCAAATTAAGAGCGATCTACTTGTATTTTTTAAGTAACCTTAAACCAATATATGAGTTAGAAAAATGAGTTATGTTGCAAAATTAATCTTTTAATTCTAGTATATGCAAACATTCTGGATAGATTTTACTAGTATAGAGAAAGCTCTACTTTTATATCTCACTTGTTATATAATAAACCTTGAAATAAAAAAACATATTTCAGAGTCTCTAAAAGTTAGCTACGTCTGTATTTAGCATTGTGCCAATTCAGAATATAGAAGATGTATTGTTTCATTGCTTCTATTTCTGACATGTTAGCTACTGCTAATGTCAATAGGTAAAACCTATGTAATGTAGATCAGTTCAAGTAGCCAAACGGTTGCATTTTACCTCAGCGAAGTTTACAAAGCAGTTAAGTTGTAGATCTGAAATCAAACGTATTAATTGGTGATGTGCACCCAAAAGAAACAATACATCTCTAAGTTTAAAACAGGTTCAAAATAAAATAATTTGACAACTATAGTTTTAAAAATGAAAAATTTCAATTTTACCTCCAAAAAATACAAAACATTACCAATTAAAATTTTAGTATGGGGGGAAAACCTGTATGAGAGTATTATTTAATTGAATAAAGCCAGGTTCATTCTCCACTTTATAAGCAGATTAGAATGTGGCTGACAATTTGTGGAATCCTAAAAATCACTTTAAGAAAGGATGTGTAATCCACATATAAAAGCAGTAGCTAGAAAGAACACCACATCTTTTCATCAAATTAGTTATTAACAAACTTATACACGGATAATTTAGCTATAGCCATATTGTAATCACTATGTCTTTTCTCTAAAGCGTTCTTCTGACATATTTTAAGTTTTCTTTCCTTATAATACACCAGAAATCAGAATGTAGAAATGTAACTCCAAAGCTGTTCAATGAAAAATAATTAAAAGAAATTACCAACTTCATTGAACTGTTGCAGTTGTCAAAATATTCCATAGATCCTAATGCTGTAAAATATGTAACAACATTTAAACCACAAAACCCTTTTTAAGCATAAAAAATAAAAACCCAAAAAAACAAACAAAAAGAACCACAACTCTTTTGGAAAAGGATGTCAGCATTTGCATTGTGATGTCACATGATTACTGGTTATACAATTAATCAATGTAAAACAAGTTATATTGAACTTTCATTCTCTCACCTAAACTGTGCCCTATAAAATTAACACAAATTTTCTTTATTTAGCTGTTGTGTTTAGTAAAAAAAAGAGAAAAAAAAAGAAAAACCGTTCCAATCCTAGACTATGGGCACCTTTTTGTAGCTTACAAAAATCAAGTACGATTGAGTTTTGTTTCTATGGTTTTTTAAAGAAACTTTCATATTTACCAATGCCTATCATTATAAAAAATTTGAGTAAGCTACTTGAAGTGTTCTAGACAAATTATGTAAAAAATCAAAATAAAATATTTGAATGATGGTGTTGACTCAAAAAACTCTCTCCAAAACTTACCCCATTTAAATGTAAAAGCACTTGGTTACTATTTATTCTTATCATCTATCCTGAAAATAGCATTTAATGTAAGTCAATAAATATATTTGCCCCTGTATCTCTTGGAAAGACTTCATGAACCCAAACAATCATAAGATGTCATGTTATTTTTATTTTGAAAAAGTTACTGTACAGAATTTATTTGTAAAGATATCAGAAAAAAATACGCATACAAATAGAATAAATACCTGCAAACAAATAAGCAAACGTGAACTTAAAATACCATCCTCATCATCAAGCAGTGGGTGCAGCGGTGTGGAGGGACAGGTGTGAAAATTAAAATGGTCATGGGCATATGGGGGCTGGGTAGACTCTTCTGTTTATTTTGTGTATGTCTGAAGATTCTCATTAAATATTAAAGGGAAAAAGTCCAGTTGCTAATAATTTCTCATGTTAATTTACAAAATTTGTCCTTGAGAATATTTTCTTTACCCTTAAAACAGTATTTGATTTTTAATTAGTTCATGTATCAGTGGATATTTTCTATTACTAGAATGAGTTTAATTCTTTCACTATTTTAAATTTTTACAAATGCACAAGTTGAGAAATATCACTGACAACAGATGAGAAGATAGAAATAGAAAAGGTTTAAAAGCAACAGTATTTTACACACCTATCTCATTACATACAAAAGTCACAGTAATCCTCACAAATTATGCTTATTGCTGCTACAAAAACTAACACCGAGATTAGATCCTCTTTCTATTCTGCTGAAACCAAAGAACTGGAAACAACCTGGTATTACAAGAGGACCTGCTCCCAGTCACTACAGTGCTTCACATCCTCACTACCACTGACTCCACTATTTCAAATGTTCTCTTTTGTTGGTGGCCCATAGGTTTTCAGAACCCGAAGCAGTGCACCATGGTAAAATTTGGGACACATGAGAAGTATACCTTTCTTTTGGGAAGTGGGAGGAAACCTGGATTAAAGGCAGATTAACTTCTAAAAAAGCATATATGAAAACTGAGATTTGAAAACTGATAATCTAAAGCTATTAATACGCCTTTTACTCTTGGGGGGAAAACCCTATGACCAGAAATGTTTATTCCAGTTTTAAATCACTGCAGCATTATTATATATCGTGTTATTTTAATCTTTAAAAGTTACATTAAGTATAGCAGGAAAACTTTAAAAAAAATAACTGGACAAAATATACTTACTAAATTTCTAATCCACTGATCAAATGACTTTTTTAAAAAAATGTTTTTATTGATTTCAGAGAGAGAGGGAGAGGGAGAGAGAGAAACATCAATGATGAGAGAGAATCGTGGATCCGCTGCCTCCTGCACACCCCACACTGGGGATCAAGCCCGCAATCTGGGCATGTCCCCTGACCAGGAATTAAACCTGGGACCTGCAGGCCAACGCTCTATCCACTGAGCAAAACCAGCCAGGGCTGACCAAATGACTTTTAAAAAGCAAACCACATGGCTTGTTTGAAAAGGCAATAATCAGACCTAGATAACAAAATTATATATATTTATTTTCCTATAAACATACCTATCAAAGATATTAAGGAATCTACATTCCTTTAAAGAAAACTTTATGAATGAAAATTTGATAAAGAGGCAGTGAGTTTCAACATTGGCTGATAAAATGTATTACCAGAGTGGTTTTACAACCTGTTTTTACAACATACTCATGAATTGAATCATGTATTATACAATTTAACAGGTGAAAATATCACTGTTAACAGAAATAAAATTAATATAAAAATGACAGTCACTGCATTTATCTGTTCTTTTGTATATAAATAACTTGATTCCGTCCATAAAATATGGAGATATAAAAGCCAACTGACAATTATAGATCTTAGAGAAAAGACGCCTAGAAGTAAGGCAAAACAAAATAACTGAAAATTTTATAAAATACTCCCAAGTTTAATCTTGCTTTAAAGAGAATGCTTTAAAAGCTAACTACCTGGAATATTTTAATAGGTATTACAGATAAAAATAACGTTCTAAAACTAGTTTTTTCATAGATTAAAAAACATAGCTTGAAGGACATTAACTAAAAGCTAAAAAAGAGGATCCTATCTCGTAGCCATGATAAAATACCCAAGCTCTGGGTGGCTCCTTGAGCAAAGGCCTAGGCCTACAGGTAGTGAGCACCCACTACTGTCTCAAGAATGGCTATGCATCACTGAAAATCAGATGTGACTTTTAAACCAATAAATTTGCTTAAAAATAAAGCAACAAAAAAAGTGCATTGTTTGGCAATAAATTATTTTTCATTTAAAAGAAACCTCAAATACACCAACTGATATAAACATGAAGTAATAAACCCATACAACCCTTTCTTATGCATGTCAGCAAGTCCAAGGCATCATCGATTGCTCCCAGAGCCACAAACCGCCTTAAAAATGTGGCTTCCCAGCCAGCCTGACAGGTTATTGCTGACATAACCAAACCGAGCATCACAACAGGCAGATTTTCATGGAGCATGATTAACTCGTTTTAAGAGAAAGAAGGGAAACAAACTTCTGATTTTTTAAATTAAAAAATACTTCTGATATTAAAAAACAGCTTCTTCAAATGACAAACACTGGAAACTATCACTAGAATAGATACATAAACAAAGAAGACAATGTAAGTCTTTTAAGATAAAAAAGCAGAAGTGTGGCAATAATCTTGGAATATGTTATCCTCATTTTTCGTGCCCTAACCCTCAAGTTATTATTATCAGGCTTAACTTTCAAACTACAGCTACATGAAAAGTTTTACCACTGGAAAGAAAAAAAATTACATAAGAATACTACTATTCCACCCAGAATAACAGTGCTCCTTTCAAATTTATTTTTCCTCTTTAAATCAAGTGATCACACCATCATCCAATAAAACTACATCAAAAAGTATTCCTTTAAATTTAATAGCTACCATAGAGAGAAAGAGAGGAAGTATAGTACCTTTATGTTTTATTTATGGTTTTTTTAAATGTACAAAATGACATTTCTTTTATGAAGGTATTTACCTATATAGCTTTGTTTAAAATGTTAAATATTGGCGGTTTCCTACAAGTTTAGTAGTTAAGAATTTATGCAACAGGTTCCTTCTGTCCAAATCCTCCTTTTCTCCACAATCTGCTAATCCTTTGAACACTTGTTCTGCCTCTTGCCCCATTTCCTGAGGATCACCACCAATCCTACAAGGAAAAAATATCAATACTACAAAATTATGAAATAAAGAGTCTTACTAAAGACTCTACTTAGTGTGTGTGTGTGTGAACGGAAGTAACGTGAAGAGACTATTTTAATAGCACCATAATAAAGTTTTGAATTTGAAAGGAAAAAACATAGCTTGAAGGACATTAACTAAAAGCCAAAAAAGAGGATCCTATCTCGTAGCCATGATAAAATACCCAAGCTCTGGGTGCTCCTTGAGCAAAGGCCTAGGTCTACAGGTAGTGAGCACCCACTACTGTCTCAAGAATGACTATGCAGCACTGAAAATCAGACGTGACTTTTAAGGCAGTAAATTTGTATCTTTTGTATAAATTAGAATTCAGAAAATAAAATTTCTGCTTCTTGGACAATATAACTGTGGTAGGTAAAGACAAAGATGTAATTAACAGAAACAGCAAACAGAAAAATCAGGAGATTTAGCTCAAGCCCGATTCTGCTTCAGTTAAAACCCATGCAATTTCTTCACTGCACATAAAGTAAGAGGGCTGGGCTTGAAGAACCTTTCGGCTATGGTTTTCTTACTCATAAACATTACATGAGCATATAACTTGTAGAGATCACATACAATTAATATAAGAGTTTTGAATTCTTTTTTGAAGAGTCTATTCTATACTGGGGCAGTGAGTTTTAGAGGTACACCAAGCTTATCCCTGATGTACCTCTAGATTTAGATAAAGGTCATTTAAAAAAACAAACAAAAAACCCCTTGTGAAACACCTTCTAAAAACCAATCAAAATAAAAATTTAAAGTGATCTTAAATATAAACCATACCCTAAAGCTTCATTTCCAGTAAATTTAAGCTTTTATAAATTTAAAATCATGATCAAATTTGTAAATACAAGATGACTCAGTTAAATTTTTGCTCTGTTGGACGCTGAACCACACTTGTGTATGTGTGTTTTAACTCTGTTTCTAAGTGCTCACATTAATATGGCTTAATGTAAAGTTCATGGCTTGTGAATGAACATGGTAAGTGAAACTAATGAAGTGACGGTATGGTATGACCAGACATGCATTTCCCACATGCGGCCTTGCAGTGTGGTATATTAAACCCAGGAATCGTTAAACAGAAGATGAATGCAGTAAAGGAAGGCATTTGCATATGCCCTTTCTTGATACTATTGTTGTGCCACATTAATCTTTCTCCAGCATAAGAGCTCAAACTAGGACCCATGGATCAGCTTCAAAGGGTCTGTGAACTCCCAAAAAGTTACATAAAATCATGGTATGTGAACATTTTTTCTGGGAAGTTCCACAAAAGGTTCAGAACCCTTCTTGTTTTTTCATTAAGCACTATTAACACATACAATGTATTATTATAAATTTGCTCACCTCTAATTCAAGTTACTTATTCAAATCTAACAATTATTAATGAGACTTTTCTCTCATCGCAGTATTTATTGCACTGCATGGTAAGGGCCCATTTACTTGTGTATACTCCACACTATAATGTAAGCCACCTGAAGGCAGGGCTGTGCCTAGCTGTATTCATATTATAATTTTCCAGAAGAGACAAATAGTTTCTTTTCCCCTCAAACTGACAACTTTTCTCTTATGCAAAACAGTCATAAATAACTAGATGCTATAATGGACAAAATGAAAATTTCCATAGCTTACTGAATTAGTTACATTAAAAAATAACACTTGGCTATATTACCTACATCATTAGAGTTACAAGGATTAAGTGGGTCAACAGACATATATATTCTTAAGATTAGTCTTCTAATTTAAAGGCCTCTTCTCATGAGCATATAAAATTCATGAAACAGAGGATTTCTAGCATACAAAGTAGATGAATTTTTATTAATTGGGCCAAGAGCATAATTTATATTCAAACATTCTTTGTCTAGCCAAGTTATCCCATCCTCAGTCACACACCTACAAAGCCATACATTTCCTTTTTAAAGCTTGGAACACACAGCACAGATTTACTAAGACAGCACATAAATGTTCCAAACACAAATGAAACTTATTTGAATATAACTAAAGCACATAATAAAATCTACATAATATCACACAACAGAACTATTTTCAAATAATAATTTTAAACATTACATTAGAGCTTCCAATTATTAAGGCAAACCAGACACTAAAAAAAATTTTTTTAAATTAAAACATACAATGCAAACCAAAGCATAAAAAATAATGTAACTTAATAATTGGAATTAAGTCTTAATTATTTTAGTTATTATACTAGTATGATTGAAGTAAACCAAATAAAACAAGTTTAAATGAAAATCATAATTAAAGTTCATGAAAATGTCAGACTTGAGAATATTCAAGGGTAAATGTACTTTGTCTTAACACAAAGTACCAGAACATTTGTTCCTACATATGTTGATGACAAACATTAAACAATAAAATGTTTTCAACTCTGTTTACATCTGTTCATTTTAAAAGAGCCAAAAGGAACAGAAAGAAAAAAAATATCAAAACTTTAAGAAAAACTTGTGCCTATTGTTCAGCAGAGACTTTTTGAATTTTTGCCAGCTCTTCAGATCAAGAATAACTGTTGAAATTTACAATGAGTCATCTGTTTTGAAATTATATCATTTATTTTTATATTAATAGATATCCTAATTTTATACCAAAAGAGTAATTTAACACCAAAAGAAAACTTTTTATAGTTCTACATAAATAATCCAAAATTCACATTTATGCTTTAGTTATTAAAAAGATGTACTAGGTAAAAAGGAAATGTCACCATTTTACCTTTATTAATGAAGTCACAACAATTGCTCCAGCATTTACCATAGGATTATGTGGCTTATCTGTAACACATAAAAGCAACAGCATTATTTCGAATACCTGATATCATTTTCTGTGACGCATAGTTTTCCCCATGAACATGTACCTATTTCTTTATGTAAGCCACTGTCACAGTTTTTGGGGGGATGGTGGGGAGTATGGAGGAATGCACTTAAAAATCACTTACATATCAAACCAGTAATGCACCTCTAGGAAGCTGCTATCCTAGATGATGCAAATCGACCAAACTGTGGAAAGACCAGTCGACATGCACTGACCACCAGAGGGCAGATGCTCAGCACCGGAGCTGCCCCCTGGTGGTCAGTGTGCTCAGCCAGAAGCCCTGAGCTGGGCTCACAGCTAATGAGCACAGCAGTGGTGCAGGAGCCCCTCCCGCCTCTGCGGCAGCACTAAGGATGTCCAACTGCTGGCTTAGGCCTGTTCCAGCCAACAGTTGGACATTCCCCCGAGGGCTCCCCAGACTGCGAGAGGGCGCAGGCCGGGCTGAAGGACCCCCCCCTCCGCCCCCAAGTGCACGAATTTCATGCACCGGGCCTCTAGTAATAATTGTATATGTGAACAAAAATTCATGTACAGAAGGCAGTGCTTAGTAGTGTTAAGAGCGCATCCAAATTTCCTAATTCTGCCATTTATTAGCTATTTGACTATGGACAGCTTCACTGCATGTTTTCCCATCTGTAAACTAGGATAACAAAGCACCAGCACCCCAGCAAGTCATAACACTTAAATAGAGGACTCCGGTCAAGATAGAAGAATAGGTAAAGATGGTACTGGCATCCTCCAAAGATCACATCAAAATTAAAACTAAACTACAGTACAGCCATTATTGAGAATGGCATGAGCTCTGACTGACCAGAAGTCCTATAATTACAGACATAAAGAAGCCAAATGGAGATTGGTAGGAGGGGCAGAGATTTGAACAGGCTAGTCCTACACCCACGTGTGTAGGTTAAAAATCAGGAGGGGAAACTCGCAGCTCAGAGGCCCCCTGAAAATTGAGGGGTCCCGCCCGGCGCTTGCCCTTGGCTCTTTCCCAACATATCGATGCACACCAAGCTCCCAGCCCAGGGTTCCAGTGCCAGGAAGAGAAACCCCTATAACTTCTGGCTGTGAAAACCAGCAGGAATTATAGTTAAGATGGAGGGCTGCTAGAGTCTCAGGCACTCCTATTAAAGGGCCTGCATGTGGACTTATTTGGACTCACTCCCTCTGAGCCCCAGGGCAGGGGCAGCAGCCCATAAGGCACCAGGGACATACATACAGGGAGGAACTGAGTTGTCTGGCTTTGGGCCAAGGGCTGGAGGGGCAGCTTTCTCACAGACACAAGTGCTGGCAGAGGCCATGCTTTCACTGCTGAGCCCTCCTGCTGCAGGTGCAGAAAGGCACCCTGAGTCCCATCAACCTGACAATCACTGTTCACCCAGCCCTGGTGATTCCCTGAGGCCCCATGCATGTACAGGAGGCAAACAATCAATTTTTCTCTCTCTCCCTGCCTCTCTCGAAAAAAATCAACAAAAGCAATTCCTCAAGTGAGGATTAAAAAAACAACCACCACCAGTCAATTCACCAGAACTTCCTAGATTACTCTATTTTACATTACATAGAAAAATATTAAGTTTTTCTTGTAAAATGTTTAATCTTGCTAGAACAAAAATATTTGTTCTTCCCATATTAAATCTTTTTTTCCCACATTAAACCTTGATTTCAGTGAGTTTAATAAATAAATAAAGTATGTCTGCATGTACTGTCCTTACTGAAGTTACGAGTTTATTGTAATCTCCATAGTCAAACGCAGCATCACATTAGAAAGATTATAATAAAAGAATAGTATGTAATCATTCTCAAAATAATTAGGAAAAGAAACATGAGAAAATACCCTCTAACTTCACTAACAAAAAACAATGACTATAAATCACATTTCATTTTTATCCAAAATAAAGAAAAAATACAAAAGTATTTCTACAAACCATTATTGCAACTACTGAATTCCTTCACTCTTGCTTTCTTCAATTATCTTAACTTACACAATGAGAAACCTAGCATGTGCCTGAAACATTAAAAAAAATCCACAAATCTATAGGTTGATATGTAGATTTAAAACACCAACTGCTATCAGATCAAAAGTACTAACTACCTTTGTCTTCCCTTTTCTTTTGGATCCCTGTAAAGTAATAAGGCTTGTTAGTTGTCTAACTATTTAATGCAAAATGTTTCTTTCAAATATTAAATGTTACAAAACAGAAAAAGCAAAAACACTATCTCAATCAGGGCCACCACTTAAAACTTATTATGGAAGTTTTCAAATATATCCTATCCTATATAATAAAAGGCTAATATGCAAATAGACCGAACAGCAGAACAACTGAACAACAGGTCGCTATGACATGTGCTGACCACCAAGGGGCGTGTGCGGAACATGGTGGGCATCGGCCATGGCAGGATGATGGAGGTGAGTGGGGGTGCCAGACCAAGGTGGGGCACCGGTTGCTGTTATTGGGTCGAGCCTCTGGTGGTTACTGAAAATTCTTTGCTCCCGTGTGCCACAGTCCCGCCTGGCTCTCGCACCCACTGAGGGTTTCTTCACCTCCCCCTGGCTCCTGAGGGGCGATTGGGGCAGGAACCGCTGCTTGTACTTGCTGACAGCGCCAGCCCCATGCCAGCAGTGGGTGCGAGCGGGGCTGGCACCATCAGCCCGTGGGGGCTGTCTGCAGACAGGGGACCAGGGGACCGAGATGGGAGGGCCCAGGCAGGGGTGTGGAGGATTGGCCGATACCCGCCCCTGTGCCCACTGCAGCCTCTCGGTCCACAGTTCCTTTCAAGGTGCATAAATTCGTGCACTGGGCCCCTAGTACAATATACAAAAGCAGAAATACAAACACCCATGTATAGCTATCCTTTAGCTTTAACAATTACCAACATACAGTAGTAAGTCACACCTAGCACTCAGCTACACTCCATGAATTCTCTGAAAGCAAATTCCAGATAGTGTGAGATTTTACTATTAGCTATTCCCCTATGTGATTATAAAGTAAAAATCTTATCCTGCCCCCACCCCTATTATCTTCTCCTTATTCCACTTTCCAGTGGTATGAGATGCCTAAAATAACCATTTTAAAAAGTAGGTTATGAAAACATCTCCACTGGTTTCACAGAATTCTATGAAAAATGAAGTATGAATGCTTTTAATGTTCCCCCTCCAAAAAAAGACCCACTTAAGTTTACATAGGAAAGGTATCTTTTTTCTGACCAACTTTTATATAATTCTTACCATCTTCATTTAAAAACAGTTTGTTGAATCTTAATCCACTTGGCTCTTTCCCAACATAGCGATGCACATATTCTGTTCCAAGGTCATTAACCGCAATGGCATATTTCAAAGGTTTTACACAGGACTGAAGACAAAATGGAACTTTGGTATCCCCAATAGAATGCCTATTTAAAGGAAGATTAAATAATACTTAGGATAAACTGGAATCATTGGTGTTATTTTTACATGGTAATGCTAATTTACAACGGTTTCCCTATAATTCAACCACAAATTTACCTAGATATTAAAAAATAAATGTAAGTATGTTTATTTTAAGAGGAACAGTGCAAATAAAGCCAAACCTTAAAAGTACTCAGGTAATAAAATAATTCCAAAATAGATAATTAAATAATGTAAAATTTTTCCTCAGGGCAAGCGGGTATGGCCCAGCCCTCCTTATTCCAACCTGTACTCAATCATATAAAATCACTTAGCCCTTTTAGAAATTAGTCACCTTGTTTTTTTACTCATAGCCTTAATCACAGCTAAACCATGGTTAATTTTTAAATGGAGCACAATTTAGATTCAATACCATTCTCTGAGACACTATCAATAAATGCTTCATCTTGTCAACCATATCTACTTACAATTCCAGCACCATTATATATGGCATCCAGTATAGCTAGCACTAATAGTTATCATTTATCACCATGTAGATAAAAACAGAACAAAAACTTCATGTATTACCAAATTGGGATGCACATGAAGTAGAGAATAGGTTTAAAAATAGAAAAATCCTTACTGACGCCATTATAATGTAAGCTTAAGAACAGAGATAATATATTTGCATTATATTTGACTAGAGGCCAGTGCACGAATTCATACACAGGTGATGTCCCTAGGCCTGGCCAGCGATCAAGGCTTACAGGGGCCATCAGGCCAGGGGGAGAGACCGCGGGAGGTTAGCCAGTCACAGAAGGTTGGCTGTGGGAGCGCACTGATTACCAGGGGGCAGCTCCTCCCTTGAGCATCTGCCGCCTGGTGGTCAGTGCACATTATAGCGACCAGTCGAAATGGTTCCTTAGGCTTTTACATATATAGATTCCGGTCAAGGGCACATACTGTGGTTGCAGGCTCACAAGCAGAAGGCAACCAATGGATGTGTCTCTCTCACATCTGCCTCTCTCTCTCTCCTTCCCTCTCCCCCCCCACTCTCCCTGCCTTCTACTCTCACTAAAAAAAAAAAAAAAAAAAAAAAAAAAGAAAAGAAAAAAAAAATCTATGGAAAAATATCCTTGGGTGAGGATAAATAAAAACAAAAACAGTCCAAAGTTGTCTTTTAAAATTCTCTAGATAAGAAAACTAAACTAAAAGAATCACCTCTACACACAATGTTTAAGAGAAAAGCCATGTGCAAGCATTACATAGTAATGATTTTCTCCAAATATAAACATTTCCATTACATGACAAACCATTTCCTCACTGCCTATTGGAATGTGCTCTATCAGGATAAAGCCACATGTTTTCTGGATTTGTGTCCTTTCATGGCATTTTAGTATATTTTACAGGCCCAGATGAGGACAAAATGTTAATAGACTAGATGAACATTTAGTCAAATGCACTATAAGTTAAGAGACCTAGGTTCTAATTTCGATTCTTCCAGTATTATATGATCTCTGGGCTTGAGATTCCTTATCTCAAAAATGAATGGACTAAACTGTATGTTATTTTATTATAAATACTTGAGGAAAATAAGAATAATGAAAAGATTAGAATAAAGGCACTTCATATCAGAATTTAACAAATGGGGAATGAAAGCTTTAATTGGACATTTTCTTAGAAATAATCTAAAATTGTAAGGCTAAATGACCTGTTAGTTTTCACAAAATCTAGGATAAATTACATCTATGCTATAAATAAAGTTGTATACACTTAGGTGTTGCATATCTTATTTTATGTTATATTTTAATTTAAAAAAGAATTACCTTGGGTGATACCTCTGAGCTAAGTCCTTAAATAAAAAAAAGTTTTTTCTCTTTAACTGACAAAAAAAAAATTGCAGACTTCATCCATTTTTCCAAGGGCCTCTCCTTAATTCATTGGTTTTTAAAATCAAATCATTCTCTTTGAAGTAACCTCACATCAGTATCCTTTCTATAATTCTGCTAGACCCTCGCCTGTCAGTGCCTGTGCCTGTAGTGTAAGCATTTCCCAAAGACAACTTTCATAAACTTCATGAAATCCTGCATGTTTTGCAACTGACCTCATACTTCACAAATGACTGGTTTTCATGGATTTGAAATAAACTTACCTCTGTCCATCTACTGTACAAACCGATACACCCCACAAATCAGGACTGAACTTGGCTAGTTGAGGAATATAGTCTGCAACCTAATCAAAATATTAGAAATTAACAGATTTAATACAAGAAAATAATACTTTCGTCTACCAAAATTTTTATCTCAATTTAGTTTCCACCAATGAATACTTAATTTATAGCACTTAGTGGCTTTGTAGTCTTTTATGACAATATTCATAATAACTAAGGACACAACAGATTTGAGAATTATAGGTGAAATCTAAGTGATTTCTGTCTCCACCATCCCGTTTTCCAAAGCACTCTCTCTTCCTAGGAAAGAACAGAGTCTAAAAGAGGAATTAGAATTTGAGTATGTTTAATAAGGGAAAGAAATAGAGAATTTCTTTAATCAGGGTCATACCAGTAGGGTTTCATCGTCTAAAATCTTTCAATATGGAGAAGAAATAAATTAATAACCCTTAGTATTATTTAGAGGATTTTTAAAACTAAAAATATTTAATGTTTGAGAATATCATATCTGCAGAAATTCCCAGTAAAGTTACTTTTTATTAGAGATTTAAAGCCATCTCAATCATTTGAAAATCAAGAGTTTGTAAACTTACTTGTTAGCCAAAATAACAAACTCAAATATTTAAAATGTTAAAAGTACTTTATCCAATGGCTTCATTTAACTTAAATTTCTTAATTAGCAAAACATAAGAAAACTACACAATTTTACTCTCTATGCCTCAACTTGAGTTGAGTTTATTAAGTGATTGGTTTAGGAAAATATTCACATTAAAAATGTTACCTTTCCTCCAGACTGCTTTTTAGCGCTTTCATATAACTCATCGATATGAGAAGTAAAAGACATAAAGTCAGGAATGACAAACTTTCTTCTAAAGGCTTGCGTCAACAAAACAATGTTGCTCTGGACACATCTGTGGAATGTGAGAAAAAAAAATAAGTCAACTGAATGCCCTTCAAATATGACTACTTGGTAATAACATTAGGAGAATATTTAAACCAGGGGTCCTCAAACTTTTTAAACAGGGGGCCAGTTCACTGTCCCTCAGACCGTTGGAAGGCCGGACTATAGTTTAAAAAAAAACTAGTCGGCTGCTAAGCAACAGGCAGCGGCGGCAAAAACCCCTGAATTTTAAACAGTAGAGAAATTAATCATTTTATACAACAAACTAAATTCTAGAAATAATATTCTTTCTACAGTTTCTTTCCTTTAAGCAGCCTTTCATATAGTTGCTTATAATCTGTTGAACAAGTTAACAAAATAAATTAGATTGCCAAAAAAATTATATCAAAGATTAAAACAGAATATCCCATCAGGTTAAGTATCAAGAACATCTAAAAACAAGTTTTTAGCCCTGGCCAGTGTGGCTCTGTTGGTTGGGCATTATCTCAGGCACCAAAGAGCTGATGGTGCCCTGGTTGCAGGCTCAATCCCTGGTAGGGGGCATGCATCAGGCAGCTAATTGATGTTTCGCTCTCACATCTACGTTCTCTCTCTCCATCTCTCTCTAAAAATGAATAAAACTATTTTAAACATGGCATTTAGTTAACAAAAATTAAACTTTAATCTTAGTTCCTATAAAAGTATTACTAGTATTTCCAAAAAGCTGAAGTTTGTGTTTTAACATATTTTTCCTGAATTACATTTTGAAAAATTTGCATTTCTAAGCTAAAAAAATGGAGATAAAATCAACTTTGCTTAGTCAAATTAATGTCTCTTAAATAACATTAAAATGCTTGTAAAAATAATGAATTTTAAATGAAATTATATAATGTGGTATAATTAAATTTATATTATTTGGATCACCAAAACAATTACATTATTCTACTCACTTTTAACTATTAATAAAAATTCAGAATATATACTCACTTGATCAACATAAAATTAAAACAATATAAAACAAAATAGGTTGTTTTCAGTGATAATGATGTGCCCCGGTCAGAACATAAATTAGTCCTATTTTTCCATTATTAACCTATAGATGTATAAATAATTGCTACTCCAGAGATAACAAGTATTTGCTTCAGTAAATTTGATAAATTTTTTTGATACCTTCTTAATGTTAATCTAAAAATTAAATTTTGGCATTCATTTATAACAACCAATATATTTCAAATAGCAATTCAATTTGTACATAAGAGTTGCAAGACATATACTGAATACATTACTCTGCAGAAAAGTTAAGACAATTCCTGATCTTAAATCGCTGTATCTGCATCAAAATAAATACACATCCTTATTTTTAAGAAATTATGCATGAGAAAATGAGAACTGCCAAACAAATTTAAATTATTAACCTACTACCAACTACTTAACTATTTAAAATTATCAGCACTTTTAAAAGGCTTTATAATTAACGAAACTGTACAGTCAGTAAAGTAGGAATTTTTTTTTTTCTTTATAAGAAAGTGCTGGTAAAGCAATGGTAGCAGCCTTAACTGGTGAATTCTGTGGCCAACAGAAGCAATTTTAAACTCAGAAGTGTGCCTAATTGTGTACGGATGAGATTCCAAATAGCAAATATTTTCTTGGGAGTTATTTTAAATAGCAAATATTTTCTTGGGAGTTATTTTAATATAGATGGAATGAATCTATAATTAGAAGTCATAAAAAATGAACTCTGAGGAGGAAGTCCTTATGTATTTCAGCAGGTCACATCTTTCTCATGCTTTATTCAGTCTTCTCATCTGCAAACTGGGAATAATAATCACTTTTCTTTCCTTCTAAAGTGTTTATTATTAACAACTGTAATGTATGTCAATATTTTACAAAAGTAAAATAACGCTGTTTTTAAAGAAAATTAAAACATTATACAAATGCAAAGATTACCATTCATTTTCCCCCAAAAGAGAAAAGACCAAAAATTGTGATTACACATAAAATTCTAATACTCATATGGTTAAAAATGCATGAATAAATATGGCATTCATTTTCCACATAAATTTCCTACTTCTATTAATTTTAAGGTTATTAGCATTAAAAATAATTGACTAACAGGCAGTCTCCAACTTTCAAATAGATTATGCTCCAAATATGCTCAAAACTCATTTTCCCATTTTTTTAAAAAATGTCAGCCTGCCGTAGCCGGTTTGGCTCAGTGGATAGAGCATCGGCCTGCGGACTGAAGGGTCCCAGGTTCGATTCCGGTCAAGGGCATATACCTTGATTGCGGGCACATCCCCAGTAGGGGGTGTGCAGGAGGCGGCTGTTCGATGTTTCTCTCTCATCGATGTTTCTAACTCTCTAGCTCTCTCCCTTCCTCTCTGTAAAAAATCAATAAAATACATTAAAAAAAAAAAAAAATGTCAGCCTGCCAGCACAGCTCAGTGATTGAGCACCGTCCTATAAATCAGGAGATCACAGTTTGATTCCCAGTCAGGGCACATGTCTGGGTTTCAGGCTTGATCCCCAGGGTGGAGTGTGCAGGAGGCAGCAGATCGATGACTCTCACATCACTGATGTTTCTATCTCTCTCCCTCTCCATTCTTCTCTGAAATCAATTTTTTAAAAAGTCATAAATAGGTGCTTCTCAGATTATCCTCAAAGGCTTAATATACTAATCAAAAATGTATTTTCATTAAAATTATCTTCAATAAAATCTTTATAAATTATTTTTCTGGGGAAATGAATTCCACTATACCATCTCATTCCCACCTGCATGGAGGTGAAATCGTTTCATTTCTGGCAACACTAACTAGAAAAATTTTGAAAAGATTAATTTTCAGCACTTTTAAATCTACTCATTCTAGGGCAGCGGTTCTCAACCTGTGGGTCGAGACCCCTTCGGCGGTCGAACGACCCTTTCACAGGGGTCGCCTAAGACCATCCTGCATATCAGATATTTACATGACGATTCATAACAGTAGCAACATTACAGTTATGAAGAAGCAACAAAATAATTTTATGGTTGGGTCACAACATGAGGAACTGTATTTAAAGGGCCAGAAGGTTGAGAACCACTGTTCTAGGGCTTGAAAGATCAACCCTTATGCCTATAGATTTAAGGCTTTTCTGCCTGCTTACATACTAGTACACATTTGTCCCATTGGGACTGCCTGTATTACAATAATCAATTTATTAAATGATTGGATTAGTGTTTAAAATAATGGTGGTTGTTTTTTATATAATTATGGGTAGGAAATTTTATAATTATGTTTCCAAGATTTATAATCAATGTACTTAAATTACTTTTAATTTCAGATTAAAGCATAGCAACATGTTTATTGAGCACAAAAAATTTTAAACAGTACTAAAGTGTGAATTGCTGCTTTCACTTAAAATTTCAAGGCATATCCTCATTGCTATTATCAACAGGTCTACCTACCATCTCTCTGCTGTCCATTAAATCATTAAGTAACCAGACTAGTAGGAACACATTAATGAAGATGAGTAATAAATAGGCATGTATAGGGAAGCAAAAAATATTCTCAATCTACCAAATGGGAGGCATTAATCTCCAAAGTTATCTTTAGTTTCTAAATATGTGAGGAAAATGAAAACAGACAAAAGCCTATGTATGAATACATCTAAAGAGAGGAAAGAACAGAGAGAAGAACTGTAAGCCTTAGGAATACTGGCTGTCTGAAGCCTTCTCATTTTATGATGTCCTCGAAGTCACCTTGTGAGAAGAAAGCAGAGACCATGCTGAGACAGCCGTAAGACAATCAGAGGAAGTGGAGATCAATGGAAGCCAAGGCAGGACAAAGAGGAGGCTCTATGTAAAGTGAATGTAATCCCCAGGTACCATCCATTGGAAGCATCCATGGCTACATTTCTTTAGATCAGTTTCAAAGAAAATATACAATAGCCCCAATGTCTTAAGAAACCTTAATGTGCACCAAGTTTTTCAAACAATTGATGGTTATAAATCTCTCCTTTTTGTTTCAATTACACAGGAAGCACTGGCCTTAAATGATGCAATTTTGTTATAAAATAAAAATGACCATATAGCACAGCAATCACCATTAAATGTTTGGCAGAAATTTTTACTTTTTAAAAAGATCTTTGTCTAGCATGACACCATCTGATGTTGTTTGAAGAGTTAATCTTAACATATCCATACACTCTTTCAACCTGGGATCAGATGTTCGCAATCCTGTAGATTTGAGTGCCTGTTTTTAAAAAAAATAAGAGTGTGTAAATATAGAGTGCAAATAATGTATATGCTTATTCCAATACACGTTTTTATTTCTGTACATAAACACTTCTACCCAGGACCTGAATATATAGTATATGGCATTTTAGTGTCACTATTACACACTTTCTGGATAAGTTTCTCATTCTTTTTCTTTCACTGATTACCTTGAAATGAGCATAATGAAAATTTGAAAACAGTCAGAATCTACCTGTCAAATGACCTTTAAGATTACATTTCAATATTTCTATATTATTGATTCAGTACTGCTGATTTTTAAAGTTTTAGAAAAGTATAAAAACTTACTGTGATAAATTTATGAACAGGTATTTTCTCTTGTCCTTCTGCAATTGTGTAGAACAGCAAATCTTCCAAGCTAGGTAACAGACCCTGTTTTATTTTACTAAAGGGGAAAAAAGAAGAAAAAATTAATCCTCATGTGAACATTCTAGTGAATTTAAGCTATATCCATTATTAAATATTCATTGAACCAGGCTGAACTGATCTACTCAAGATAGCATTAAGTGCCGATTTATCAAAATTAAACCAGTATTATTGAATCCACACTGAAAAACAAGTAAATTATGATTCATACTTACAGATATTTTTTAATACCAGGTTTTAAAATCTTGATGACCATTCCTAGTTGTGCTAATGCCTAACCATCTGTTATGGTGTACTCTCCTGCACAATCCAATACAACCACCCAATATTAATTACAGAGCTCAGCAAATGTTCAGGCAAGTGTCAAAATGTTGTTCTTTTAAAAAAAATTTATGACTATATTTACATATCTATAATAATAAAAGCATAATATGCTAATTAGACTGGACAACCTTCCAAGGAAGCCGGGGCTGCAAGGGAAGCCCGGGTCCTGGGTGCCATGCCAGAGGGAAGCCGGTGCCGGCAGCCGGGGGAAGGAAGGCCTACTCTTGCATGAATTTCGTGCATCAGGGCCTCTAGTTATTCAAATATTTAACCTGATTGTAAAATCTAAGGGAGACAGAAATTATGTGTTGGATAGGAAAGGTTAGCACAGAAGTTCCTGAATCCTGGCTATAATACTTACACTGAGTTACCTGTCTGTGATTGTTGCCTCATCTGAGAAAAGGAGATCTCACAGGGTTATTGGTATAATGACAACTTTCAAAGGAAAATCCTATAATTACTTTTGTAAAATAAACTATCACACAGCATAAGTATGTTTAAAATTGTGTTTTTACACTGTTGAAAGGAGCTTTTCGCCCTGGCTGGTATGGCTCAGTTGGTTGAGCGTCTTTCCAGGGCACATTGCCAGGGTTATGGGCTCCATCCTCCAATAGGGGGCCACTTGATGGTTCTCTCTCATCGATGTTTCTCGAGCCCTCTCTCTCCAAAACCAATAAAAACATATTTTAAAAAAAAAGCTTTTCTCATTGTCCAAATATGTCCTGATAATAAGACTGACCACATGTATTTGTGTATTTAGTTATTACTTAATATAATTATTTCCCTATTATTAGTGATCCATATATTTCTATCTTAAAAAAACAATAGAATATGGAGTTGGTCCACAGAGCATATACATTTATACATGGCAACTATAAAGTTTATCCTAAAATGTTAAAGTTGATTTTAATATAATTTATAGTTGTGTTCAAAGATGTTACAACTTTTAGTTTTTAAAGTGAACCTTAAAATGTATGAATTTCATGCCAATGTTAAAAAAACAAACAAAAACTAACACATATCCTAATTTAATGACATATCCCAGATATATAATTATTCCCCTGAATCTTCTACTGGGGATGTGCCCGCAATCCAGGTACATGCCCAGGTTGCAGGCTTGGTCCCCGGTGGGGGGCATGCAGGAAGCAGCCGATCAATGATTCTCTCATCATTGATGTTTCTACCTCTCCTACCCTCCCCCTTCCTCTCTGAAATTAATAAAAACATATTCTTAAAAAAAAAAAAGAATAGAAATCACTGTTGCCCATGGGCCCAACAGCACAGCATGAGAAGTCTCAAAAGAGGACACGGCTAGTAGTGACAGCAAGGCCCAGAGCTCCTAGTGATCTTGTCAGGGCACCTGGTGAACATTTCAGTCCTCGAGCCCTAAGGACCTGAGTGTGAAAACGGAGGATCCAGGGAGAGGCCGGTTCGGGAAGGTCACGATGGAGAAC
>NW_005871051.1:264062-271577 GCF_000147115.1 Myotis lucifugus | reverse complement strand
ATTATTTGTTGATAAGATGAATGACTCTATCCCCATTTGAGATGAGGAAATAGAGGCTCATACATATGAAACTTCCCAAGACTGCATAGTGGCAGAGATAGGTTTCTCTTATTCCAAACCATTAACCACTAGAGCAGTGATGAAGAACCTTTTGAGCTCGGCGTGTCAGCATTTTGAAAAACCCTAACTTAACTCTGGTGCCGTGTCACATATAGAAATGTTTTGATGTTTGCAACCATAGTAAAACAAAGACTTCTATTTTTGATATTTATTTTATATATTTAAATGCCATTTAACAAAGAAAAATCAACCAAAAAAATGAGTTCGCATGTCACCTCTGACACGCGTGTCATAGGTTCGGCATCACCGCACTAGAGTATACTGACTACCAAACTTACTAGCTAGTTATTAGTTATTACTTTTATAAGGTACAATGTTTTTTGGTCTTACCCTGATCTAAAACCATTAAACAGTGTTCAACAATACTAGTGATTTAATATTTAAAGGAAAATTGAGCCAGCTGTCAAAAAAGTCAGTGAAAAATAACATACTGATTATTTACAGAAAATGGTTTGTCAAATAAATGACAGTGGTAGTTTTAAAAAAAACTGCAGAATAAGCTTTCTATGTATTTATCACACCAGTAAATGGTATTTGCTTTCACTAAAAGCTACATAACTAACATAAAATAGGAATACACTTCTTACCTTATGGTATCCTAGTGCAAAAAAATTAGTGACCATGTTATTGCCTAGCAAAAGTAAATTGTTACTTGCTTTTGGACAAGAGACTAAGTTTTATCCATAAGAGAGTGATTTAAGTCATCTCTAAAAAATATTCTCACAAAATAAATGGTCAAAATTAATAAAAACAAAATAAAAATTAGCTTATGACACTCAGAAACTACAATAGGATGGATATACACAGATTAATAAATCCAAAGAAAAATCTCTCATGCCTTTTTATTCTCCCCCTCACTGCCGAAGTAGGCCTTTAAAAGCTTAGACTCTGATCAGAGACCAAGTTAGCTTCAACAATCTGGTGAGCAAACCAATGTACAGATTCTCCCCAAACTTTCAACCAGGTAGAAATTACTACAAATATCTTTCTTGTCCCTTTTTTCTCCCCAAATTGAATATGGCTTTGTAGCAACACTTCACAATAACACATTTTGCTATTAAAATTCAAAAGCTAAAAATGTAGTTTTCAGTAACTTATATAATAACTAGAAAATCCTTGAGAAGTCTTTTAAGTTTTAATGACAAAAAAAGATTATAGCAGGCTTTCAAACTATAACATCGAGTAAACCCGAGTGATTCCTCCAAATACCTAGGGAAAAACATAAAATTGTTATGACACTCAGAAACTAAAACAGGATATACATAGATTGATAAATCCAAAGAAAAATCCGTTTCATACCTTTTTATTCTTTTCCTTTTACTCTCCCTCACTCCCTTTCTAATTTCTGCCTTTAAGATCCATTCACCATCACTTTGTTCCTTCTTTTTCCCATTCCTTCCCCTACTTTACCCTCACAAAATACCTGCCTAAAATAACAAATGATTTTTGTTAAAAAGTGAAAAAATTCCCAAGTATTTAACTGCCACCCATGACATGTACAGTGTTATTAATTGCTGCTTACAACCTAAGGGAAATAGAACACGTACATAAGGAGGAATTATAATAAAGAAACCATGGGATCCAATCACTGAAAAGTACTTCACTGTGGACTAATAAGGTCAAGCTTTTTTAGAAGACGTGGAATTTGAGCTACACTTGCAAGATGGGTAGGAGCTGGAAACATGACAACAAATGGGAATTTCAGGCAAAGGAAACAGAATCACCAAAGCGATGAAGGTAAGCATTCACTGAGTGTTTATAAAGAACAGTAAACAAATAGAGCATAGGATATACGAATTAAGGTGCCTGTCGCTACCTATGTGTCCAGTAAAATGCCCAATTTTCAGGGTTAGAAGAAATCTATTTAAGTCAACTTATAAATGAGGAACTACCGCCCCGAGTGATCTTTATTTAATTTTTAATTTTTTTTACTGACTGATTTGAGAGAGAGGACAGTTGGTGAAGCACTGTCCCATACATCAAAGAAGGTTGTGGGTTTAATCCCGGGTTGGGGCGTGTATGGGAGGCAACTGATGAATGTTCCTCTCTCTCCACCTTCCTCTCTCTCTAAAAATAAAAACATATCCTTGGGTGAGAATAAAAAATAAAAAATATAAATATGTAATAGATTTTTTTTAAAGGACTTTCTGTTCTTTTATCTTAAAACCCTTAAACAGTAAAGCAAGCTGGGTAAAACTGTCCCCAATTAACAGATAAAGACAGTCTCAAAGTCAAGCAGCATGTCCATCACACACTCAAGTGGTCCGACCAGAATTAGTCCTACAAAGCCGGTCCTGGGTTCCCAGTCCCAGATTCTACCTGCTGTGTGTGGACAAACATGGGGCCTCACACTAAGCCCGACAGGCTCAGGGGAGGTGCATGGTGGGCCTCACAAATCCAGAGACGTGACCATGTGGGGTGGCAACTAAAAGCAGGCCATGGTGGGTAGCTACCCTAAGCCTACAGCTTCCTTGACAAAAATCAGCTTTTACCCTTGAAAATGTTACATGATTAAATTTTTGTTCTGTCTTATTGAAACTGCATCCTGTACAAAATGAGGATGAGATTAAATTAAATTAGGGCTGCTGTTCTGGTTGGACTTTATTGAAATGTATTCAAGAGCAAGCCCAAGTAAGAAGCACGGAAGCCAGCTTTATGTGAGGAAATAACCAGACTGTTCATATCAGCTGATGGCAACTTGTCCACATGCACAGCTTTAGAAGTCTAACAGTGGAAGGGGCACAGGGAGGGCATGTGGATGTACCATAATTCATTTAACTCCACTAATGTTGAACACAAGTTTTCCCCACATTTCTCTAATATGCATAACACTGTGCCAAAATATTAGTAGATGATTCTTCCTATACCTCAGCTTACTTTGCTACCATAAATTCCTAAAAAGGCATGAATATATTTAAAGTTCTTCATACAGTTTAAAAACTATTCTTCAGAAAGTCTGTACTCTTTCAATAACTCCCACCAGGAAGAATCTACTTCTGTCACTCAAAATAACCTCAGCAACATGACAACTTTAAAATTCTTTGCCTGCATCAGAAATTAGTATGCAAAAAAAAATTCCTAAATCCTGAAGGCTATCAACTTTTTGTTCATTATGAAATATCAATAGTTCTGATTTAAAATTAGTGTTTTCACGATGAACAATTCTTTAGTAAGCAATAATGTTACATACCAACCAGAGATACTTCCCAAAGGAAGCCAAGACTTACATTAACATTTTGCTTCTACCACATTGTAGGTGGTCAGAAAAATCACAAGTGCAGTGATGACTCATATGCACTGTTTCATAACCAAAGCAATTTCATACCTTAGAAGATTCCAGGATAAAATCATACTAACAGTCTCTCTACCTATAAGCTATTTACCTCACGTAGAGATATCAATTATTAGTAATTATTTTTGTAAATATGTAATTTCATTAGGCTTTCTTAAGAATTCCTCTTTTTTAAAAAAATAGATTTTTATTGTTTTTAGAGAAAGGGAGAGATAAAAACATCAATGATGAGAGCATCATTGATTAGCTGCCTCCTGCACGCCCCACACTGAGGAATCAGTACGCAACCCAGGTATGTGCCCCAACCAGGAACCGAACCTCGACCTCCTGGTTCATAGGCTCAACCACTGAGCCATGCTGACTGGGTAAGCATTCCTCTTAATAGCAAATGACGTAAAGGGTGAAAAGGCACAGACAAGGGACATTGGGGGGAAAAGGGACATCTATATTTTCAACAATAAAGATAAATTTTTAAAAAATGACAGGCAACTCCTTGGTTTATATAGGATTTAAAGATTGAGCTCCTTAAAGAATGCAAATTCTACAAATTAGACTTGCAGTTTCTACAAACATACTTTTCCTTTACCTCAATACTACAAGAAGGAAGTAGTAGTGCAGCTTTTTACTGGTTTCAAATAATTTTGTAAATCTCAAAGTAACCCACAAATACCTGCAACAAATTTCTCTTCAAGGTGACCTCTATCTTTTCCAGACTAAAATAACGCCCTACTCCCCAATTACTTTCCCTACATACTACCTCACATGCAAAAAAAAAAAAAAAAAGATTGAATTCTACTTGGTAGTCCTATCCTGAATTACTTGATTCTGAAGTACACAGACTTCTTTGTAAAACAGTAAAGCCTGGAAACTAGAAGTTAAAACTCAAGGAGACTAAATTCCAGGACCTAATTCATGCTCTATCAGTGAACTTCACCTAAACATTAATTAGTAACATGTAGTTTGTTAATTACAGATTGTGTACTGATATATCCACGGCTAACTAGATGTGTGGTTTAATGTAAACATTAGGCAGCAAAAAATGTTATATGTTATGATGCTATTAAAACAAAATTTAAACTCACTGATAACCAGTAAAAATTTGTAGTAGAGTAAATCACAAATAAAATGAGGTTCAGTGAAAAAATTAACTATTTTATCTCAAAATTAACTGTACTGTCTCAATTTAATTTTAGCTTGTGAAATGAAAATGTTCACTTTTACTAAAAAGCAAATAATTAAATGATCATAACAAAATTTGTCATCTGTCAATGGAGGGTTTTTTAAAATTCCAAAATATATTATCTATATCTGCCAAATACCATGGCAACTTTATTATCAGTACTGTTCTATAGACCTAACTCAGTTTGTTGAAATGCATAAGTATTTAACCTTACTTCGAAATTCAATTCTCAATAGAATATAATGATTCTATGGCCTTTGCTTTCCATTTATTAAGAATATGAACTTCCAGCCTGGCCGGTGTAGCTCAATGTTTGGGCGGCTACCTATAAACCAGGAGATCTCTGATTCTGGTCAGGGCACAGGTCCAGAATGCAGGCTCCATCCCCAGTAGGGGGCGTGCAGCAGACAGCCAATCAATGACTCTCTCTCATCACTGATGTTTCTTTCTCTCTGAAATCAATAAAAACATATTTTTTTAAAAAAATATGAATTTCCAAAACAAGATCACAGTATCTGAAGATAGGGGAAATCACTTTCACTTTTAATATAGTATTTTTAATTATTCTAATCTTAAAAATATTTTTGAAATGCCATGACTTTGTATAGATAAGCAAACATGCAATTATTGCATATGGGTATGCAATTTTTAACAGATACTACCAAACTGCCCTCCTAAAGAGCTGAACTAATTTAATTTATACTTCTACCAGCAACGTAAGAGTTCCCATTTCCCACACCCTTTGCATCACTTGATTTAACTTAACAAAAGTCTGCCAATCTGATAGAGTAAAAATGATCTCACTGGTATTTTAATACTTTCAATATTGCACTGTCTGAATTACCTATTTTCTAAAGAGCATACTTGTAGTGGTATTTTCCCAACCTGGTCCTTCCGTTATATCTCTTTTCCTTTCTAATTAAATAAGAAATTGCTCAACAAAAAGTAACTTAAAATGCCCTGTTCCCACCTGCAAACCCTTCCCAGGGACCTAGAATATACACACTTGTAGGCTTTATAGACAAGAAGCATGGCATGCTTGACAGAGAAGAAACACTGTGATAAAAATGACCATGTTGGACAAGCATTGCTATAAAGGTTAATGAAGAATCTTTAATGCTATAGCATGCTCTGTGGCTTTTATATAATACTCATTCCAGTCCATATTGGTTTTCTGAAAGGACTGATTTTTTGAAATTAAAAGTCTATAATTAGTCTCGAAACAGTATGCAAAATAGGTTGAAATGAGACAAAAGAGTGGATATGAGGGTACAGATTTTAAATTTGAAGTCATCAGATATGTGGAGGTAAATGTGAGAACAGAGCTTGGAGGAGAGATGATATCACCTACACAAAGGTGAGAGTCAAAGCCGAGAAAAGGGAGACGCTCTTGAGAAGGTAGACAAATGGCAAAGCAGCAAAGGCCCCAGCCTCAGGGTTTACCCAGTGAACAGACCCAAAGAGTCAGGAAAGCAGACAGACAACTTAAAAAATGGGAGAGCCAAGCAAAGTGGTTTTCAAAATGATAGAATGACTAACAAAATTAAATAAGAGCACTACGTGGAAAACTGAGCACAGATCATTCCATTTTTCCATGAGATATTTAAGAAAGTACACAGTCCTAAAATTCAAGGTCAATGCCCTTGTCAGGTTTTACAATAAACAAAGCAATTTCATTCTATTTAATGAACAGTTATGTTGTATACAACACATGCCAAAACTGTTCTAAGTAAGCCCTTTACAAAACGTTAACTCGTTTTTCACTTGGCTATTTCTTTTAATAACCCCCTATAAAACCTGGCAGGTCCTGAGTGAGGACTGGCATTCCAGGTGGTTTGCGGCTGGAGGGATGACCTATGCTTTGGAAGCTGAGCACCAGTAATAAAATCAACTGGAAGCTTACCTCCCAGAACACGGGCAAATGGAAAGGAGGACAGCTACAACTGGAAACCAGAACATTCAGAAAATAGGATCTTTAACCAGATAAATTTTTTTCACAATCTCAAGGCCAGTGCTCTTCACTTCATATGTAAACTGGAGACAGCTGGCGTTCACTCTTGAAATCCTTGATTGGAAAACTCTCAGGATTTTCATATTTAGGCATAACTCATTTTATTGCATTTAGCTTTATTGCCCTTCCTAGGTATTGAGGGTTTGTTTTTGTTTTGTTTTTTACAAACTGAAGGCAAGACTCTCCACCAGCAAAAAGATTACGACTTGCTTGTTACTGCAATATTCGCTTTATTACAGTGGTATGCAAGGTATGCCTGTAGTACCTGAACCAGTCTAGCCTATTACTCCAAACTTTTAATTGAGGTAAACAAGACTATCTTACTGATCACTCAAAATCCAGGGCATCTAAGCAAATAATCTTGACGGTACCCTGGCCGAGGCGGATTTTCTTTGGGGACTGGGGAGACTAGGAGGACATTTATGTAGGGGTTGTCAGTATTAGCCAAAATAGGGTTTCAAAGTCATTGCTAGGGTTTCAACGTTCATCAAGGAACAAGGTTCTGGGGGAAAAGGAGGGATCCTAAAGCCACTGAAGAGACATACACTGGAAGCCGTTTTCAATAGAAAGCAGGTCCCATCCTATTGCCTTTAAGGACAACTTTAAATGCCAGTAATCGCATTTTGCAATTCTGTGTGTGAGTACAGGTATTTAAACCAGTTACACGTCTGGTAAACCAGATGACAAAGGTATCAGATGAGATTAACCATACCCATTCTAGTCCCTAAAAAAACATAGGAGGTGGAAATTTAACAAAAACCTAGCCTTTTAGATCCTGAAGGGGATGTGAGTCATCTAACTGAAGGTGTTCAATGATGTGCCCAAGGTCCTAAGGCTGCTCTGTAGCACGTCATCATCACTCACGGAATACCACAGACTTTGCCCATCATTCAAGTGATTTTAAAAAAATAA
>NW_005871051.1:262805-263660 GCF_000147115.1 Myotis lucifugus | reverse complement strand
CCGTTGTCATCACCAAGAGCAGCAGAGACATTCGCCCTCTGGCGTGGACTGTTTGCATCACCGTTGCTTTTCGACGCTGCAGCGACCACATTAGGTTTAATGCTTCAACAACGTTGCGATTGCGTTCTGGCCCCATGAAGCTGACCCTCTCCTGAACGAATGAAGAATCACACTTTCGATTTGACTTAAGAGTACGTGGGGCTGGAGATAATGTCGGTACAGGATCAGAAAAACAGCAGGGCAGGCAGAGAACAGACAGGAGTATTTGTAACCCCCCTGGGCAGACAGGGGTCGTGCCCACTTGTACTGCACAGGACACAATACCCAGGGCCCTGCTTCCCACGCCGAGGGAGAAAAACCAGCTTTGTGTGAAGACGAAAGGGCTGTGCGGTACAGATGAGTTCACATCCGATCACTGTCTGAACTCGAACTTTTCAGTGAGCGTCCTGCCGGCCGCATTTCATCTTCGGAATTCTAACCTATGTCTTCCAAAACACCTCGCCCACCTCCCGCAGCACAACCCCCGGGCCAAAGCCCGTGGTCCCCGGGGCAAACGGGTGGTCGGCACGCGCGCCCCATCCCCGCGGCCACGTGACCCTCTGGCCCCTCATCTCCTCTCGGAAACCTTACTTCCGGCGCCCCAGATGGCTCCACGCAGACCGAGATGTTTCCACTCTGGAAATCTGTCAGGATCCTCGGCCACGTTAGGTTTTCCAAAGAGACGGAGGCTGAGACCGAAGGAGGGCAGACGGAGGACACCCGAGCCCGGGAAAAGCCACGAGTCGGGAGGGGCGGGCTCCGCTTCAGCGCCCGGCCCCTGCTTTGTCAGTCTGCGTGGGGGTCCGTGTGCAATCC
>NW_005871051.1:247194-262336 GCF_000147115.1 Myotis lucifugus | reverse complement strand
GGGAAAAGATGCTCGGGGCGGGGGCGGGCCGCTCTCCTCCCGGGATCGTCCTCCCGGGGGGGGGGGGAGAGGGAACCCCGAAGGACAGGCCCGCGACGGGGTGTGGGTGGGGGGGGCCGGCTCCGAAGCCGCGGCCTCCGAGCCCGACTCCGCCGCCTCCGACTCCGCTGCCGCAGCTGCTCCGACCGGTGAGGGCTCCGCACTGAGGCTGAAGCGCAGGCGGCGGCCGGGCACATACCGCGCTCCCTCTCCGGGGGCGGGACCACGCCGCGGGCACGCCCACCTCGCCAGCTTCTATTGGCTCAGATTCCCGACCTCTCTTCTGATTGGGCGCTGGAGCAGTCAAACTTCCCTCGGCGTTGGGTGCGTTCCGCGGCGGGCGGCGGAGCGGCCGGAGGCGGGGAGAGGCGTGGAATGGACGCGCGAGGCGGGGAGCGGCCGGGCCTCGGGGGAGCCGCCTCCCTCTCCCCGTGCGCACCCCGCGGCCGCTCTACTGCGGAGCCCAGGGCTCAGGGGTCGTCATGGACGCGGCGGAGAGGCTCCCGGGCTCGGGCCCTCCCGCTGCTGAGGAGACCGGGCGGGCGGCGGGACCCGACGACGGGTAAGGGCGTGCGGCGACCTCCGAGGGCCGCATCCCCTCGAGGGCAGCCCCCGACGAGCCTGGTCCCTCTCCCAGACGCTGGCAGTTTCCATGGCTGGCGACTGCCCAGATGTGAAGTGTTTTGGAAAAAATGAGCCCAGTCGGCTGTTGTGCTGTGCGGCCATGTGGACGGCCGGGCCGGGCCGGGCGGAGGGCGAGGGGCAGTCCCAGAAGGCGGCTGCTCTCCGGGTCCCAAATGCCTTAAAAAAAAAAAAAGAATGTGCACCCGTATCTCCAAAAGCATTAATGGGCAGCAGCTCGAGAGAAAGATGCTTTTCTGTGTTAAAAGCCGCCTCGTCCCTTCCCAATGGAAGCCCGCGAGTTCGGGTCCCCCCCGCGGGCGGCCGGCATCCCCGGGGCCGCCTGCCCTTTTGGACCTGCGGCGGGCGGCCGGGGTCGTGACCCCTGAGTGTCCCTCTGAGCCTGCAGTCACTCCGCTCAATGCTCTAAAACGTATATGTTTAGACTTTTTTTTTTAAGATGAACTTTTAAATATTTTTTTTATTGATCTCAGAGAGGAAGGGAGAGGGAGAGGGAGAGGGAGAGAGAAACCTCAGTGATGAGAGAGCATCGTGGATCGGCTGCCTCCTCCGCGCCCCCCACTGGGGATGGAGCCCGCAACCCAGGTCTGTGCCCTTGACCCCATTCGACCCGACCGGGACCCTTCAGTCCGCAGGCTGACGCTCTACCCACTGAACCACCCGGCCAGGGCCAAAGATGGTTTATTGGAACAAGTAGGTTTTAAATGCATAGATTTCCCCCAAAAGGTTAGTGGGTGATTTTTTACGAAACAGGAAGGGTGTGTGTCAGGCGCGTCAGGAACTGATCACCAGGTTTACCGTAAAAAGCTAATGAGTCTTATGCTCTTGCAGCAGATTTTTAATTAGGAGAGCTGGCTGTCCCTACAGGGTGTGTCACCTGTAGCATGTCACCGTCTTGCCATGTTTAAGTTCTATCTGCTCTTTTTTTGTTGTTGCTGTTGTTAATCCTCACCTGAGGATATGTACATATTTTTTAATATATTTTTATTGATTTCAGAGAGGAAGGGAGACATAGAAGCATCAATGATGAGAGAGAATCATGGATCTTCTGCCTCCTGCAAGCCCCACGCCGGGGATGGAGCCTGCAACCTGGGCATGTGCCCCAACCCGGAATCCACCTGTGACCTGGTTCATAGGTCAGTGCTCAATCGCTGCTGAGCCACCCGGCTGGGCGAGGATATTTTTTTCCATTGATTTTTTTTCTTTTTCTCTTTTTAGAGAGGATGGAAGGGAGGGAGAGACACAGAGAGAGAAACATCCATGTGGTTGCCTCCTGTAAGCACCCCCATCCGGGTGGGATCGAGGTACCTCACCCCCTTCACTCTGGGGGGTCTGACCTCTAACCACATAGCAAAACCGGCCAGGGCTCTATCTGCTCCTTAACCAGAAGAACGTGGAAAGAGCTGTTGTGTAAAGCACTTAATCACATTTAAAAAAGAAAATGTTAAGGCAATTGCAATTTATTTAGAGGCCTTTTATTACTACTTCATGTTACCTGTCACTAAAATTTGACAGGAATCGAAGTAATAACATACTCATGAAAAGGAACACCAAATTTTGTAAGAATGATAAATACTACCTCTGCCTAATCTCTCCTGTCTGATTTATCAATGACATAAACCTGAGTATTCTCCCATCTTTTAGGTATAACTTTGTTTAATCCGTTTCGTGGGTGCCTTCCTTTCAACCACATTCAGGTTACTGACAAATCCAGTTATTATTTTCCTCCCTGTTCTTTTTTTCTTAGTTTCTCTAATTTTTCTATGCAAATTCTTTCCAATGATTAAAGGTTTAAGTACTTTATAGTATACTTAAACATAAAAAGCAAACCTTATAATAGATTATTTTCTAGAGTTCCTCCTTTCAAGGATAAACTGGTGAGAATAGACATTACTCCTAACATTATGAAAAACTGAAGAGTCTGATGAAATTCAACCCCTCTGAGAAGACCAATGAAAAAGTTAGAGACAGCAAATTGAAATGACCATAAATAGAATAAAAATGTGACTCAGTGCTTTCATTTGATTCTTTTCTTCATCTACAATGTTTTTTTAATCTTTACTAATTGTCTTTTAATCAAGTACAACTTTGGAACTATGAACTGCAGTTAATTACTGTTTCCATGAGGTTAATTATTCACCTCCTCAGTCATATCACATAAACAAAATACAGCCCTATAAAAACATTTTTTTACACGTGCAATGGCCCCACCCAAGATTGCTACAAATACCAAGTGCCTCTCCAGGCTAGCAAGTGGCTGGGTCCTCAGAGCTACTTACTCTCAGACTTCCTCTTTGCTGCTAGGCGAAGTGCCGCTAGCCTGCAATGGGTGTGGTCTCACAGCCACTGGGAAGGCAGTCCACCGTCACAGGAGAGGTTGGAATGCACCCACTTGGTGTCTATTCTCACCAAAAGCACAGTTCCTGAGCTTCTCTGTTCTTTTGAAGATTAAAAAATGGCTAATGTCTCAGGATCATAATGTAACCTATACGTAAGTTCCAGATCTTGCCCTTCGTAACAACTAAAAGGCTGTTTGTTGACCTAGAGCTAAATTGAAAATAATTCTCTTTTGACTAACAGCTTATAAGAATTGCCTAAGGTTTTTTATTTGTTTGAAATTCTTCTATTTAAAGAAGAAAGTAAGGTTCAGGAAACCTCTACACAAGCTTCTGCTACTACTTCCCTTTCTTCTGTTGGTTTCCTGCTTTAATTGGCCAACTTCCTAGCCTCACTGATAAGCCCTGCCAGACATGACTTATTTTTCCAAAGCTGAATTTAGATTTGCATTAAAATAAGTATTTTAAGTCCCTCTTCTGTAAAATGGGGATAATATTGGTATCTTATCTCATGGATTCTTGTGAAGGTGAAATGAATCAACACATGTAAAGCGCTTAGAACAATGGCAGTAGCACTGTTAGCTATAATAGTAATTATTAATAGCAATAATAATTAATAGTAATGATAATAATTACTCTCATTATTCTCTGAGTGAATACATTTTGTTGTGCAATGTGATTCGTTGTCAGGTCTATTACTGAAAAGCCAAACTGGGAATTGTTTTAAAAACTCTAATCATAAAATACTATTTAAAAAGAAGCTAGCTTCCCAAAATGAGATTATTTAATTCATTTTTAGAAAGAATTTCCAAAGTATCTTGAAATACAGACTGCTGCAAAAGCAGTCAGATTAAGCAAAGCTGGGCTCAGTGCCCCAGGTACCAGCTATTGACAAATAACTTTTAAAAAATACTAAAGAAAGAAGAACTGGGAGCGAAAATCAAACAACAAAAAACTGGCCTCAATACATATGTCATATACCATTAAATCTAAAAAATTTTTTCATTTGCTACCTATATAAATTAAACCTCTGTTCCTTGTGACATTACACAAAAATGGTGAGAGAAATTTTTATCAAATTTGAAGAAACTATTTGAATGTTCTCATTTAAAATACTAACTATGCCCAGCCGACGTGGCTCAGTGGTTGAGTATCAACCTCTGAACCAGGAGGTCACGGTTTGATTCCTGGTCAGGGCATATGCCCAGGTTGTGGGCTTGATCCCCAGTATGGGGTGTGCAGGAGGCAGCTCATCAATGATTCTTTCATCATTGATTTTTCTATCTCTCCTTCTCCCTTACTTTCTGAAATTAATTTAAAAAATTTTTAAATAAAATACGTGAAATTCTTTTTGAGGGATCCCATAATAGCTGGAATGGGAGTGGGGTGGAAATCAGTTATTTTTCCTTCATTCAGAGTGATATAGTAAATATTTCAGTTAGCTCAGTTTATGTTAATATTGTTTATACATAGATCAAAATTATATGCATAGAGCCTCCAGATATTTATTGATTTTTTTCAAAGTGATTTTAATTCTAGATGTGGTGTTTTTGCTTTTGTGTTTTTTAATATATTCTTTATTGATTTCAGAGAGGAAGGGAGAGGGAGAGAGAGTTAGAAGCATTAATGATGAGAGAGAATCATGGATCGGCTGCCTGCTGCACGCCCCCTACTGGGGGTTGAGCCCACAACCGGGGCATGTGCCCTTGGCAGGAATCAAATCTGGGACCCTTTAGTCCTCAGGCCGACGCTCTATCTACTGAGCTAAACTGGCTAGGGCTTGTTGTTTTTTCTTGTAAATTCATAGCATTAAATTGAACTAACACCCGTCCCAGAGATAAGAAAGTCTTACTTGTATATTAGCAAAACTTTAAAATTTTTTTATTTTATAAATAACCCCAAAGTCAAAACCATACCTGTCTGAGAATGAAAACAGCCTCTGTGGTAGATTGTATTACTGTTCCTAAATAATTTTGTCCCTCCCACTGGTAGGATTTTACCTCCCCACCTTGTTGAATGGCAGGGTTGGCCTCATGTCTTCATTTGTTCAACAAAATGAGGAAGAAAGTGATATATACCACTGCTGAGCGTAAACTTTAAGAGTAATTGCTTGGTTCTGTCATATTTTTCTTTTGCAGCACGAACAGCATGTCTCACAAAGAGGATGTCCTTCAGCTGGGTCCCAGGATGATGGCACAAAGCTGAAGATAACTGCGACTGACAGCATGAAGAGAGAGACACCTGACTGTAAGTCATTTTAACTTGGGGGTTATTACCATCAAATGACTTGACTTACCTTGACCAGTAAATCATCCAACTCAGTGAAGAAGACTTAGCAGCCCTGAGACTAGTGTGGATTACAAAGAGAACTCGGAAAGATAGGCAGTAGACCTCCAGAGCGGTTGAAACTTAATACCAATGAGAGAACAGTCAGAGTAGACCTCTTTCAGGATCAATTAAAACCAAAGGTTAGGTAAGAGATGTTGGATTGCTATTTCAGCATGCCATACATATTTGGACATTTTAATTGGGGGAATTAGCAATGGTTTGAAGTATGAGCTCTAAACCAGTTATGCTGTGTTGGCTTTATGCTGTGAAATCTAATGTTGGTTCAACATCTGGCATTGGTCACATTTTTAAACCCTGAAAAAGAAAAATGAGCCTGGACTTTTGCCTGTTTATGTTCATCCAAAGGTAAGATCATATTACCAATGCAGGAGCCAATTACTAAACTCCACTGAAACCATTATTTATAGAGCTAAACTCAGACATCTGAGAAAAAGCATCCAAGTCCACAGTAATGTGTTTTGATGTTCTGGGGAAAAGGGGAATCAATATTCATCCTCTATATAGCTTGGATTCCTTCAAACTCTGTCTTTACTTTTCAAGCATCTGACATTTACAGTCAGCATGTGATTCCCTCTGTCCAGTTATAAGTCGCAACAGCAGCTCCACAACAGAAATGTTGACTCATGATTCATGATAGAGCTGCATCTCACAGCAACAACACCATGTGGTGTGTTGTAAGGCAGAATTTTATTCGTATGCACCCCAGATAGGAGAAACAGCCTAAATGGAGTAGGAGAATAGAATAAAATAATGTGATACTTCCATATAGTGGGATAACATAAATTATTTAAAATCAATGATCCCCAGTATCATGTATTAAAGTAGATAAGTCTCAAAAACACCGTTGAGGAGAAAGAAAAGTTAAATATTGATGTGTATAGTATGATACCATGATTATAAAATGGTAAAACATGCAAAACAATATATTTATAGATTTATACACATTTGGTTTAAAAGTTTCAAATGTGCAAAGGAATGATAAACATCAAATTCAGTGTTTGGTTATTATCTCTGTGTATATACAATGCCGAATGGGATTGAAGACATACATGTACACAGAGAGCTTCATCTGTAATGATTGATTTAAAAAAAAAAATCTGAAGCAATATGGCACCTGGGTAGTTGATTATGGATGTTCTTTATATTCTCTCTTTTTCTCTGTTTGAAGAAATCTTATTATGTTGAAAGCCATTATTTTTCCCTAACAATTATAAGTGTAGAAAATATTACAAATACAATATTCAATTTTTAAGGTTCCTTTTAAACTTTATTTAATTTTTCCTAATCAATGCTGGTTGATAAAACCAGTAAGCAATATAGCTACCCTAGAAATATATTTCAAGAGTGCAACCAACAGACACTATCCTTGAGCTAAAGACTTTACAAAAGGTAAGAATGACTAATATTTAAATGAAACTTATAGAAAAAATTATTTGGTTCTTCGCTTATATTTATAAACATAAATATGTAAGTAATTCTTTCATTAAACAAGTATGAGTATAAAATACATGCTTCCAGCCCTAGCCGGTTTGGCTCAGTGGACAGAGCGTTGGCCTGCGGACTCAAGGGTCCCAGGTTCGATTCCAGTCAAGGGCATATACCTTGGTTGCGGGCACATCCCCAGTAGGGGGCGTGCAGGAGGCAGCTGATCAATGTTTCTCTCAAAAAATAAATAAATAAATAAAATACATGCTTCCAGGCCTGGCTTGGTTGCTCAGTTGGTTGGAGTGTCAACCCGTGCACCAAAGGGTTACAGGTTCAATTCCCAGTCAGGGCACATACCTAGGTTGTTTCAATCCCCAGTCAAGGTGCATGGGGGGAGGCAACCAATCAATGTTTCTCTCTCACATTGATGCCTCTCTCTCTCTCTCTCTCTCTCTCTCAAAAATAAATAAAAACATATCCTCGAGTGAGGATTTATATGTATATCCTTTCTTCCTTTGAAGTTAAACAGCTATTTATGCCCTGGCCGGTGTGGCTCAGTGGTAAAGCATCAGCCCACATACCAAAGGGTCTTGAGTTTGATTCCTGATCAAGGGCATGTACCTGGGTTGCAGGTTCACTCTTCGCCCCCAGTCGGGCCTTGTGCAGGAGGCAACCAGTCAATGAGCCAATGTAAGACATGGATGTTTCTCTCTTCTTCCTTCTCCCTCTCTCTCCCTCCCTCTCTCCCCCTCTCTCCTGCCTCCCTCCCTTCCACTCTCTAAAAAGCAATGGAAAAAATATCCTTAGGTGAGGATTAAAAAAGAAGAAGCTATTTATCTTTGTAATATTGCTGTTAGGGATGGTATCAATTGCTAAACTTTATGGCTATAGAAATTATAAATTAACTAGAGGCCTGATGCACGAAGATTCGTGCAAGAATGGGCCTTCTGCCCTAGCCAGTTTGGCTCAGTGGATAGAGCGTCGGCCTGTGAACTGAAAGGTCCCAGGTTCGATTCCGGTCAAGGGCACATGCCCGGGTTGTGGGGACGATCCCCAGTGGGGGACTTGCAGGAGGCAGCCAATCCATGATTCTCTCTCATCATGGATGTTTCTATCTCTCTCTCCCTCTTCCTTCTTCTCTGAAATCAATAAAAATATATTTAAAAAAATAAAAAATATGCACAAAAATTTAAAAAAAAGAAAAGAATGGGCCTTCCTTCCTCTGGCTGCCAGCACCACCTTCGCTCCAGCTGGAGCCGCCTTTCCGCCTTCCCACGCTGCCCAGAAGCCCAGAGAAGCTGGGGTGGTGCAGAATGCCTGCGTTACGCCCCCGGCTGCTCAGTGCCTGCGTATGCAAATTAACCCAACAAAGATTTGCATACTCACTCCTGATTGGCTGGTGGGTGCCACACAGGTACAGTCAATTTGCATCTTTCTCTTTTATTAGTGTAGATAAGGTCACACAGCTAATTAATAATAAAGTTGGCAATGATACACCCTCAAGCTAAATGTGGCCTTTGCCCTCATTTCTTTTGAACCATTGTACAAATGCCTACAGTAGACATGTTTATGGATGTAAAAATGCCACAAGGGTCATAAAATCTCTGGGAGTAATGTCCCTAATGAGAGGCTCCATTGGCAAGCTGAGTAAAGAACAGGTTGTACTATTTTAGATAGAGATGAAGCTCCGATAAGTCAGAATTGGAATGCTCCGTCTAATCCATTCTGGCGCATTTTAGCTAAGTGGCATACAGGCACAGTTACCAGACCTTTGGATTCTTTGGATTCTTAAAGATAATCCAATCAAGAAATATGATTTTAAAAAAATAAAATTATATGACTGATTTTTAAACATAAGCAGCTCATTAAATTTTTTAAAACACTATATACAAACTATCTGCAAGAATAATTTAACTGCTCTGAGCAGTCAGATGATGAGGTTTTTTCCCTGACAGATTCTACTCCAGATCTGTAGTCCCAGCCATGCACATCCCATTTCCCTTGAAACTGCTGCAGCTACCTTGCTACCAGGAGAGGAGCTAGTCTCCCAGCAAACCAACACACCCAGGACAAGGAGAGATGGAATCTGTAATCTCAATGACATTCATGAGCTACTTACTCAACCAGCTCAGATGCCTGCCCCACTTTGTTACATGTGATACATTTCTTTATTACTTTAATCACTTTGAATCTGGGTTTCTGTTAAGACATTCTGACTGATTCAAAATCACACTGTAGGAGATTCTGTCTCCTATAGTGTCTGTGTTTCTCTTTGCCCTGAGAACAATTTATGACATCTACTTCCGCTCTCATTTTTTAACCCTACTGAATTATATATCTATGTTTTAACCTATATACACATGATATGACTTGCATTATTTAAAATAAAATGATGGAGTTGGAGATACGGAGAGCATAAGAAGCCAGCACCTAACCTTCAGTTTGGACTCAGAATCATTTTCATTTCATTCTAGATTTGCTTCCCTTCTCTCCCAACAAAAATAATATTGAGCCATATTAAGACAACCAGCTTTGCCCTTGTGTTAAACTAGACTTCTATGCTTGTGCCTGATTGATTAATGTTTGGACTTTAACTTGCTATTCTTCATTCTTGCCAAAATGATCAGTTTTCCTTTACCTAACCAACTTTCCTCCTGGGAGTTTTTGCTTATGCCATTCTTATCCCCGTATATGTCCTAAGCCCCTTTCTCTACTTATCAAATCCCACTGACCTTTCCAGGTCCCCATCTTACGTCTTCATGGTGCTCTGCAATTTCTTATGTAACAGCCCTTTTACCCTGGTAACAGCTGTTACCCTCAGAACAGCCATTGAAGATGGGCAAGTAGGTACAATCTCATTTTGCAGGTGTGAAAATTGACACAGAAATGTTAAGTAATCTGTCCAGCATTTTAGTAACTTGCCTCAAAAGTACCAAGTATTTGACTTTATGTCTTTTACCCCTACCATTGTCCCTTTCCATTTTCATCTGGATATACTTCCTCTTTCCTAAGAATTCAGCTCAAATGTCATTTCTTCTGAGAAGTCTTCCCTGGCCTGTCCAGGCAGAGTTAAGGGGTCCTTTCTCTCTGTATCAGGGTTCTTTTGGTAATATCTTCATTTATTGCAGTACTCTGTGTGCCTCTGTCTTCAAACTAGACAGGAGGCTTTAGTGGGGTTTTTTGTTTGTTTGTTTGTTTGTTTGTTTTTTGAGGATTTAGTATTTTTAACTTTCAACATATCTACCATCATTTTGAGTAACATCATTTTCAATCACATAATTGAGGCTGTTTAATGTAACATATAAAATAAAAGAAATATATAAGAACAAATGAACCTTTCCGACACTTTTTGAATCTTGAGTAAATTTATTCTTTATTATATTTCAGAAAGAGGAGGAAATTTTAAAAATAAAATTGCAAAAGGGCTGTATGGACCCCTTGTTTTTAGTGACTGTCTACCTGTGCCAACCACCAAGGAGATTACATAGATTAAAAAAACATGGTGTTTTGCTTTGAGGAGCTAGACAAAACACAGATAGATAAACTCCTAATTAAATACAGTATTCTGGATACTATAAACCTTACACATATATGTATTTTTATGGGTAAATATGATATAGAAATGAATTCTATTTATGGGGTTATGGAATATTCTAGAAAGGAGGTGGCATTTGGTAGGTAAAAACCCAAGTGTATAGATTGACCAGGGCATTCTTTCAAGAACAAAAAAGAGTGAAGTTAAATGGTAGGTTCAGGGAACTACAAATAATCTGGTATAGTCTTATTAGTACTCTCCACTAAATATTTCCAGTCTCTTACTGTGTAGGATTGCATATCCGTACTCCCTTGAAGTTGGATGGATCCAGGCAACTTGCTTTGGCCAGGGGAATGTGATTATAAACTTAACAGGCCAATGCAGAATTTTCCAATCTCTCCTTTCCTATGCCCCTATAACTGTTAATGCTTAAAGCTTTTGGCTGCTTTGTCTACCAGAGTATAAAAGTTTAGAGAGAGAAACCTTGTCAGTTTAAACTTCTGTGATTTGGGGACTTTATTCTCTTCTGATTGATCCACCTAATATGAGAGGAAGGTAGGAGGAAGATCATTGAGAAGCCAGTCCTATTGGCAGCATATATAAAGATCAGTTTATAAAATGACCACTTACCTAAAAGTGTGTTGCCAAAATATTTGAATTCATGAATTCAAGTAAACACATTTTATGCTTTTTCAATTGCATGCCATTTCTGACTAGCTGTTCTTATTTCACAACTAACTCTAAATTGACCAATGTAATTTAAGTCAAGAAAAAGATGTCTTCATAATCCAAGCTTTATTTAATCTTACAGTCACAAAGTCACTGACCTTTGTGTTCCAGGTAGAAAAAAGTATCCAGAGCCATCTGTAGCCTTAGTCTATATTAGCTATCGTTGGTATTGAACACTAGCCGTCATTACATTTTTACTGCAAGAGGCATGATACGAAGGAAAATGCTTGCAATTTGGAGAGAGACAGGTTTAGATTTTAATTCCAGTAGGTTGTACTACCTTCACACAGTACTGCCTTCATGGATTTTTTCTTTCCTTCATGGATTTTTACCTCCCAGCTAACATTGTATTTTAACAGAGGTTTCTAGAAATATTGTTTTAATCCAAGAATGTGACTGAAATAGTAAAAACTTGACATCTCATGATAGGCAAAAAAAGAATGTTGGTGTTGATTAGCACCTGAGCTTTGCTAACACCCTCCGTGAGAGGAGGAGCTAAGAGTTTGTAGATTCTGTAGAGGTAAGCTTATGTAGGCAGAGGAGGAAATGAGGTAAGAAAAGGTCTAGACATGAGGGGTTGTCCTAAACTGGAAACATGTAAGGTCAAGGGTCTATGAACCGGTTGGAATACATATTTTAAGATACCTGAACACTGAGAGAAATACCAACAGAAGACAAGGGGATGTGGAACAAAGATGGAGATAAACTTTGTCTCTTCATAATTGTAGTTTTTTTCTCAGTAAGTTGTGAAGTAGGCCAAGGTAAGTGCCTCAAGTGTGTAACTTTCTAGAGTCTGCACAGATGTTGAGAGGAAAATCATGTCCCTGCACAGTGAGAAATCAAATAAATAAATTTTAAGTCCATTTCTGAAGACTAAATTTGTTTACTTAAAGTTTAAGAATGTAGCCTGGCTGGCATGGCTCAGTGGTTGAGCATCGACCTATGAACCAGGAGGTCATAGTTCAATTTCCAGTCAGGGCACATTGCCCAGGTTGTGAGTTTGATCACGAGTGTGGAGCAGGGGGGACCGTGCAGGAGGCAGCCGATCAAAGATTCTCTCTCATCATTGATGTTTCTATCTATCTCTCCCTCTTCCTTCCTCTCTGAAATCAATAAAAATACATTTTTAAAAAAGTTTAATAATGTATATAGATCTCTACAGGCTTTCTGAACTGAGAGTCAGGCAACTGGAGTTCCAGCTCCAGGCTGGCCATCCCCTAGCACAGTGGTCGTCAACCTTTTGGACCTCATGGACCACCAGTTGGCAGCTGCTGCCCTAGCAGGTTGACCCGGGCAAGTGTCTTGACCTGTCAGTGCCTCAGTTTCCCCGCCTCTAAAATGGAAGCTTGAACTAAGTAACCTCAAAGGTGTTGTCTGAGTCCCAAGTGTGATTCTGAGCACGGGTTACATGCAGTTGTGGCTTTTGTCTGGAGATTAGTTGACATTTGCTGATGAATTCTCATGTCTATTGTTTTTCCAACAGATACTATGGGCATTACTTTCAAGGTGACACACTATAAATATCAAACAGGTGAAAGATTGTTGTAAGTCCAGTGACTAGACAAAAGCTATAAACGCCTAGCATATGGCGTTTTGCAAGAGCAATAAAGGGCACATGCACCTTTAGATTAATAATTAAAGATACTGTTAAGGGATGGTGCGAGAAGGGGCAGTGGGATATATACAGCCAAGAACCTCAGAGCCTGGGTGGGAACTTGTCCCAGTGTGTGGAACAATGTCACTGTAATCTGGTTGGTATAATGTGAGTCTCAGTGGGGTTTTCCTCAGGGGCAGACATTAGCAGAATATAAGGCAACCATGTTTGCAGGTAATTCATACACTGGCCAGCTGGCACTCAGACCCACGGCAGGGGGCTCAGTAGCCGCTCAGCACGCACGTGCTCGCTGCCTTTGGAAGCAGCTGTTGGCTCTAAAGAGCTCTACAGTCGGACTCCTCTGACAGTCTCCAGGACAGTATAGTGGTGCAAACCTTAGTGTGTGCTTTTAGAGAGCCATTAGCAGAAGGAGATAACCACAGTGTAAATAGAAAGCAGGTGGACTGGTACAACCAGTGTCACGAAAATAATTTTCAAGTCAATTACTGTAGGCTTTTATTTGGGAGGGGGGTGTACTTTTTAAGGGAATGGGATATCTAGGCTCCACTTATCTCTAAATAATAACTCTTTCACTCCTAGCAACCACTTCCTGGAAAACAACCTGACAAAAAGATCAAAACAGTGAAAAGAGGTCTTTCGCACATTTAAAAATGATAAGAGAGGTTTTAAGAGCAAAATGCTGTAATAGCTTCAATCAAACATGGCTGTATTCATTCTCTCTCAGATCAGCAGCCAGGGTCAGGCACTTTCTTGCTGCAAAAACACATATTAACCCTTCCATGGTCACTGCATTCTGGATATGACAATCACGAACCTACAGAACGTTAAGGTAAAACAGTCACTGTAATTTTATTGGGTGTATAGTTTGCCCCATGCATGAACTGCACAATAATAAAACAAATTGCACCCTTACCTTGCTTCTCAAAGGGACTCTGTTTCTTCACTTGTAAAGCAAACAGCAGCACCCTCTTTGGGGGACTGCGGTGAGAATTAAATGAGTAGTGTGTGCGTGTTATTCAGGGACAGGCCCAGGAGCTCAACACATGTCAGCTTCCTGTCCCTTGCAGTCCACTTCTATTAGGAAACCCAGGTGATCTTCTTAAGCTGTAAGTCAGATCTTGTTACTACTCCCCGGCCTGATGGCTTCCCATTGCAGTAAGGGTAATGTTAAAAATTCATAGCCTTCCCACAAGGCCTCCTCGGTTCTGCCTACTAGTAAAGTCTTGGCTACAGCGTCAGCCAGTCTCCCCAGGTCTTCAGATGGGCAGAGCTGCCTCATGGCTCCTACATGGTAGGAGCACAAGGGGAGATTTGGGGGCTTTATCTCCTATCTAATAGGCATCCACCCCAACTTATTTAATATGCACAGTTGATACTCTATAAATGTTATGTAAAATGCTGTGCAAAAATAGCTTCTGACCGCACTGCTCAGAGCCACACTGCTGCCGGAGAGGCCCTTCTGAATGTAATTGGGGACTGTCACTGCTTCTGCACATGCTGTCCCTTTGCCTGAAACCCTCATCTAACCTTTTTGCTGCTGGCCAAATCGTACTCTTCAGGTCTCAGCTTAAATGTCACCTCTTCAGATGTGTTTCCCCGTTAAAATTCTATCACCTGTTCTTTCCTTTCAAGCGAATGAATAATCCTATGTGACCGTTTCTCCCCGCCTGGACTGCAAGGTACATAAGGGCCAGGATAGCAGGCCTGCTTCTCTCACGGCCACAGGCTGGCCCAGAGAAGGGTGCAGGGCGTGCTTGTTGCTGGAGAATCTACCTGCGGATGTAGTGAAAGTGTAACTGCACAATCAGGGGGTCCCTGCTGCCTGTTGCTACTTGAGCCAGTTAAGCAGAGACAGGGTTGAATCATATGCGCGTTTATTCCAATCCTGCCAGCAGTATTGGAGAGTAGCAGATCATCCATAAAAATCTGCTCTGCCCCCCACTATAAGCCAGCTGCTTATATTGGGTAGAAGGACAAAGATTACATGGGGAAGTAGGCAAAAGGGAATGCCAAATGGGCAGTTCACAGGTAATGGGAGCTGGAGATTTGCAAAGGGCTGGGGGCTTTCAAAGGGCTGGCAGCTCTGGTTTCTGCAACAAGGTTGTTAATCTTTCCATGATCATAGGCAGCTCCCAGATGGACAGGAGGGGCCACATTTCCAGGTGAGCTCCCAGGTCCCATGTGCACCTCCCAGCCAGGTTAGAATGTGCCTTCTTTAATCAGAACAAATAACAGGGTATGATTAATATTTCTTACAATTATAGCCGGCCCCCAGTATTCTATTTCTGCCCCTATCAAAAGATCTCTCTCCCACACACATGAAACATGGGAAAACATTACTCCAGGCAACCGGATGGCAAACTTTGGGGGTTCTTCGTGAGCCAACCCCCAGGAGGAAAAGAGAAAGAAAATGCCTCCATCAAATACCGTGCCTCTGTGTCTCGGCCTCTTCCTACTTTCTCTTTAACTAGC